>NW_025964090.1:1727500-2131708 GCF_023055435.1 Haliotis rufescens
CTTACCAGATCATTAAAGTGACAGTCGGAATGTGATTTCTAATCATGCAGCCTCAAAACCGTTAAAACGGGGTATTAACGACTGAATCTATACAATCTAGACCATATATATTAGCCATTCTAGAACGTTCTTTTGTTCAGGTTTCAAATTTTTAAGCGAGAATTTGTCAAAATATGTTTCGATGTGTAGTCGCCAATTTGAAATTAGTGCCGCAAAGCACGATAAAGCTGCCTTCTGATTGGCTAATGTCAACTTCTTGTCAGTCATTCCATTGGTCGGTCAGAGGTCAGTCTGACGTGACCCGTAATGGGATGTCCTCAGATCTTTGTTTAGCGGCAGAGAGAACTAAGATCTGATTTTAAAGAGATTGGAGAATAAACAACAAACTACAAGAAATTTGAGTATGGATTCTCTGCCCACAGTGAATGGATGGTACAAGGAGGACACCTTGGCAGAGATTTAAGTGTTCATTCATTAGGGACATAATTTGTAAATTTGTGTTTCAAGATGGTTATTCTATATTGACTCGGTTATATTTAAGGAGAGAATATTAAAAATGAAAACGTGTTTCATTTCAACTGAATCTTAACTTAATCAACTTATTGCTAAGATGATATTTTTATCAATATGTGAGGTCATGAAAAATCAATGATGACATATTGTTTTCAAGACCCATGAAGATCTGGGTTAGAATAGGTCTTCAGCAATCCATGCTTGTAAAAAACGACAATGCTTGTAAGAGGCGACTAACAGGATCGGGTGGGCAGGCTCACTGACTTGGTTGATACATGTCATCGTACCCCAATTGTGTGGATCGATGCTCATGATGTTGATCACTGGATTGTCTGGCTCAGACTCGATTATTTTGCAGACCACCGTCATATAGCTGGAATATTGCTGAGTGCAGCAAATAACAAACCAGAACATTTAAAAAAGGCAAGGTATAACAGGGCTGAGACCATAAAATAGAGGATGGGAAACTCAGCTCTTTCTTCATGTTCTTGTGGGGCGGTCGGGTAGCCTAGTGGTTAAAGCTCTCGTCACGCCGAAGACCTGGGTTCGATTCCCGACAATGGGTACAATTTTTGGTGTCACCCCCTCCCCCACGTGATATTGCTGGAAAAGCGGTGTAAAACCACCTCCACGGGATATTGCTTGTGTAAAAAACCACCCACTCTCACTCACTCATGTTCTTGTTTTCCAGTTTATGACTTTTCATTGCAGTACCCTGGCTTAAGTAATAATAATTAGCAGCTATTTTTGCGGGTGTGGTGTTAAACAACAAACAAGCAAGCTGTTCTCAACAATGAACTGTGTGACATCATATTGCTTCAGTATTGACAATCGTTAAATGCACATGTGCAGTTACCATAAAGTTATTCCATTCAATTTTCCTACTCTGTGTGGAGGCCTAAATGTGGGTTAGAATTGGCCTTCAGCAACCCAGCTTGTAAGAGGTGAGTAACCCGATCGGATGCTTATGCTCACTGCTCAGTAATGTAATTAGGATATTTGTTTTGTAAATAACTGTGATATACAAAGACCAGTCCCCTCCCGCCTCCCCCATAATAAATGACCAGGGCCCGTTCCACTATATGATCTTAGTGCTAAGGTGATCGTAACTTCTATACTGTAACATCAACTTACGACGATCGTATATATAGCGGTATAGCGCTAAGATCGCTTTGTGGAATGGGCCCAAGCCTTCAGTTGGAAGCCTGTCCACCTTTCGACCTTGTTCTTAAGTACAGTAAACTACGTTTATAACGAACACGCTTATAACGAACTGGCGGATATAACGAACTGTTTTTTTGGTCCTGGCCATTTTCTGTATAGATGCTGTATATATGCTATATATATGCTTATAACGAACTACGGTTATAACGAACTAAAATTTGTGGTCCCTTTGAGTTCGTTATAACCGTAGTTTACTGTATAGCAACCACTTGATTGTCTAGCCCAGAATGACATATTTATAGGCCTGCCATATATTGGGAATATTACTGCCAGGTTGTTAAAACAAAGCAAGACAATATGTTACGTCTCCATGTGAGCAACACGCTATCACCGAAATACCACTACTATCCAGTGCTAACCCAGTGTCTTATCTCGCGATACCAAACCCACCTTGAGGTTCTAGATGTGTGGGCCGAGCATACGGGTTGGCCATAGCTTACAGGCTTGTGTAGCTATGCATTATATCGATGAACTCATACCAAAAGACGTCAAAAGATGGTACTTATTGTTGAAATGCCCTGTCCTCGAAATTAAGGGGATAAAACAAGGACTGGTCGGCTCGGAGTCAGTATACTGTGTCTTAGTGGGGCATCTGTGGCATGGTATCGCTGTGGGCGAGCTCTATAAAGCTGGCATAATTCCGGAGTAGCACAAGTTGCCACACACGCACATAAACACACGTGCATGCACACTGCTATATAAGTGCAATTACTCGTACCTTGAACACAACGGTAAATCGCAATTCACATTAACACACACTAAAATGGAATTGGTTGGTTTATTGTGTGTCAACGTCATCGGGGGGTCGGTCGGGTAGCCTAGTGGTTGAAGCGTTCGAAGACCCGGGTTCGATTCCCGACATGGGTACAATGTGTGAAGCCCATTTCTGGGGTCCCTAGCTGTGATATTGCTGGAATATTGCTAAAAGCGGCGTAAAACCATACTCACTCACTCAACGTCATCGGTGTTGCACGTGTTATCCTGTGGGAGCCCGGATAAGAAAATTGGTGCGCAGCAAACTGTGCTTGTCGTAGAAGGTGACTGAATCGAGTGACTCGGTGACTTTCTTTATCGATGCTCATGCTGTCTCGATTGTTTGTTTGTTGTTTAACGCGTCACTCTATGACGGCGGTCTGAAAATAATTAAGTCTGGACCAGGAAATCCAGTGATTGACATCATGAGCGTCGATCCACGCAATTGGGATCAATGACATGATTCAACCAAGTCAGCAAGCCTGACCACCCGATCTCGACAGTCTCCTCTTACGACAAGCATAGTCGCCTGGTTGCTGAAGAGCTTTGATGTCTGGTAAGAGCATTGTCTGGCACAGACCTGATTGGGCTCCTTCTCCTGCTTACACTCACCCGAGCGATTACCGTATCTCCTCTTTTGTGTGTTCATCGTTTGATTGTAGGGTACTGGAAAGAGAGTCGTGCCGAGGATCTGGGTACGATTGGCTGTGAATCATACAAGAAAACGAAGTTCTAATTAATAACATGTAATTAACAAATCCACCTACAAATGTTTGTGCTTAAAGGTTGTTGTTTTACGCCGCACTCTTTCATACTCCAGCTTTATAAATAATCGAGTCTGGACCAGACAATCCAGTGATTGACATCATGAGCATCGACCTGCGCATTCGGGATACGATGACATGCATCAACAAGTCAGCGACTGAAAACCCGATCTCTTTAGTCGCATTTTTCGGCAAGCATGGGTTGGTGAAGACCAATTCTAATATGTATCGTCACGGTGAGGTGAGGTGAAAATGGGGTTTAACGTCGCGTCCGAGATTATTGCACTTATATAGCGACGTGCATGCACGTGTGTGTGTGGCTGCTTGTACTAGCCCGGACTGATGCCGATTTATAGTGCTAGCACACTGAGATACCATGCCGCAGTTTAACATGGATACCCCACTCAGACACAGTTTACTGACTCCGAGCCGACCAGTCCTTGATTTAGCCCCTTAATGCCGAGCGCCAGACAGGGTAACAACAAGTACCATCTTTAATCGTCTTATGGTATGACGCGGTCGGGGATCGAACCCCGGACCTTCCGCTCTCCGGGCGGACGCTCTACCACTAGACCACGGAGGCGGTCGTATGGTCAGGGTTCCCGTCATACCTGAATGAAGAAAGGTACACCATCGGACTGAATATTACGGTCTTAATATCTTATGTTTTGTACCCCGTTGGGATTCCCGGGTTAGAATTTGTCCCCAGCAACCTATGCTGGTCATAGGAGGCGACGTGATGGATCAACTGGACAAGTTCGGTGATTGCGTGGCATGTTGTTCATAATATCAATCACCGGTAGACCGGAAAAATCCGGGTTAGAATAGATCTTCAGCAACCCATGCTTGTCGTAAAAGGCAACTAAGCTTGTCGAAAGAGGCGACTAACGGGATTGTCTGATCAGGCTGGCTGACTTGGTTGATGCGTGTAATCGATCCCAATTGCGTGGATAGATGCTCATGATGTCAATCAGTGGGTTTTCTGGTCCAGACTCGATTATTTATAGACCGCCGTCATATAGCTGGAATATTGCTGAGTGCGGCGTTAAACAACAAACAAACAAATCAGTCAGTGGTATGTCTGGTTCAGAACCTATAAATTCAAGGTTGCAATCTTTTAGCTGGACTATTTCTTAATTCGGTGTCAACAACAAACAAAAGTCTTGTGTCCCTCACGACTTCCTCGATATATATCCAAATTGGCTATGTGAAAAGAAAATGATTTCACTTTATGCTGATTTTCCACACCAGCGAACATAGTAAGTCGACGATTGGAAATATATATTTACTGGCTGTATGACCCCTCTTCTAGACCCTCCTCGGAACTCGATCGAGGTCTTTACCTGATTGTTCCTGAAAGTCAGTAATGATTTTTACTTTTGTCTTTATTGTTGTTTGTGCAGTTAGTATTCATGGACAAAAAGGTAAGTTAAAATATTTTCTCGTTTCGTTTGACTTAAATGTTACTTTTCATAAATCAAACATGACTCCTGCTATCCCCACTGTATAAAGCATGGAAACCAGAGTCACGTTTCAGCAATGAAACGTTTCACGTACTCCTGTTGTGTACTGGGTGTACTGGTTACCCCGGGACTGTAATATTTACATGTGTTGTCTACTGGGTGTCCCACCATCCCACTGTCTGCCAGCCCGTTACCCCGGGACTATAATATTTACATGTTCTGTCTACTGGGTGTCCCACCATCCCACTGTCTGCCAGCCCGTTACCCCGGGACTATAATATTTACATGTTCTGTCTACTGGGTGTTCAACCATCCCACTGTCTGCCAGCCCGTTACCCCGGGACTGATATATTTACATGTGTTGTCTACTGGGTGTCCCACCATCCCACTGTCTGCCAGCCCGTTATCCTGGGACTGTAATATTTACAAGTGTTGTCTACTGGGTGTCCCACCATCCCACTGTCTGCCAACCCGTTATCCTGGGACTGTAATATTTACATGTGTTGTCCATTCGGTGTCCTACTGTCTGCCAGCCTGTTATCTCGAGACTGTAATATTTACATGTGTTGTCTACTGGGTGTCCCACCATCCCACTGTCTTTTAACATTAGTTTTAACTCTCTTTGAGAAAGTCCATTAGAGCTTGGGTTTTGTCCGTCCGTTCGTCCGTCCGCCAATTCACTGAGCTCCTTTTTTTACACCAGTGAACATGTAAATTCATTTTCACAGACCAAGATCGACTCTGCATTTTAAAAAAATTAATCAAAATGGCCGCCGCTCAGTTCAATTAAGTTAAGGATACAGTTTTCACAAATGCATCTATCTTCTGCTACAAAACCTTTGAACTTTTAAATGGTTAAGAAAACGTTTATCGTGTACTTCTTTAAAATAAAATAAGTTTAAATTTCGAAAACTTGGATACATGAAAGGCTCTGTGGTCCAGTTTCTCACAGAACCAACTTTCACATCTCCCTGATCACACTCTCCGATGTGCCGGCTTGCTTGATGCATGTCATCGTATCCCAGTTGCGTAGACGGATGCTCATGATAATATGATCCTGACGCGATTATTTACAGACCGTCGTCATATAGCTGGAATATTGCTGGATTTTAACAACAAACAAACAAACAAAGATAATTTCAAAAATTACAGTCGCCCTGATCGTCCTTGTTTATGTGAACAGGATTACGAACTTATTTTTTAGCACCATGTCCGAAAGAAGTAGATCACTGTATCCATCCGTGTTCCGTGGTCCAGACGTTCGGCAATCAAGGCTGTAACCAATGCGCAGACGGATATCTGCGCATCTCTAACCCCAAGCACTTCAACCACTCTGCGGGTTTCTCATTTGGTATGCAGAACTATAAGGGCGTGCAGGTTCTGGTCTCGCAGAGCGTGTAAGTAATCACAGAGGCTTACGCTGAATCGAATCAATTGAGCTGTGAATAAATTTGGTTTGGAACATCTGTTAGATATACATGGCGCGGTAGGGTAGGCTAGCGGGTTCAATTCCCACGTGGGTACATATGTATGAAGCCTATTTCTGCAATCTCATTAAAATCAGATCTTAGTTCTCGCTATCGCTAAACAAAGATCTGAGGACATCCCATTACGGGTCACGTCAGAACGACCTTTCGCGAACTTTGACCAACCAATGAAATGACGGACAAGAAAACGACATTCGCCAATCAGAAGGCAGCTTCCTCGAGCTTTACGACACGTTTCAAACTGGTGACTGCGCTTCGAAATATATTTTGACGTAGTCTCGATTAAAAAATTTAACACTGATAAAAAGAACATTCTGGAATGGCTTATAGATGGTCTGGATTGTATGGATATAATCATAAAACCCGTAACTGTCGTTCGGAATACCCTCTGTTAAATTTTTTGAGGTTGCATGATGAGAAAACACATACCGTCCGTTACTTTCATGATCTGGTAAGCGACCCTCTGATTGGTTGGATAAAAGGTTGTTCTGGCGTGACCCGTAATGGGTTGTCCTCAGATCTATGTTTAGCGGTAGCGAAAACTAAGATCTGATTTTAATGAGATTGCCTATTTCTGTAGTCTACCTGCAGTTATCTGACTGGAGTATTGGAGAATGGAATTTTACGTCACGTTTAAGATTATTACACTTTTATAGGGACGTGCATTCACGTGCGTGCGTGCGTGCGTGTGCGTGTGCGTGGGCGTGTGGTTTCATAGTGCTGGCCCACTGAGATACCATGCCGCAGGTTAGCATCCAAATCCGCTCACTGGGTAGACGTTGTATCCACTAGACGACGGAGGCGGTCTAATGATAATTAAAATTTAAAAAAAAATAAAATAAAATAAATAAATAAAAAAATAAAAAAATAATAATAATAATACACTGGATAATCGAGGATGACGTTATTGACCTTGCTTCCCGGCAGGACCGAGCCTCAGTACTACTGCACCAAGGGCCCTCTTTGTCCAGATGGCTGGTACAGACTCGTAGAAGAAGGGGAGCTTCTCTGCTCAGGTGAGGAAAACAACCGCCTTAACCACCACTCGTCGCTATATGGCTGAAATAATGCCGATGCGACGTTAAATTTTAACTCACTCACTAAACCATCAAGATGGTATCTGAATGTGAGGTGAAAACACAAGTTCATTCCTTGGAATAAATGATTTTTGTCGTTCATGTTCCAATAAACATTAATCCAGGATCGATCTATTTTGCACCAATTCGCACAGACACAGACACAGACGCATCGAGACAGAGACACACTCACAGACGCACACATACTCACTTACTCAAACTCAGACACACGCACACAACCCAAATGCCATGAATTTCAACTGGACGGCGAAACACGCCATCTGTAAGGGGTGGGTGATTAAATACAGCTGCACACTCCAGCATCCCTCTGTCAGCCTTAGGATTAGCATTTTACCACTAAAGAATGAATTTTATACAACTGAAAGTGTCGGCAATGTTGGCCTTAGTTGTTTGGTTTCGTGTCTCAGTCAGGCCTTTTTCACGTGTACGTGTTTTGACAAGACTAAAATGAATGAATGCTCGCCTTCTAGCATTATATATTCAATGTTTACCTCATAAAATATCCTCAAACTAGCTCGAATGAGGGTGTATATTAGCATTGGTGTTCAGACCAGAACATCTGACCTGTGAAGGTTCGGGTTAGTCTTGGTCTTCTGCAGCCCATGCGTGTCGAAATGGGCGACTAACGGGATCGGGTTGTCAGGCTCAGAGACTTGGCTGATATATGTCATCGTATCCCCAGACGTTCATATTTGCTCATGATGTCAATCACTGGATTGTCTGGGCCAGACTCGATTATTTACAGGTCGCCTTCATATAGCTAGAATAGTGCGGCGTTAGATAACAAACAAACACAAAAACAAACAAACAAACACATCTAAGGGTGAGCTTCTGAACTTATGTTTTCTCTGTTTCCAGGATGTGCCCCAGGATGTGCCAAGTGCAGCACGAGGGACATGTGTGACGCGTGCCGCGACTATTGCGTGTTGTCTCGCGGCAAGTGTACTATGTGTACTTAGACAGTCACGTGACTAATGGGCGTGGCCATGTGTGCTCGCATTAACTTCCATGATGTATTGATATTGGCGGTTTTACGAATCCAGTGCACATATAAACAGGCAAAGCATTTATGTTGTAATGGTATCAGTTAGATTTGGAGTGCACGTGCATTATATTTGGTTTGGTTTGGTTGTTGTTTAACGCCGCACTCATGCAGCAATATACCAGCTATATGACGGTGGTCTGTAAGTAATCGAGTCTGGACCAGACAATCCAGTTATTAATATCATGAGCATCGTTCCAAGCAATTGCGATATGATGACATGCTTCAACCCAGTCAGCGAGCCTGACCACCCGATCCCGCTAGTCACCTATTACGACAAGCATAGTCGCCCTTTACGGCAAGCCTGGGTTGCTGAAGACCTATTCTAACCCGATCTTCACGGGTCCCATGCAATTTGGATACGATGACATTGATCAACCAAGTCAGCAAGCCTGACCCGATCCCGTTAGTCGCCTCTTACAAGCAACGAGCCGTGCCATCGGTATAAATGAATGACACACAATCAGCTAGGTCACATATCGTACACTAACATTTTAATTTCAGTCGCTTGTGCGTGCGTGCGTGCGTGCGTGCGTGCGTGCGAGTTTGTGTGATACTGAGATACATGGATACAGACTCTGAGAGGACCAGTCCTTATTTCATCCCCAGAATGCCAAGCCTCAGGCAGTGTAACACGTACCGTATTTTACCGTCTTTTGGTACGACGCGACCAGTCGTTCGAACCACCGACCTTCCAGGATGGATTAAAGTTCCCAGGAACCTAAGTAACGGTATACCACACATTCATTAAACACAGGAAATATCTCACTAAAAGGGATAACTGTCATAGAACTGTCAAGAATCTATGTTTACTGACCACACAAAGAAAGCCTTGCATGGAATGACCGAGTACTCATAGACCTCCAACCGGATTCATGGTATTAATGGGTGAGTGAGTTGTGGTTTACGCCGCTTTGAATAGTATGCCAGTTATATCACGGCATTCACGGTTTTCTTGTTTTGTTTTGTTTGTTGTTTAACGCCGCACTCGGCAATATTCAAGCTACATGACAGCGGTCTGTAAATAATCAAGTCTGGACCAGACAATCCAGTGATTGACATCATGAGCATCGATCCACGCAATTGGGACACGATGACATGCCTCAACCAAGTCAGCGAGCCTGACCACCCGTTAGTCGCATCTTACGACAAGCATGGTCGCCCTTAACTGCATGCATGGGTTACTGCAGACCTGTTTTACCCCGGATCTTCACGTGGCCATATCACGACGTGTCAGCTTAAATGTGATTCAGGTTTTAGACATTTGCCAATGTGGAATATAATCAGGGCGAATCTGGGATTTGAACCATCTATCATAGATTTCTGACACGCCTTTTTTTTTACACCAGCTTGTCCGCGCCACACACCTATCAAGTGTTCTCGAAATGTGTGTAATGTAGTTTCGGTGTTGGACGCTACTGGTTGTTTTCACCGTTATACAGTTCAAACTGACAAAAGCAACCCCCGAAAACGACCGAATTATGTCCGATAGAGCTGAAACAGGAGGCCTTTGCCTGAAATTTTGAAGTCTGTAGGACATGAAAGCTACTTCTTGCCACTGTTTCAGTTAAAGTGATATAAGAACAACTTTCAAAGTATGAACAGTTCTGTAATGAATGGATCCCAACCACTGAGGGACCGACTATGTAATATTCTGGTTGGGTTTGGGCTTGGACTTTTGTTAGAGACAGACCGTTTCTTCTGTTGATGACATCCATGTGTTTCTCTAAAGGGTGAGCCAAACACTCGCGTAGGATGACAGCCAACTAATTTTATCCATCTTCCCGCGGCAAGAGAGTTAATTGACTATAAAAGTTCAGTTTCCACCCTTGCCGAACTAGGCTGGTATTATGGAGTTTGGCTGGACTAACGAGTCTATGCATAGTCCAATCAAAATCGTGCACCGAAATCGAAATCCGGTTCGTAAACTGTCATGCAGATTTCGGTCGATTGCGGGATTTGCACAGCATGGGCACCGCCAACTCGTTGTCAACAGATATTTTCCAAATCTTTTCAAGTTTTTAATCAAGGTGATCACGTGATTTGATGCATTTCGCGATGTAAGACCCGTTTTATGACAATATTGATCTGGAATTATCGATCAGATCGTCTTGACAGGGCGCCGCCATTTTGTTTGAAACAAATGCAAGTGGTACGAGAGGTGGAATTTGATTGGTCCATAGGCGGGGCAAAGAAGGGACATAACTCGTAATAGCCACTGGTGGCGCTACGATCGAGCCAAGAAATTCCAGCCTAGTTCGGCAAGGGTGTAAACTGGACTTTTAAAGTCAGTTAACTCACTTGCCTCGGGAAGATGATTTTATCAGGAGATGGCGTGCACACAAATTAGGGACCGGGGTTCATTTTATATGGAAACTAGATACAGATGGAAAACCAGATATTTATTTTAATTAAAGGTACATGTATAAGCTTAAATATTTTATAAAAGAATGGCCCTTGGTCGGCCCCTTAGTTGGTTGGTTGGTTGGTTTGTTGTTTTACGCCGCACTCAGCAATATTCCTGCTATATGATGGCGGTCTGTTAATAATCGAATCTGGACCAGACAATCCAGTGATTGATATCATGATAATCGATCCATGCAATTGGGATCGATGACATGCATAAACCAAGTCAGCGAGCCTGACCACCCGATCCCGTTAGTCGCCTCTAACGGTCGGTCCCTTTGTGTTCTCATTGTTACGAACATGACGCTTCATCACTGGGGAGGTTTCAACGGAGAGAAAGATGACGACAACGGCTAAAACTGTTTTATGAACAATGTTTATTCAGTGTAGGACAACAGCTAAATTTGCTTGCAATAATAAGATATCAATAACGTCTCTAATAAATTGATAATCATAAAGATGCAAAGAATCCTGTACTCATATTTGGTAAATACAATCTGCTGAACACATTCTAACTAAGGCACATCTCCAGGTAATGGTAATCATCTTCCAAATCATATATAAAACCGAGTGAGAAAGTGTACCTCAGTTATATATAACTGATTGTCAAAAAACATAAGGAAAAAAATAAGCCTCAAGTGATGGAGCTCTTAAACGGTTCCCACTTAACAACGGGTATGACAAGGCAAAACAAATTACCAGCTATTGAACAAAGACATTGGAGTAGGACTGTCGGTATATTTTTCTGAGTTTCCCATCTCCCACCCGCCCTGAATTTTCGTTTTGGCGTAAAATAATAAAAAGATATCTTATCTCATTTGTCCCCGCAGCTGTGGAAATGTATGCCTCGATGTGCTAAAATAATACTCCTACAATTGCAAACTAATAAAATCAGGTCAGCATGATCTTTCTTCAGCTATATTTAAAAAAAAATCGCAAAGCAACTCAAACGACGTCATAAATTTATTTTAGGGTTGTTACGAGGTGTTCTTTACTTACAATTTCATAAAATAAGCTCCGCAATCAGTGAAAAACGGTTTTTTATATTTATATTTATTATTTTTAGTTTTTTAATTTCGCCCGCCCGCTCTCTTTACTGGTTGAGGTTGGAGTGAGTGAGTGAGTTTGGTTTAACGCCGCTTTTAACAGTATTCCAGTTATATCGCGGCGTGTCAGCTTAATGTGGGAGGAAAGCCCGAAGTGATGCAGGTCTCAGACGTTTACCACTTCGGTGAAACCCACGAGCACGGGTATGGTGCTGACAAACCTAGAAACATACTCGGGGCGAACCGGGATTCGAACCCACAATCATAGGTTTCTGGTGTGCCCAATTTTAAGGGACGCAACTCTGCACAGCGAATCGAGGCGCCTTAGACGACTGGGCCACCCGTTGAGGTTGGAGATGAGAAAAACATAAAACATGGAGCCATTCGCCACAATACCATTGGTAAGACTCCGATTCAAATGACACGACGTTAGAAATAGACATCCAATCAAATTACACAAAATGGGTCGTGATTGCAAAAAGCGGCGATATCACCTCGATAGTCTTTGTGTTCATTCTTAAATAAACGTCTTGTCGATGACTTCCCCTTGTCTTAAATGAGTTCGCAGGAAAAGATCTTTTCCAGAAAAAATCCTTCATATTGCTCTTCTCATTCTATTAAATTATCGCATGATTGTAGTAAAATCAGATTTTAGGTTTCTCTACCGCTAAGCAAAACCTAAGGACATCCAATCACGAGCGAACGTTTCTCCGACCTTTCAGAGCGTCGATTACCAGATCGGAAAAGTGTCAGTCGGAATGTGTTTTCTGATCAAGCCAATCTCGAAAAGGTCAACACGGGTGTTTTCTGAGCGACAGTTACGGACTGTACGTCTATTTCTCGTTACGATGGGATAAACATTAGAAACGACAGACACTTTCATAGCCCATGATTAGTATTGCCATATAATATCGGCCATCTATTAGACATTCCCGAATTATACTTTGTCCAGTTTACAAATCTTGAAGATATATATATATATATATAGTCGTCAGTTCCAAACAAGTGCTGTAAAGCTCGAGAAAGCTGATTGGTTTATGTCGACTTCTTATCAGTCTTTTCATTGGTCAGTCGAAGTTCGCGAAAGGTCGGGTGTCCTGAGATTTGTGATTAGCGGTAGCGAGTATTAAAATCTAATTTTAATGATATTGCACAAGGACAAGTGTGAATGTTGATATATGCCGGCGTTCATAAGTTGAGCGAGAGAAAATCTGTTGTAAGTTACGATCTGTGACGTCACTTCCGAAACGAAGCCATGGAGGTGACTGGGTCTGAAGACGGGTATTTTTCAATAGAACGGAGAAGTATTAGACACAGGCTAATCGAGGAGAAGTCACACTTTATATGTTCATGTATTTTAAATTAAATAACTCTCGTACAAACTGTCAGAAACTAGTATTTAACAATTCATGTTAAAACTTCGCTAGGTAATTCATACGTAGATGCCTTTTGACGTATAAATAAAAGAGACAAAATACCTTCCATAATCGTAAGAAATCTCCATTGTACGATTCCGACAATATCATGAGCATGTGACCGCCTCCGTGGTCTAGTGGTAGAGCGTCCGCCCGGAGAGTGGACGGTTCGGGGTTCGATCCCCGGCCGCGTCATACCAAAATACGTTAAAAGATGGAACTTGTTGTTACCCTGTCTGGCGCTCGGCATTAAGGGGCTAAAACAAGGACTGGTCGGCTGGGAGTCAGTATACTGTGTCTGAGTGGGGTATTCATGTTAAACTGCGGCATGGTATCTCAGTGAGCTAGCACTTTAAATCGGCATCAGTCCGGACTAGTACAAGCAGCCACACACACACGTGCATGCACGTCGCTATATAAGTGCAATAATCTTGGACGCAACGTTAAACCCAATTTCACCTCACCTCTCCTCATGAGCATGTGTTTATGAAATCATCATCAAATAGTGATGATACCAGCTGTTAGTGAAAAGGTATGGAAATTTGGAAATGTCCTCCACAAATCTACCATGAAACGTTTCGATAACTTTGCTGAGGTCTTGAATGTTCTAACCCTTATCAAACTTTTTTGGGACATAAAATAAAAATAAACGGACTTAACTCTTTTCTAAATTATTTCCATTTCCATTTTCTATTTTAAGTGCACCCCCACGTTTCCAAAAGAAAAACTTACGTGCGTTTATCATTACGACTAGGCCCAAACTGAAAGTGGGCAACAAACTGTGAATCATAGCCCTCTTCAATCAGGACTTGATATTATTCAGGTGAGGTGAGGTGAAATGGGGTTTAACGTCGCGTCCAAGATTATTGCACTTATATAGCGACGTGCATGCACGTGTATGTGTGTGTGTGGCTGCTTGTACTAGTCCGGACTGATGCCGATTTATAGTGCTAGCTCACTGAGATACCATGCCGCAGTTTAACATGAATACCCCACTCAGACACAGTATACTGACTCCGAGCCGACCAGTCCTTGTTTTAGCCCCTTAATGCCGAGCGCCAGACAGGGTAACAACAAGTACCATCTTTGAACGTCTTTTTGTATGACGCGGCCGGGATCGAACCCTGGACCTTCCGCTCTCCGGGCGGACGCTCTACCACTAGACCACGGAGGCGGTCTGATATTATTCAGTGCCTCATAGAAATATCATGACCATGAGCAGGGCGGTAGCGGGCACAATCACCAGCATACAGATTGAGAAGAAGATTTTGTCAACATGTCTGGATATATGAACCCAAGTTGTCTCGTTCTGTTTACCTTCAGGAAACTGGTCATCTTCCCTCTGTTGACTGTCCGCTCCAGAAGTGGGGGCCGTCTGCCGTCGTCGTCTACGTATGAAGCGAGTCAGCCATCTTGGAATCGGTCTCTTCCGGTCTCGGTGGTAGAGCACGAGGGTCCAGATCGACCCAGCCACACTGGTCGCACTGACAATTAGCATGATGGTCAAGTAGACGGACAGCATGGACACTGACTCCGCGGTCTTGGGCATGGTCTCGCTGATGAAGCTTAGGTACACTGCCAGCGCAAGGAGCACCGTGACGGCATAGGACACCCTCTCCCCTGACTCAGCCGGCAGGAGGAACACCAGGACGTTGAGGAGCGACAGGAGGAGGACGGGTAGGATGACGTTCAGGATGAAGAACGCTGGACGCCGTCGGATGATGAAGGTGACGTACGCCATGGAGATATAGCCAGTACCAGTAAACTTCGTCCACGGATGCATATATGCCTTTATCAGTTCCCATTCTCCATTTTCACGGTAATTATAAAGAGGAACACCATCCCCCACCATCATCCTAATTTCATCAGATGATCTCCCCCAGGGAAAGAATTCTATCACGCATGTCTGGGTGTCATACGGGTATTTACTGATGTCGACGGTACAGGCCGTAATGAAGGAGTCTGCGGGGTACCAGTGCATTGTACCGTTAGACAACGCCTTGGTGATGATAATGTTCTGTCCAAGAGGACGCATCTCTTCGATGGAATTGGCCACAGCTAGGAAAGGAAGCCAGTGCGAGTCAGAGGGCGGATACACTTGTCTGATGCCATTGTATTCAGTCTCGTTCCACGTCATGAACTCGTCGGTCCACGAGATATCCATCCATCCCGTGCAGGATAACTTTTGCTCGACTTCATCGAGGTCCGTGATGGTGAGGATGTGGAAGGTCAAGCTGACACCAACAGGTTTAGACTGGTTGGAAACTGGCCGAAGACGACGGTCAACCTTATTCTGTAGAAAGTTGAGGACATTTTGAACATCCTTTGACGTCGGATTAGCAGTCACAGTCACAGTCAAAAATATAATCACACCCAAGCAGAATCGGCACAGACCTTTCATGGACACCATTTTAAGCCACCGGTTTTAAAACTTCTTGATTGAATGTAACAGAATACGTATACAGTGGCTTCAATGATTCATTGAATCTTCAGTGCACATTTTCATGTCCCTAAGATCCTGAAAAAAATCTCTTAAATTTGTCCTCTTGTGTGTCTTCTCCAGAATCTAGCTTTCTCTATCCGGCCAAATCATTGGAGTCTCCGTTGTTTCCCTCTTCTGTGACACTACTGTGTAAATTACAATAGATCTTCTTTTTCGAGCAGAGCTTTCATGAAGCCGCCCACCGACTCTGTTCACACACTAAGATACTGACTGACTTCCCTCACGAGATCCAGTATTTATCCTTCGGTGACGCTGATGAGTGTGTGATACTGACTGACTTCCCTCACGAGATCCAGTATTTATCCTTCGGTGACGCTGATGAGTGTGTGATACTGACTGACTTCCCTCACGAGATCCAGTATTTATCCTTCGGTGACGCTGATGAGTGTGTGATACTGACTGACTTCCCTCACGAGATCCAGTATTTATCCTTCGGTGACGCTGATGAGTGTGTGATACTGACTGACTTCCCTCACGAGATCCAGTATTTATCCTTCGGTGACGCTGATGAGTGTGTGATACTGACTGACTTCCCTCACGAGATCCAGTATTTATCCTTCGGTGACGCTGATGAGTGTGTGATACTGACTGACATCCCCCACGAGATCCAGTATTTATCCTTCGGTGACGCTGATGAGTGTGTGATACTGACTGACTTCCCTCACGAGATCCAGTATTTATCCTTCGGTGACGCTGATGAGTGTGTGATACTGACTGACTTCCCTCACGAGATCCAGTATTTATCCTTCGGTGACGCTGATGAGTGTGTGATACTGACTGACTTCCCTCACGAGATCCAGTATTTATCCTTCGGTGACGCTGATGATTCGATGACACGTATCCAATACCGTGGTGCTAAAATAAAGATTCCTGATAATCAGCATAACGCCCTTTTGATACTGAAGTGTTGTGTCAATAATCTGCAAACACTTCTCTCACTGATTAGTATACTTCCGAGTGTTCTCTACACATTATTCTACTAATTGATATTATTCTGTGAATCGGTAGCCTTCGAGAAGAACGCAAATACCCCATTTCAGGTGCATGTAAATTTGAGTTTTCACAACTTTTGAAACGTTGTTATGGTGACCTACAACGCTGCGTCCTTATCATTGGAACCAGCTGCTGAGTTCCATAAGCGTGTTTGCAGTGCAGGTCTTAGACCTATAATAGCACACTCTGTTTGTTTTGTAACACTCGGCAATATTCCAGACATATCACTCGGCCTGTAAATAATCAATTCTGGGCCAGACAAACCTGTGACTGAGAGTATCAGCAATGCCCCTTGCCGTCTTGGTACGATTACACACAAGCAACCAAGTCGCCGAGTATTACAATATACCTTCTGGACGTCTACCTTAACTGTAACTAGACCCTACATTTCTTTTAGTTTTTTAGAATTTGGCGTTCAAAGAGCTTTCAAAATGTACGGTATTGCGTTACTAAATAAACTTCCAAGGCAAAAAAGAAGCAGTTAGTTATAACACACACACACAAACACACACACACACACACACACCAACACACACACACACACACACACACACACACACACACACACACACACACACACACACACACACACACACACACCTTATGGTGTCTTGGGGGGCACGGCAGGCCCAGTCGTCTAAGGCGCCGCGATGCGCTGTACAGAGTTGCGTCCCTTAGGCACGCATGAAACCTATGATTGTGGGTTCGAATCCCGGTTCGCCCCGATTATGTTTCTAGGTTTGTCAGCACCATAACCGTGCTCGTGGGTTTCACCGAAGTGGCAAACGTCTGAGACCTGCATCACTTCGGACTTTCCTCCCACATTAAGCTGACACGCCGTGATATAACTGGAATACTGTTAAAAGCGGCGTTAAACCCAACTCACTCACATTTATGTTGTCTTGGACGTTGTGAGTGTATTAAATAACTGTGCATACACATACTGATAGTTTTCTCTGTCACTACAAAACTAAGCACTAAGGAGATCTCTTGACGCCATGAAATCGTGACCACTCGCGATTTGTCCCGGATTGACACGAGTTGTCACGAATGAGAGATTAATATGGGATTGATATTATGTTTACGTTGAATGGAAATACGTTAGGGTAATTTTGACAAATGAAACATAAAAATGGGACTGTGATTTTAACATTTTTAAACTCGAGGTGAACAAACTTCTTTAATACAGCAATGGTCACTACTCGTGTCATTCCGTCACCTGGGAGACGGCTAGTCGGATATCTTGAAATCTCACGAGACGCCCTTTGTCCAATTGTAACCTTGCAAACATCAGGGCGCCAATGAAAACAAACAGCAGTTTATTATTGTAAAATGTAACTTGTAATAGTTTCCTTAGAGTTTAACTTCAATTCAGCATCCAAAGTATAATATGCTGAATTGTTTCGTTTATTAAAAATACACTGTTCATAATGACGACCGCGGAGTGCTTTTCAAACAAATATCGAAAATAGCAAACGTCCATAGATTTAGTCTTCTGTTCGACAAAAGACCTCATGTGTGTATAGGCCTACAGTAAACTACGGTTATAACGAACTCAAAGGGGCCACTAATTTTAGTTCGTAATAACCGTAGTTCGTTATAGGCATATATACAGCATTTATACAATAAATGGTCGGGACTAAATAATAAGTTCGTTTTATAGGTCAAGTCGTTATAAGCGTGTTCGTTATAAACGTACTTTACTGTATATTGGAAGTGTTACGTCACATTATCAATAGGCTGTTATGTAAAAATATTGACTGACCTTTCCAAGTGGCTGTTCTGTAAACATATTGACTGACCTTGTCATTAATATAAAGAACACGGTTAATTGATGATTGTTCTGTTTTTGTGTTGAGATGATGTATCTGTAACACCTGCTGCTTCTGTACCGGAGTACCTCCCTTGTCCTTGTCAAATATGTGTTAATGCATATATTTTGTTTTATAAAAACGCAGAGATTATTCCCGTATCGGGGAGTACAATACAACAGCCATGACGCTGTAATGTTTAACAACTGTCACACACAACGCATCCGGTATGGCAGAGATATGACCATCAAAACAATACCTTACATTATTGGAGGCGACTATTTTCTACGAATATAGATTACTGTGAATGAGGGTTTTCTTTTAGGCACCTCATGATTCAAACTCACCTCCGTAACTTTAACGATTTAGAGAGTATTAATACTTTATTGGCTAAACGATTTTGTCAATGAATAACCTAAAATTAATTTTTTTAAAACTTAAAAACTTAAATTTCTACTTCTGATAACAAAACAAATATGGAACAATCAACCCTGATTAGAGCAATATATTATGTTGTCAGAAGTACTCTGGAAATTCTTGTCCAAACTGATGGACGACCGCCTCCGTGGTCTAGTGGTAGAGCGTCCGCCCGGAGTGCGGAAGGGGTTCGATCCATGCCCGCGTCATACCAAAAGACGTTGAAAGATGGTACTTGATGTTACCCTGTCTGGCGCTCGGCATTAAGTGCCTGAAACAAGGACTGGTCGGCTCGGAGTCAGTATACTGTGTCTGAGTGGGATATTCATGTTAAACTGCGGCATGGTATCTCAGTGAGCTAGCACTAGAAATCTACCCGACCGCCCCATAACTTGTAGAACAGCAAACGAGATGCAAAATCATCATCAAAGTTGCATTATTGTTTCTCAAGTACTTATATCAACCAACGAAAGTTACGTCTCCAGGACGCATGTCAGAATACACATACACCATCAGGGTCGGTCAGGTAGCCTAGTGGTTAAAGCGTTCGCTCGTCACGCCGAAGACCCGGGTTCGTTTCCCGACATGGGTACATTGTGTGAAGCCCATTTCTGGTGTCCCCCGCCGTGATATTGCTGGAATATTGCTAAAAGCGGCGTAAAACCATACTCCCTCACATAAACCATCAACACCTGGTTAATTTTCTTCATCAAAATGTTTTCATTTTCATGTTTGAATTAATAAATGAAACAAATTAGCTTTACCGAAGACGCTACTTGGAGGTTTCTTACCAGAGTATCGCACTCCGGAGTTCTGTAGGTATGGGCAATACAGGTCAACCAAAGTGTGATGTACATCAGTTGACATATGCTAACATTGGTCAACCAAGATTAAGTTTTATTATGCGCGCGCGCGCGCACACACACACACACACACACACACACACACACACACACACACACACACACACACACACACGCACACGCACGCACACACACACACACATTATATATACTCACCGCAAAAGGAACGCGAACCATAGAAACATATAGAGAAGTATGTACGTTGAGAATAGATATTTCCAATGTGCACCACTTAATGACAAAACTCACACTCAGTCAAGTGTTACCACAGAGTGCCTTTATTCTTATAACGATATGCTGCACGTGATTTCCAAACTTTACACGCTAATCCTGCACGAGACAAATGGTGCATCCAGCGTCATGGATCTATGACGTCACATGTGATGCGTTCATGAGCGTCGGTTCACACAACATGACAGTACGTTCGTGTGTGCATCGAACCAATCTAAAATCTCTTGAATATGAATAATACTTCAAATATTAACCAACATGTATGGTATTCGCGTTTCTTTCATCGCTGAGTATATTTATGAACTGGTGTAAAAACAACTTCCAAAAAGTTTACATTACCAAAAATATGTGTATTAATATTAAAGATTACACCACTTTCTAAAATTTCAGAAATTAACTGAAAACGGAATTTGGTATACCTAGGGTATTCAAGAAAATAATGAAAATCATTTTCACTTTCTGAACCTAAATCGCATGATAGGGTGTCACTAATATTTACACGAAAAATATATTCAGAATTTAGCAGCTACATGAATTCGTAAGCTGGTTTTAGAATATATATACTTTTCAGTCACCCTGCAAGTAGATCATTACCTGAACTTTAATTATGTTATTTTTGAATAATGATAAAAGTATTGGTATTTGACAGATCACAAATTAATGGTCCCAACGGAAGGTCAATGCAGGAAAGTAGCAGGCACTTGAGTTCCCGGATGTAAACACGTATCAGGAAGGAATCTCCAGTACGCCGCGGAGCTCATTGGTTGAAGATCTGTGTACATTGGAAGGCCCGGATGTGAGATCAGGACGGCGTCCTTCTCGACCTTCTCTACTGGGCCCGTCTTCAGTGGTGTCGTCGTCCTCGACCACTGTGAACACTCGAGCACGTTGACGCCTTCGACGATTCGGACGGTAGATAAATACTGCCAGTGCTACATAAAACACTATAAGAACTGAGAATACGCTGATTGTCAAAGCTGCAACACAGAAGCATAATCGAGTAAGTGAGTGAGTTGGGTTCAACACCACTTTTAACATTATTCCAGTTATATCGCGACGTGTCAGCTTAATATAGGAGGAAAGCCCGAAGTGATGCAGGTCTCAGACGTTTACCACTTCGGTGGAACCCACGAGAACGGTAATGGTGCTGACAAACCTAGAAACATAATCGGGGCGAACCGGGATTGGAACCCACAATCATAGGTTTCTGGCGTGCCCAAGGGACCCAACTCTGCACAGCGAATCGCGGCGCCTTAGACGATCGGGCCACTCGTGGCCCTGAAACAGAATCGAATGCAATTCCTAGGAATTGTATTGTGGACAAACTCTTCTTCTGAAACCCGCTGTGATCCCTGGTTACAATAGATAACAGCATCCTGTGCTTGTCATACGAGGCTACTTAGTGAGTGAGTGAGTTTGGTTTTACGCCGCTTTTAGCAATATTCCAGCAATATCACGGCGGGGGACACCAGAAATGGGCTTCAAACATTGTACCCATGTCGGGATTCGAACCCGGGTCTTCAGCGTGACGAGCGAACGCTATAACCACTAGGCTTCCCGACCGCCCCACGAGACTACTTAAGATTCAATGAATAGAGTGATTAGTGAGTGAGTGAGTGAGGTGGGTTTAACGCCGCTTTTAACAGTATTCCAGTTATATCGCGGCGTGTCAGCTTAATGTGGGAGAAAAGCCCGAAGTGATGCAGGTCTCAGACGTTTACCACTTCGGTGAAACCCACGAGCACGGGTATGGTGCTGACAAACCTAGAAACATAATCGGGGCGAACCGGGATTCGAACCCACAATCAAAGTTTTCTGGCGTGCCCAAGGGACGCACTCTGCACAGGGAATCGCGACGCCTTAGACGACTGGGCCACCCGTGCCCCCGAATAGAGTGATTAGGGTTTGGTTACTTGGTTGATTGCGCATCATCGCACGCCGACGGTGTGAGACGTTGCTCATACTATCAATCACTGGATTGTCTGGTCTAGAATGTATTATTTACAAACATCCGCCACATACTTAGCTTGAATAATGTGGGTTAGGCGTTTTTTTACATGTTTAATTGTTATGGTTATTTCATAGACTCGTCGTGATATAACTGAAATATTTGTTAATACAGTGTTAAAAGGCATATTAACTCTTAAAGTGAATGCTGTTTAACGCCGCAGTTCAGCTGCATAAATAACCAGTGTGACTGAAGCATGTATATGAATCTACCCCTAAATATATATTAATCCAGAGCGGGGTTAGTGGTTATGGGATTACAAGGTTCTGATTAAACATACCTAACATGGCAATGTACAAGAAACCGTGTAACTGAATCATTTGGTGATATGTTTTCAGCAAAGTTATCGAGACTACAAAACGCAAATTGTTTCGGGAATTATGTGCATTCATCAAGCATGTGTTATGTTAAGTGCTCCCTCCCCCCTGTTTAAAAATAATCTGAATCCGGGCTTGTGCCCAGTCTTCTTAAGTAATAGCTATAATCGCAAAGTAGAGGTTGTGAAATTGGGTTTAACGTCACGTTCAATATTATTGCACTTATATAGCGGCGTGCATGCACGTGTGTGTGTGGCTGCTTGTTCTAGTTCGGACTGATGCCGATTTATAGTGCTAGCTCACTGAAATACCATGCCGCAGTTTAACATGAATACCCCACTCAGACACAGTATACATACTCAGAGGCAACCACTCCTTGTTTTAGCCCATTAATGCCGAACGCCAGACAGGGTAACAACAAGTACCATCTTTAAACGCCTTTTGGTATGACGCGACAGGGGATCGAACCCAGGAGCTTCCGCTCTCCGGGCGGACACTCTACCACTAGACCACGGAGGCGGTCTCGCAAAGAAGAACGTTGTCAAGTCCATTACATACTCTTTTCAGCTGAACATAAGTGATTAATGCATATCGATCACGGGCCCCAGAAGCAGGATAGTAACATTACTGCAATACGGGCCCGTGAAGATTCCGGGGTAGAATAGGTCTTCAGCAACCCATGCTTGTCGTAAAAGGGATCTAACGGGATCGGGTGGTCAGGCTCGCTGACTTGGTTGATCGATGCTCATGATGTCAATCACTGGATTGTCTGGTTCACACTTGATTATTTACAGACCGCCGTCATATAGCTGGAATATTGCTGAGTGCGGCGTTAAACAACAAACAAACAAACAAACAAACAAAACGGGCTCCATATGTCCGGTGTTTCAGTAATATCACTATCCTGCTTCAGGGGCCTGTGATCGATATGCATTACTCCTTATGTTCATTAGTCTGTTTCAAATGAAGTGCAGTGACTACATACAAATGACGACATATAACAGCTTGTATCGTAAATTGCTATCCTAATATGATTGATTCGAGATAGACATTTATTGCAACGTACCTAAATTTTGCTTTTCCAAAACTGTTATTGCATTCCCGAGTGCCATGGCGATGATTTATGTCTAATGGATTCGTTCCTAAATTGTCATCTGTTCTCTCTCACATGCCTTCTTTGACACAATTGAAAACTGGTACATTTACGAAATCCAATCAACATCAACAAGGGGGCGTGGTCTGGTACGGCACACATACATAGAGTTACCCGCCCTTGCCAAGGGACGTCACTCGAACGAAGCAACATGGACGGCAACAAAAAGCAGTGAGTGAATCTGGAATCAACAGATTGTATAATGACCGATATGTAATTTGGTCACAGCTATGGTTAATATTAATGATGCAAATCATTCTTGTCTACTTTGTAGTATTAGAGTGATATTTGAACATCTGCATTAGATACTAGTGTTTTACATGTTTATAGACTACCAAATCTATCATTGTATCACCAACTGCATCACAGAAAAAGTTGTGGTATAGGCTATATCTACGGAATCAAGGCATTTAATCACTAAGTCGGACTTTCAGATTGGTTCGTCTTCCTTGACTCAAAATGTCCTAAAGATTTTTCAAATTTGATACTAATAGAGCTGAATGGATGTTCTATAATGTTGATAAGATCGGAAAAATGTCCTCGTGCCAATTATATCAAGCAAAGTCCCTGTAACTGTTGTTTTCCCAGGCCAATATATGTGGTTTCAATGTATTTTTAGATTTTCATTTAAGAAAGTTAATAATCTCTGGTAATAATACCGTGTTCGACGTAATAAGCGCCCCGTTCTAATAAGCGCCCACGGCGATATTTGCTAATATATTGGCAAGTGAACAATCCCAATTAGCACCCCTTCTGATTGATCAATGTACACAAGACCTATTTAATCATGTATAATACGCACTCATGCGTTATATGCACTCTTAATTATGGGCAATTAAATTCTGGAAAAATATATCTGTCGTATATAAACAGTCAGGCTGTCAGCATAAACCACGAAATTTATCTTTCAACTCTGTTTTTTCCACCAAAATAATATTCTAATAAATGCCCCCTCTTTCTAATTTTGAGAGTGCCTTGGGCGCTTATTACATCGAATACGGTATATAGAATAGATGTATAGATTGAAGACAGGGATTTTTCTTGTGTTATAAATTCAAAATTGAGATTTTTTAAACCTTCTTACGTTCTTAATTTCAGATGTATTTTAACATGTTTAACGAAACATTCAATGCAATAATGTCAATCCGAGCATTAAAGCCTCTTGCTCATTATTGGTCCTGGTATATACGTACGTCTTCCCAAGGCAAGGGAGTTATATGACTGTAAAAGTCCAGTTTCCACCCATGCCGAACAGGACTGGAATTTCTGGGTTTGATCTTAGCACCACCAGTGGCTATTACGAGTTATGTCCCTTCTATTTCCCTCCTATTGACCAATCAGATTCTACCTCTGATATCACTTGCATTTACTTCAAATAAAATGAGGGCACTCAGTGAAGACAGTCTGATAAATATTCAAGATCTATATGGTAATAAAACGAGTCTTACTTCGTAAAGTACATCAAATCATGTGAGCTATTTGATTAAAAACATGTAAAGATTGAGAAAATATCTATTGATGCTAAGTTGACGGTACACATGGTTTGCAAATCCTGCAATCGTCCGAAACCTGCACATCAGTTTACGAACAGGATGTTGATTTCATTATGCGATTTTGATTGGACTATATGCATAGACTCGTTTGTCGTACCACAATACAGCTCCATAATTCCAGCCGAGTTACGCAAGGGTGGAAACTGGACTTTATAGTCATTTAACTCCCTTGCCTTAGGAAGATGTGGTATACAAGTCATTGCTACTAAGACATAGCATCAGCTATAACTGTTAACTAATAAAATACTTTTAAGTTATTTTGAAATCCAAGTTGTGACCTAATGACGACCTCTGAGCAGGTGTAGATAAATCCCTGGAATGCATGCTATTCACTTATGCTATTCTGAATGGCCTCTGTCACAATTACAACAAAAATGAACTCAAAAACAGAACTGGTTGTGCTGTCCGAAAATGAATTAATTTGTAGCTAATGGATTTATCTGAGGTGAATGGTTCAGTGATCCATGACAATTACTTGCTACTACTTACTTAGTCTGCTACTCAAACTTGACCAACACCTGTAAGCTGCTATGCATAATGAACTGACTGCCTCTCTGGCCTAGGGGTAGAGCTTCTGCACGCATAGCGGAAAGCCAGGGATTCGATCCCCGACCGTGTCATACTAACATATGTATGACACTTCTTGTTACCCTGCCTGGTGCTTGGCCTTAAGGGGTTAAAACAAGGACTGGCCGGCTCTGAGTCAGTAAACTGTGTCTGAGTGGGGTATTCATATTAAACTTTGGCATGGTATCTCAGTGAGCTAGCACTTTAAATCGGCATTAGTCTGGACTAGTAAAAGCAGCCACACACCAACACAATATTCTTGAACACACCGTTAAACCTGTTATACATGCTAGAGGAGTAACAATATGGTGGGCTCGCTATACAAAACGTATCTGATGCTATGGCTGCAATACGATTTGTATCCTAAAACTGTTCTTTTATTTTATTAAGTTGATATTTGTTCTTTTTGCATGTAATTTGAAACCCAGAATAATTTGTTTTTAAATTTTAGAGATCAAAGATGGAATATTGTGGGCAGAAATATTTTGGCTAGTAGGCACTGTGATGGTTACGATACGTGTCACTGACTGGGAAGCTCGAAAGAATCTGCATTAGCTGGGTGTTGAACAGTTTCTGCTATTATTCACACGTTTTTACACCAATATATCTTGAAAAATGTAATGTATTGTATGTATCGCGATACAGGAGTTGTAACTTGAGGTATCGTATCGTGGTCCTTGTATCGCGATACAATACTCCATCTCCATTTTGTTGCATGCTAAGTCCATGTGTCTTCTTTCAGATATGGTTTACTTATCCCCAAGAACAACAAGACAGCCTCCATACAGAGAAGACCCAATATATTTGGAGATGACAGTGATGAGGTACATCATCAAGTTGGGGATAACCCCAATACGTGGCTGTGAAATTGTAGCTTTTCCCCTTGGAATCAGGGTTCAAAATTTACATATGTTGTTATCTAGTTCGAGAATAGAAAGATTCAGGAGGCCATTTCCTTGTGGACTAGCACTTTTGCCATTAGGTAGATTCCAGCTATGAAGCAGATTCGGTTTGCAGATAAGTGAAAAAAAAAAATGATTTCCAACCTTGTCTTGAGTTGACAGTTATATCTCAAACATTTTAATCTGCCCTTTTTGTGATCAACAAGATCATGTTGATTGTCTTATAATGTTTTGGTTTTTATTTTGTTACCATGGTTACAGGACACAGGTAATGCAGACGTCAACCCAATGCAGAGATCTACCACACAGTCCCTCAAAGTTAAGAAACAGGTCAGTATGGAGGGCGTAATTCAATTATATATCCTGTTGTAAGCATGATTAGTGGGGCTCTATAATGATTCCAGGTTAGAGAGAGCGAGTATGGTTTTACGCCTCTATTAGCAATATTCCAGCAATATCACGGCGGGGGACACCACAAATGGGCTTCACACATTGTACCCATGTCGGGAATCGAACCTGGGTCTTGGGCATGACGAGCGAACGCTTTAACCAATAGGCAACCCGACCGCCCCTGCAATTTAGGCTGGTCATACGATTGGTCATGACTTAATGGACTGGGTGATCAGACTTGGTGACTTTGTAGTCAGCGTGTGATTGTACCCTGATGAGGTTGATTGTTACTCATAATATTAGTCACATGATTGTCTAACAGGCTGCCATTTTGTAGCTCACATAATACTGATTGTGGTGTTAAACAACAATCACAACAAACAAACAAATGGATACCCGAGCACAAAGTTGGATTTGGAAGGACTGAAGTCCCTTGCCAAGACTTGCATACTCGATCAGGGGAGATAACTCACATCTTAATTTTTCCAACGGTTGCTGCACCAGCCGTCAGTGTAACAATAGACATGATGAGCTAGCCAAGAAGCAGGAAGCAAGGATAACATTTCTCAGTTTAAAAATTTATATTCTTTATATCCATTCTCTTATGATTATGGGTGATTTTTACTAATACAATTATAATACTCACTCACTGCTAATAATAGAATAATATGATATACTGCTCATAATATATGCCATACACCGGCCTTAATGGAGCTTCATAAAGTGCATACCGCATCCATGGTCTAGTGGGTAGAGTTTCTGGCCAGAGATCAGAAGGTTGTAGGTTCGATCCCCATACCATAAGATTTGCAAAGATAGTACTTGTTGTTACCCTGCCTGGTGCTTGACATTAAGGAGATAAAAGAAGAACTGGTCGGCTTGTAGTCGGTTTACTGTTTCTGAGTGGGCTAGTTCAATAAAACTAGCATAAGTCTGGACAAGCACACACACACACACACACACTCACACTCACTCTGTGTCTGAGTGGGCTAGTTCAATAAAACTATCATAAGTCTGGACAAGCACACACACACACACACACACACACACACACACACACACACACACACACACACACACACACACACACACACACACACACACACACACACACACACACACACACACGCAATAATCTTGAACATGACATTTCACCTACCCCCTTAAAGTGCATGGGAATTCCAGGTTAAAATAGGTCCCCAGCTTCCCATGATGAGGATCTGGTAGTCACATTGTAACTTTGTATATAGTGTCAGCACCCTGATAGCTTGGATTGCTGCTTATGCTATCAATCACTGGTTTATCTGGTTAGAATTGGCCCCAACAACCTTAGAGGCGAGAAACCACCTAGAACACAAATATTTGTTTGATGGTTCTCTCTTTCGGTTGTAGATGGCACCGAGCTCAGTCTATACGATCCACAATAATGTAATAGTACAGTCTTTATTATTGCCATTTGGAACTGTCTGTTTATGTTCGTTTTCAAAATACAAAAATCAGATATGTCGGGTAGTCTGGTTTGGTGACTTTGTTGATTGCTTGTCTTTCTACTGGTGTTGATTGTTACTCATCTATCAATCACTGAATTGTCTGGCCCAGATTCAATTATTCAAAGGTCATCATGATATTTGTTGGAATATTGCAGATTAAGGGGTAAAGGAACATTATCATTCATCCCAAACAAATCAGTCATGAGCAATGATGAGATGGGTTTATGCAGACTGAACAGTGACAAATAAGAGGAACTAAACTGTAAAGTAAAATGTTCCTTGTAATTTTCAGACTCAGATCGAGATTGACAAGGCGTTGTCAGAGGATGCCACAGTATATGAATATGACAGTATCTATGACAACATGCAGTCTGAGAAAGAGAAGAAGGATGTCAAGGTCAAAGCGAAGGTTGATAAGAAGGTAAGAGTTACCCTGGTTACCATGGTTACTGTGCTCATATATCCAGGATATTACAATGTCTGACAGGCGAACTATCAACACAAAGTTTTCCTGCCACAGTTGTTTATTTCAAACTGATGTATAGCTCACCAGGACCACCCATCGGGCCAATGGAGCTGAAACTTGGCATGCTTGTTCCACTCCTGAATATATTTAACAGACTCTTAATACGTTTTTATGACTGGAAACTTGCTAAGTGTAATGTTCAACATTTAAGATGTTTACAGATATATTTTGCCCAGGTTGATAGTCACCTCATCAACAGTGATGAAAGAAGGGTCAGTTTTAATCATCAGCCAGGGGCACCGGTGGCCCAGTCGTCTAAGGCGCCACGATTCGCTGTGCAGAGTTGTGACCCTTGGGCACGCCAGAAACCGATGATCATGGGTTCGAATCCCAGTTCGCCCCGATTATGTTTCTAGGTTTGTCAGCACCATACCCATGCTCGCCGGTTTCACTGAAGTGGTAAACGTCTAAGACCTGCATCACTTCAGGCTTTCCTCCCTTTCCATTAAGCTTACACGCCGCGATATAACTAATACTGTTGAAAGCGGCGTTAAACGCAACTCACTCACTCACTCAGTATGATAACAACAATAAGTGTTTGTAGCAGTACCCAATGAAACCTTTCAGCCAGTAAAGAGGTATTTCGTTAATCTTCTTCATGTACTGACTGAATGAAGGCATAACGTATATTATTATATTATACATTTATATGCTCTACTGCAGTGAATAATGCACAAAAGAGCTGACTCTTGCTTATCGCTGTTGCCAGCTTGTAGACCTGGATCACTTTACTCTGATGTGCTCCTCTGATGTACACATGCAATATTTTGTATTTTTTCAGTGTTGTGAATGTTTGATTATGATGCATTCGTTACCATAGCTAACTCAAGCAGTTTGCAGTCTTCTATATATGTGACATTTGAAACACATCTAACAGTATAAACAGATGCAAATGAAGAGTCCCTAAAAGTGATTACTTTTGCTCACACTGCATCTGTGCTCTGGAATTCCCTTCCAGTGGAAATTTGGCACTCTCCAACTCTGGACACTTTCAAGACAAAACTAAAGACTTATCTCTTTAGATGTGTCTATGACCCTGTGTGAGGCGCTATGAGTGACTACGTAGATGGCGCTGAAGAAATGGACTTTATTATTATTATTATTATTATTATCATTAAAGTATATCCTGTTTATACCAACAAATTCTCAGTTCTAAGGGTGGTATGTGTTGTGTTTAGCCACGCTACATCGCAGGTCTGCTGAAGCATGCAGAGATCCGCAAGAAGGAGGACGAGCGACGCGTGGAGAGGAAGGTGCAGCAGGAGAGGGAGCAGGAGGGGGATGAGTTTGCAGACAAGGAAGCCTTTGTGACATCTGCCTACAAGAAGAAGATGCAGGAGCAGCAGGAGGAGGAGGAGAGGGAGAAGAAGAAGGCAGAAATGGAGGGTGAGTTTGGAGGATGGGGTTGGGTTGCGGAGGATGGAGTTGGGTTGTGGAGGATGAGTGGGTTGTGGAGGACTGGGTTGGGTTGTGGAGGATGGGGGTGGGTTGTGGAGGATGGGGTGGGTTGTGGAAGACTGGGATGGGTTGTGGAAGACTGGGATGGGTTGTGGAGGATTGGGTGGGTTGTGGAGGATGGGGATGGGTTGTGGAGGATTGGGTGGGTTGTGGAGGATGGGGGTGGGTTGTGGAGGATGGGGTGGGTTGTGGAGGATGGGGGTGGGTTGTGGAGGATTGGGTGGGTTGTGGAGGATGGGGATGGGTTGTGGAGGATTGGGTGGGTTGTGGAGGATGGGGATGGGTAGTGGAGGACTGGGGTGGGTTGTGGAAGATGGTTGTGGATTGTGGAAGATGGGGGTGGATTGTGAAGGATGGGGTGGGTTCTGTAGGTTGGGGGTGGGTTGTGGAGGATGGGGTGGGTTGTGGAAGACTGGGATGGGTTGTGGAGGACTGGGGTGGGTTGTGGAGGATGGGGGTGGGTTGTGGAGGATGGGGTGGGTTGTGGAGGATGGGGATGGGTAGTGGAGGACGGGGTGGGTTGTGGAAGACTGAGATGGGTTGTGGAGGACTGGGGTGGGTTGTGGAAGATGGTGGTGGATTTTGTAGGATCGGGGCGGGTTGTGGAGTATGGGGTGGGTTGTGGAGGACTGGGTGGGTTGTGGAGGATGGGGTGAGTTGTGGAATATGGGGGTGGGATGTGGAGGACTGGGGTGGGTTGTGGAGGATGGGGGTGGGATGTGGAGGACTGGGGTGGGTTGTGGAGGATGGGGGTGGGTTGTTGAGGAAGGGGGTGGGTTGTGGAGGAAGGGGGTGGGTTGTGGAAGATGGAGGTGGATTGTGAATGATGTGGGTGGATTTTGGAGGACGGGGGTTGGATTTGGAGGACTGTGGTGGATTTTGGAGGATGGGGGTGGATTTTGTAGGATGGGGGTGGGTTGTGGAGGACTGGGGTGGGTTGTGGAGGACTGGGGTGGATTTTGGAGGATGGGGGTGGATTTTGTAGGATGGGGGTGCGTTGTGGAGGACTGGAGGTGGGATGTGGTGGACTGGGGCAGATTTTGGAGGATGGGGGTGGATTTTGTAGGATGGGGGTGGGTTGTGGAGGACTGGGTTGGGTTGTGGAGGATGGGGGTGGGTTGTGGAGGATGGGGGTGGGATGTGGAGGATGGGGGTGGGATGTGGAGATCTGGGGTGGATTTTGGAGGATGGGGGTGGGTTGTAGAGGACTGGGTGAGTGTAATTGTTGCATGAAACTCACTTATACTGATACAAGCCAGTAGTGTGTGTTGCTAACCCATGTTATTTCTCTGACATTCTTCACCAATACTGAACTGATACAGGCTAGCAGAGCTTGTTGTTAACCCATGGTATTTCTCTATTTCTACTAGCAATGCTGGATGTGACGAAGCAGAAGGATCTGAGTGGATTCTACCGCTACCTGTACCGTCAGACTGCCGGGGGGGACGGCGATGAACCAGAGTAAGTTGCACTGATGTTTCTCTCTTAAAACAGGTTCTTTTCTCTTCTACGTGTGGATTCCCAAATCGAAACAATATGTTAGCCCAGAAATTTGTACGTATAAAGAATTTAGTGTGAAACCAACAAACAGCCCACAAAATGTATAGTCAAACCAGCTTCCAGCACTTTCCACACAGTCCTTGACAAGTCCAGTATCACTAGAACATCACAGAATATTCCACATGTTTCTAAAAAAGCTTGACATTCATCCATGCTATTCCGGAAGTTTACATATAATTCAAACATCTAAATGTAAAAAACTTCCTCACCACAGCTAACATTAATTAGTACTACATTCTTGACAACTAATCATTGTCCAAATACAATGCAATGAACTTCTACTGAATCTCAACAGAAACCAAGTAATGCAGTTATAAGCATTGTTTAGCAGTGTATTACACTGCCATATAACATATGGAATAGACATTTTACTCTTAATCCAAACCAGGCCCCTTGGCTGAGCACATGTTCGGCATCCATTCAGAAAATCAAAGGTACTTTCCTTAATCATTAACGACTGCCTCCGTGGTCTAGTGGTAGAGCGTGCGCCCAGAGAGCGGAAGGTCCAGGGTTCGATCCCCAGCAGCGTCATACCAAAAGGTGTTAAAAGATGGTACCATGTCTGGCGCTCGGCATAAGGGGCTGAAACAAGGACTGGTCGGCTCGGAGTCAGTATACTAGCACTATGAATCAGCATCAGTCCGGACTAGTACAAGCGGCCACCCACACCCACACATGCATGCACGTTGCTATATAAGTGCAATAATCTTGGACGCGACGTTAAACCCCATTTCACCTCAGCTCACTTAATCATTAACATTTTCCACAGCAGTGTGCTGAATCTTGGACTTGGCACTCATGTAGTCCAGTAGACAATATAACTTGAATTGTACTTTTGTCATAAAAGATTGAAACTTTGCGCAATAATAGTTCATTATTTTCCAATATGGCCACCAGAAATCTTTCTGTCCTTTACAATGAAAGGTCTCTCATTAAATCTCTTTTACCATATCTTTATATCTTATGCTTGTTGTAAGAGTAGACTAACGTGATCGGGTGGTGGGGATAGCTGAGTTGGTTGATGCATGTCTTCGTATCCCAATTGCGTGGATTGATGTTCATGATGTCAAACACTGGATTGTCTGGTCCATATTCGATTATTTATAGACCGCCATCATAGTATTGCAATCCTGTTTAATGATCACAACACTAATGCAATACTAAAAACATTAAGGGGAAGTAACTCTTGTCACTTTCAACCAAGACACGGGGGGCACAGATTGCCAAATTTTCGTAGACGCAGCAATTCACTGTGCAGAGTTGCATCCCTTAGATGAGCCAGAAACATATGATTGTAGGTGCAAATGCCAGATTCTTCCTGAAAATGTTTTTGGGTTTGCCAGCATCATTCCAGCACTATTGAATTTCCTGAAGGTGGTGATCATGGTAATGTCAGGCGGACATCCAGATGTCGGTTGGTTGTCTAGTTGTTTTACACCGCACAGCAATATTCCAGCTTTATGACGGCGGTCTGTAAATCATTGAGTCTGGACAAGACAATCCAGTGATTGATATTATGAGCATCGATCCACACAATTGGGATTGATGACATGCATCGACCAAGTCAGCGAGTCTGACCACCCGATCCTGTTAGTTGCCTTTTACGCGAGAAGTGAAATCACAGCTTGATCAATAGGCACATGATTTTAATAACATGTAAACACATAAATCCTGCATCACCATGGACCTTCCTCCCACACCAACCTGAAACGCAGTGTTGCATCCCTTAGCTGCCAGGATCCAATCCAAATTTGCTGCAGTTATGATTCTTGGCTAAATACTGGCTTCTGGATTTCATTAAGTGGTAAATCTCTCTTAGGCATCTTGATGGTCTTTCATTCCTCTAAGCAGACCAGACACAAAAACCAAATGTATATCTGATAGGGTCAGACTGACTCGGTGGTCTAGTGGATAGAGCGTCTGCCCGGGGTGTGGAAGGGCGATTGTTCCACCCCCTGCCGTGTCGTTCCAAAGGAAACTCAACTATGGCATGGCTAGCTGGCATTAAACTGGACAAGTGTATGCATGCTTGCACATATTGCTATATAAGTGCAATAATCTTGAGAACCGATATGGACAGGGGGCACGGGTGGCCCAGTCGTCTAAGGCGCCGCGATCCGCTGTGCAGAGTTGCGTCCCTTGGGCACGCCAGAAACCTATGATTGTGGGTTCGAATCCCGGTTTGCCCCGATTATGTTTCTAGGTTTGTCAGCACCATACCCGTGCTCGTATTTTTCACCAAAGTGATAAACATCTGAGACCTGCATCCCTTCGGGCTTTCCTCCCACATTAAGCTGACACGCTGCGATATAACTGGAAAACTGTTAAAAGCGGCGTTAAACCCAACTCACTCACTCAATCACCAATATGGACATTGTACATGTTGTAAGAATGGGTACTTCAATCATAGAGATTATTACACGAGCATGTGTGTCATACTGATTTTTTGAAACGAGTGTCAGAATTCTTGTATTTCCCGAGCGAGGGTAATACATAATTTTTTACACAAGTTTCATAAAATGCACAGCCCTTTGAAAAATGCACTAATCTCCACCACTGTCCTAGAAATGCACAAATTTGTCAACAATATTCAAATGTCGTTTCTACTGTGACATCATTCCGACCTTACGTCACAATAAGATTCGAATGACGTCAACAATGCCGCCCAAATGATGGAAACAACCTGGTGTATGTGAAGTGATATTTGCATCAGTGCACATACAATTTTTATGAACTCCATTATTTCTAATCCCATGGGTAATATTGCTGAAGATGCAGAAGTGTACGTAGCTAATACAAGGTAGACCTCATGTGTCCAGTAATGCAACCTTGTATGAAATTTTTATCTCCCAAAAAATCTCACTATTGATCTGTAATATTTGAAGATAAGCACGTTTTCGATTTTATCATGATCAAGAACACTGCTATTGAGTCTGAAGGGAAGGGTAATCTTGAATGCAAAGGAAGATTTTGCTATGCAGGGTATTGGAAACACATGTTCCCCAGGGTTGTCTCCTGTAGAACTGTCCCGACTCTGATTTCCTTTCATGTTTAAATCAGATTCTGGGGGGCACGGGTGGCCCAGTCGTCTAAGGCGCCGCGATTCGCTGTGCAGAGTTGCGTCCCTTGGGCACGCCAGAAACCTATGATTGTAGGTACGAATCCCGTTTATGTTTCTAGGTTTGTCAGCACCATACCCATGCTCGTTGGTTTCACCGAAGTAGTAAATGTCTGAGACCTGCATCACTTCGGGCTTTCCTCCCACATTAAGCTGACACGCTGCGATATGACTGGAATACTGTTAAAAGTGGTGTTGAACCCAACTCACTCACTCACTAATTCAGATTCTGGCCAACATGGTTATGAATGAGTGAGTGAGTTTAACACCACTTTTAACAGTATTCCAGTTATATCGTGGCATGCCACCTTAAGGAAAGCCTGAAGTGATGCAGGTGTCATCATTACCACTTCGGTGAAACCCACGAGCAGGGGTATGGTGCTGACAAATCTAGAAACATGATTGGGGCGAACCGGGTATCGAACCTACAATCATAGGTTTCTGGCGTGCCCAAGGGACGCAACTCTGCACAGCGAAGCGCGGCGCCTTTACGACTGGGCCACCCGTGCCCCGGTTATGAATGAAAAGACACCATGACTTAGAAATATTTATCCCCCTGTGATGCAGGTTTGAAATGGTCATCAACAACCATGCATGTCGTAAGAGGCAACTAATACTCTCAAGTGGATAGACTCGCTAATGTGGTTGATACATGTCATTGATCCCAGTTGCATAGATCGATTGTCTGGTCCAGACTGTCATAGTTAGAATATTGCTGAGTGCAGTGTTAAACAACAAACAAACAAATAAACAAGAAATATTAATCTTTTTCAAGGAGAAAGGAAGATATCAAGATCAAGAAAGAAGGAGAAAAACAGGAAGAAGTCCGAGTAAAGAAGGAGAAAGTATCAGAGAGTGGGGACAGTGACTCAGATTCCAGTTCGCAGTCAAGTTCAGCCTCTGATGATTCCAGAGGCAGAAAGTAAGTCAGATTGTCCTCGGCCACCCAAGTTGCAGTGAGTGAGTGAGTTTGGTTTTACGCCGCTTTTAGCAATATTCCAGCAATATCATGGCGGGGGACACCAGAAATGGGCCTCACACATTCTACCCATGTTGGGAATCAAACCTGGGTCTTCGGCGTGACAAGCGAACGCTTTAACCACCAGGCTACCCCAAGTTGCAGTAGCATGAATTGTTGTAGTTCATATTCCAATGAAAAGGAATTGAAAACAAAGAAAATGGCATAGAGTTAGTTGCATCACAAAGAACTCATCAGAAGCTGATCCTCAATATGTCATAAAGCCTTTTCTTTGCTAAATATATCTCAGGTTGTAATGTAGGCATTGTTTTACCAAGGAAGGATACCTCAACACAGTGTTGACATTCTTGCAACTATTAGTCAGGGATTTATCAAGGCATTCCAAGAGTTCAATATTTTTTTGCCCCACATAAGAAGCTTACCGTATTCGAAGTAATACCGTATTTTCTTGAGTATAGTGCGCACTTTTTTTCGAAAAAACACAGCTGTGTAGAAGGGGGTGCGCATAATACACGAATTATGAGTTTGGATGTTTTTTTCCCCCATGGAGCACGAAACACCGGGAATACCATGTCAACAAATCCATACTGAAGTACGCAAAATAATTATGTAATTACACTGTCTGGCTATAAAAAGTGTTCTTTGTATATCAGGACTTATGTTTGTAACTTATTTCATTGATTTTATTCAAAATTCCTTATAATCTGATAATATTGTTTTTATTAATTTCGGCGAAATCGTGTGTGAAGCGATGGGAAGATCGCACAACTCACCGTTATTAACAGCAACCACGGTCAGAATACCGCTATTGACGCCTTGAAACAAACTTTAGTTGACAGAGAATGGATACATATATCATAAATGACATACTTTGACTCGTTAAAAGTCATGTTTGTTTTTGTTTGACGATTCTATGTCAACATGAAATTCTCGCGATCACGTGATCATGTGCGCGTGAGCCTTGACGGTGACTGGTCAGACATGTTCCATGTAAAAAATAATGCCCGGGAATAGCGATCAGCTGCTTCGCTTAGGGTTATTATTATTTTAAATATGTTTATTAAAGGTTGCATATAATTAAGAAAATAATGGAATATATTATTCCTGATAAATAAAATAGTTTCAGATACAATGGTTGCTGATCCTTGCATTAAAAATCTTATAAAGTTATATCATTGGGTGTGTCTTGACCGAATCACCGGTCGATTCCAAGAAAACGTGTGTACAGCTGATTGCTGTTTCCAGCTTAGTTTACGAGAAAATACGCAAGGTAATCTTAATCCCTAAATATAAAACAATGCCTAGCAGAACAATAAATACTATTTAAACGGTAAATAAACATGTCTGGTGATTTTTTATCTCAAATTTCGAATTTGTACTGACGAAGTTTCTCAGCACCCGTTCGTTTGCCGGACTTCGCTGAAAGGGTACGGTGTAAAAAATTTCTGCGCATAATATTCAAATTTCTTTTTTTCCAAAATATTGAACCCGCTAGAGGGGGGTGCGCATTATACATGGGTGCGCACTATACTCAAGAAAATACGGTAGTCTTATTAGAATATTATTTTGGTGAAAAAAACAGCTGAAAGATCGTAATTTTCGTGGTTTATGCTGACAGCCTGAAATGTTGACATATGACAGATATATTTTTCCAGAATTTAATTGCCCATAATTAAGGGTGCATATAACACAAGAGTGCGTATTATACACGAATAAATAAGTCTTGTGTACATTGATCAAACGGAAGGGGTGCCGATTGGGATTGTTCACTAGCCAATATATTAGCAAATATCGCTGTGGGCGCTTATTAGAGCGGGGTGCTTATTACGTCGAATACGGTAATATGATATATTTGACAAGTTTGATATAATTTTATTTAATGTAATGTTAATAAAATACCACTCGATGTAGGAATATAAGAACCTTACACAAATTCTCAATTTTAGAGAAGAAAAAAAAGCGTCGCAATTTGGCCGCCACAGCACCTCCCAATTTGGCTGCGACGGCACTTCCCAATTTGGCCACCACGGCACTTCCCAATTTGGCCACCACGGCACTTCCCAATTTGGCTGCCACGGCACTTAGTTTGAAATCTGAGTAAAATCCATCATTAGGATTCAATGTATTTTCTGGTCAAACCAAAGTAAAACCCCTGACGGAATGCACAGTACACTGCATTCATGATGGCCGTCATTCATTAGAGGGAGCTTACAAAAAAGAAACAGCCATAACAATAATTATCTGTATTATATCTACAATTCATGTCACTGACTTATTTAGTGTCTTTAGGCGTTTGCTTTTGAAAACTGTCAAAATTTTGAGATGGCAAGTTATGTAGCATGCACAAACTCTTCTGTGTAAATGTGGTGGGTCTTTGAATGTTCACATTAGGGCCATTAGGGGGACGGTCGGGTAGCCTAGTGGTTAAAGCGTTCGCTCGTCACACTGAAGACCCGGGTTCGATTTCTGACATGGGTACAATGTGTGAAGCCCATTTCTGGTGTCCCCTGCCGGGACATTGCTGGAATATTTCTAAAAGTGGCATAAAACCATACTCACTCACTCACTCACTCATAGGCATTAGGATATCCGCCATGATATTGCTGGAATATTGCTAAAAGCGGCGTAAAACCATACTCACTCACTCACTCACTGACTCACCCACCCACTCACTCACTCACTCACTCACTCACTCACTCACTCACTCACTCACTCACTCATAGGCATTAGGGTATTGAGGATATTCCTTGTGGCGAGTGAACCATCTTGTGTCTATCATCGTGTATTGGGGGAAAGGAGATATTTTCCTCTATCACAAGATGAGAGAAACATGATACTTCATGATACACACAAAATGTCCTGTATATTATATACTTTTTGTGTAGTTGTCTACTGGAAAAAATAAATGATTTCATTACAAAAGTAAAACCTTGAAATGTACACTCTCCCTACATAACACATACTGACATTTCAGCACCCCTTGTAATTACGACTTAAAAAGAGTTTGCAAAACCTGAAAAGAAATAATCAAAAGTAACAAAAAATATTTGAGGTCAATAAAATTCATCAAATTGAAGACCCAGGTTCGATTCCGCACATGGTACTATGTGTGAAGCTGTGATATTGCTGGAATATTGCTAAAGCAGCATAAAACAGTACTCACTCACTTATTCCAATGCTGGGCGGGTGAGGCTGCCTCTGTGGTCTAGTGGTAAAGTGTCCGCACGGAGAGCAGAAGGTTGGTGGTTTGATCCCTAGCCACATCATACCAAAAGACATTAAAAGATGGTACTTGTTGTTACCTTGCCTGACACTCGGCATTAGACCCATTTCTACTCACTTCACCAACATATGGATGCAGCCAGAAGGTTATAGCCTCTGTCATGTATTAGTGCACCCGTCCTTGGCACTTATTCAGGGCACATTGACATTGAATTGAATTTTGTTTGTCCAGGAAAGTTCAAGCAAATGGATCATTGAAGAAAAGGCAGACGTCTGAGGGAACAAAAAGAAGGAAAAAAAGTTCATCAGGTTCGTCATCTGAAGAGAGAGGTCACAGTAGGTCAAGGTCAAGAGATAGAGGCCGGCGATCTCCAGATAGGGCAAGGTCAGATAGAAAAAGACATATGAGAGATATGTCAAATGAAAGAAATAGAGGAGAAAGACCAAGGGATAGAAGTGTTAAGGAGAGATCAGGGTCAAGAGACCGATATAGAAAAGGCAGGTCTAGGTCAAGAGACAGAAGTAGAAGAGAAAGGTCAAGGTCAAGAGACAGAAGTAGGAAAAACAGGTCAAGGTCAAGAGACAAAAGCAGAAAAGACAGATCAAGAGATAGAAGTAGAAGAGAAAGGTCAAGGTCAAGAGACAAAAGTAGGAAAGACAGGTCAAGGTCAAGAGACAAAAGCAGAAAGGACAGGTCAAGATCAAGAGACAGAAGCAGAAAGGACAGGTCAAGGTCAAAAGATAAAAGTAAACGAGAACCATCAAGGGAAACAAATGGAAAGAACAAGAAACAGATGTCAGAATCCAGTGAAAGAAAAGATGGATCAAGGTCAAAAGAAAAGTCGAAGAGTTACCAAGAGAAATCAGAATCTCCACAGAGGAAAGTTTCAGAAGAAAAGCTTGTGGAGGAAACCACCGAAAGTAAGGCTGATAGTGACCGTGAGAGGAGTGCGTCTCCCTTTACTGGTCCCCAGCTGCCCCCAGACAGTAAAGTTGAGAGTAAGCCTGAAGAAGACTTGAAGTTGAAGTACGCCAAACACACAACAGAGGACAAGGCAGCGGAGGCCAGGAGGAGGTATCTGGAGAGGAAACTGGCCAAGGAGAGGGCACAGGGGTTGCAGAGCTGAGCTAGGACTTTATCATGTTGGCTGCATTAACATGTTTAAAATTACATACAGAAGAATTTAGGGAATCGTTTGATGAACACTTGGTTGAGGAGTTTATTTGTGCATTTTCCTGGAGAAAGTACTCTGTGATCTTGTGGTCAGTGTATATGATGCCTTAATGTGATGCTAGATTAACAAGATACGTAGGTCGATGGACAGAAAAGCTGGAGAACAGGTTTCACCAGTCACTTAAAAGGGCAATGAATTGGATAACTAACTTGCCAACTATATTTTGAGGAGGTGAACGTAGAGATTGTCATACAAGCACAAGTGTCATACTGATTTTACGTAACGAGTGTCAGAATTCTTGTATTTCCTGAGCGAGTATAATAATTTCTTTATTATGCATAATTTCTTAATCCTTTTGAGATCGCCTTTAGAAAAATGCCCAGATCACGACGACCGTCTTAGAAAATCCCAATTTTCAAATGATTTCAATGATCTTCGAATGATAATGCGAACATTATCGACATGTAGTGTAACCACTGAGCTTTTGTGAGTTTTTGTCATTAAACAAAATATCACATGACTAACCATGGGTCCGGGCAGTCCTGTGGGAAACCGGGTCCTACTCAGGACCCACCCGACCCGAGTACCCGAGTTACCATCTTCCCGCATGTCCCGAGACAAGCGAGTTAACTGACTATAAAAGTCCAGTTTCCACCCTTGCCGAACTAGGCTGGTATTATGGAGTTACATTTTTGCTGGACTAACGAGTCTATGCATAGTCCAATCAAAATCTTGCAACGAAATCAAAATCCGGTTCGCAAAGTGTCATGCAGATTACGTTCGATTGCAGGATTTGCAAAGCATGTGCACCGCCAACTCGTTGTAAAAAGATATTTTCCAAACCTTTTCACGTTTTTAATCATGGTGCTCGCGTGATTTGATGCTTTTCGCGATGTAAGACCCGTTTTATCACATATAGATCTTGATTAACGATCAGATCGTCTTGACTGGGCACCGCCATTTTGTTCAGTGCAAGTGATGGAATCGAATTGGTCCATAGGAGAGGCTCAGAAGGGACATAACTCATAATTACCACTGGTGGCGCTACGATCAAGCCCAGGAATTCCAGCCTAGTTCGGCAAGGGTGGAAACTGGACTTTTAAAGTCAGTTAACTCTCTTGCCTCGGGATGATGCCGAGTTACCAGCCCTACCGTCCGGATGACGTAAACAATACACTGATTCCCGTGAAGTGATATTTGCACTAGTGCACTTACAATGTTTATGAACTAGGTTATTTCTAACCCTCTGGGTAATTACTGAATATATCATCTCTGGTTTTGTGGTCATCTTTATTGATGTGCATCAGTGCAATGATATTGCTTGAATACTGCTAAAAGTGGCGTAACACCATACTCACGATCATGATAATAGTAATACTGTGTATTTCAAGGGATAAGATATGTTGAAAGCTGTTATATATGGTCTTGAGCATCTTACAGAGTCAATTGTGCTCAGGGGGCACAGGTGGCCCAGTCGTCGTGATTCGCTGTGCAGAGTTGCGTCCCTTGGGCACGCCAGAAACCTATGATTGTGGGTTCGAATCCCGATTCGCCCTGATTATGTTTCTAGGTTTGTCAGCACCATACCTGTGCTCGTGGGTTTCACCGAAGTGATAAACGTCTGACAACCTGCATCACTTCAGGCTTTCCTCCCACATTAAGCTGACACGCCGTGATATAACTGGAATACTGTTAAAAGCGGACTTAAACCCAACTCTCCTACTCATCAATTGTGTTCATTATTCCTAACAGATGATATTGTTGGATGGAAAACTTGTTGACTCCCTCCACAAAACTTCAGGAATAAAGTTTTTTTTATCAAACCTTTGAACTGCTCTCTTAGTAATGTACATGATGTAAATTATGTAGAGGACATGTGTTATGCCTGTGAAGTCATCACAGTTACCATAGAAATCTACCAAGGTGCTGCACCGCTTGCAGCAGGATAAGAAATTATTTTCAGCAATTGTTTCACATGAATAAATATTTCTCAGGAAATTTGTTTTCAGTTGAAATGAACTTTCGTTAGTTTTGTTAGAGATGATGAATGTCAAATCATTCTTAAAATTGATGACATCATCATCATCATTGCCTTTTATACCATGATTAACATTAAGTATTATTCATCATAATCAACATTGTCCTGTGATTGGTGAGGAGGGCAGTTGTTGCCTGTAAGGCTATTTTTTTTTTTGTGTGTGTGTATTACACATCTCTTGAAGGTCCTCAATTAAAGCAAAATGATTATATTTGCAATCATTTGAATATATATCATTCCGCCCTGGAAAATTTTTTACAATCTCTCTGTTTTAAAAAAAATTCCTTTGCTGTATTTTGTCGTACTTGGTATTCAAGAAGGGAAGTTATTTTCCTTTGGTTGTATGTCTCCGCAACAATGATTCAGCACCTGTTTAAACATATCACAGGGGGCACGGGTGGCCCAGTCGTCTAAGGTGTCGCAATTCGCTGTGCAGAGTTGCGTCCCCTTGACACGCCAGAAACCTATGATTGTGGGTTCGAATCCCGGTTCACCCCAATTATGTTTCTAGGTTTGTCAGCACCATACCCGTGCTCGTTGGTTTCATCGAAGTGGTAAACGTCTAAGACCTGCATCACTTCGGGCTTTCCTCCCACATCAAGCTGACACGCCATGATATAACTGGAATAATGTTAAAGCGGCGTTAAACCCAACTCACTCACTCACTAAACATATCACAATAATGAAGCCCTGGATGATATGAGTCCAGGCTGTTTGGGAAAATATTTGAAATCAATAGGAAGATTGGGTAGTGCAGTGGTTTAAGTGTTTGCTCATCAAATGTCCAGGATTTGTTCCCCACACGGGTATATTTGAACCCCTCCTCCATCCTAATATTGCTGGAATATTGCTGAAAGTGGCGTAAAACACATTCACTCACTCAGATTAATAACTACATGTATTTGGGGGCTTTTGAACCTTACTTGGCAGACATCCTGTCAGTTGTATTCTCAACCAGAGGGCTGTTGGTTTGTGTATTCTGGTCTGTGTTTTCTTCCACCGACGCTGAGGTTGGTTGGTTGGTTTGTTGTTTAACGCTGCTCTCAGCAATATTCCAGCTATATGACGGCGGTCTGTAAATAATCGAGTCTGGACCAGACAATCCAGTGATTGATATCATGAGCATGGATCCACGCAATTGGGATCGCTGACATGGATCAACTAAGTCAGTGAGCCTGACCGCCCGATCCCGTTAGTCGCATCTTACGATGTGACATTTGGTGGACACAGAGCGACGGACAAGATGGATGTGGATTGGGCCATGGATGAACTCATCCTATTGGAATGGAGGGATGGGAAAGGCAAATATAGAAAGGTAGAAACTGCACAAAGTATGAGTAGTTTAATCATAAAGAAAATGTAAAAAAAAACAGTTAAAGATGAACGTCTTGTCCATGTTTCTAAGCTGTGATTACAGAGAAACGTCCAAGGACTGCTCTTGTATGTAATAATCATGCCCAATTCTTGTAAATTTATATCATTAAAATAATATTCATCAATATCATGCGTTGTATTTATTGGAGAAGGAATTTGAGTGGAATAATAAGAGCAAAAGCAATGGGTGAAATTGTTACTAGCAGCCTGTGATTGTGGATGAGGTGGTCAATCTCAGTGACTTGTGTGATCTGTGTGATCATTCCCTGACTGCATCAGGCATTGCTCATAATGTCCATCACTGGTTTGTCTGGCCCAGGTTCTATTATTTCCAAGCTACTGGAAATTTGAGTTAACAAACGAAATGGTGTTGTTGTGCTCCAATCATGTTTTTCAAACCTGGGTTTGATTCCCCACATGGATAAAATGTGTGACAGTCATTCTCAGTTAGATGGTGCAAATGCACTCGCTCAGACATGACACCGATTAATTCCTAAATTGTAGTGTATTTTAAGATAAATTTCTGCGCATTATTTAGTTGATAATCGAAAATGGTTGGCTGCACGAAGAATTGTAATGCTTCAGCAAAGTCACAGGATCCTTGGCCAGTAACGCAGCATATTTCAGAATCCATTGTCCAGAAATGCTTTTCTAACCTTACTTTTGTGCACAGTTCATCATCCTACTCTGTGTCATACCCATCAGATGCAGAGTCGGAATCACTGTCACAATCACTTGTATCTGAATCTGTGTCCGATTCTACAGAGCAGTTTGCTCTGGCATCACTCAGATGTTCAGGCAGTGCTGGCTGTGAATACCGTATTGGCAAGTAAGCATTTCTGGACAATGGATTCTGAAATATGCTGCGTTATTGGCCAAGGATCCTGTGACTTTGCTGAAGCATCAGAAAACATATTATTAGACACTAAAATCATGACTATCGGACAATGTTAACTGTGTTTGTGCATTTCACCGACTGCCAAAAGTGCGTTGACCTTTCAACGTTTTTGGCCATAGCTCCCCCATTTAAGGTCGGAAGTATAACAAACTATATATTTCTAGGTTCCTTATGACTGGACGAGTAATTTGATATACATGTCGACACAATTTTGAATTTTGACCCCTGTTTGACCTTTGTTGACCCTTCCCCAAAATGCCCGGGATTTTCAACTGGGCAGCCCTAGTCAAAATTGTTCAGTATACATCAGGAAACTCAAAAACACTTTCAAACCTTTGTTTCCATGATTTGGTCACGGGACCTACAGGTTGGTCCTTGACTATCTGTGACGTAAATTTCTGGTGTTGGGATCTTAATTTACTGCTATTTAACTTGATAAAATCTGACAAATCTTTGTTTTATTTTGTGCTTAGAAGTGTCATCAATTTAAATAACCCGCCAGGTTAAATTAAAATATCGAGTTTTTATCATTTTTAGTCAAATTCAATGACAGATCATTTATTGTTGTGAATTCTTCAAACAACCCACCGTCAGGAGCCGTATTTTTAAATATAATCGAGGTTAATTGTGAATTGTATTTGTCAAATTAATCACTGGGTCAGGTTACACTCAAATACAATTATTTAGGAAGTAATTTCAAATACAAACCAACAGTTTTCAGAGTGACGTAATTTATAACGTATATTACACATTCAGTATGGAATAGATTAGTGTCAGTAAGTTAAAGTAAACTGAACCAATGCAACAGTAATCGTTTGAAGGTGTTTTATATATGCTGCAACTTTAAATTAGACTGTTTATTGCAGACAATATGGCAAAATTGTTTAGATTTGAAATTTATAATTACGTCACGGTCATATGTACTGTGTGTGCTACTGTTTGAACGACTGTCTAACTGTGAGAATCAAGTAAAATTTCATATTGCTACGTTATATGACTTCCCAGTGACATTTAACAAAATGTTTGATGTATGAAGACTTGCCTTCAGGGATCCGTAGTGAGGCTTACATGTTGTCCTCAGGTTTAATTTCTTGCATATGCAAATAAAGGAGAAAAACTTTAAGTATACAGTAGACATCTTTAAAAGTTATTGTGCGTGAAATATCTTTATTTAGAATGTGCTGAATTGTCCATCAAAGGATCTTTAGGGATTACAGTAGATTCTGTAATGTTTAACCAGGTTTTGTTAAGTAAATTACAGTGTAATATCAGGGTAGGTCACTTTGTATTACTTGGGTCACGACACTATTTGTCCCTGAGGGCTGAATTTTTGGTTATAGTATTGTTGAAGTTTCTATTTCATGAAAAATCACAACTTATTTTTTCTTTACTTTGCTTAGCTAATTGTTCCATTTAACTGAGAATGGCTGTGCTGTGCTGCTCAAGCAGCTTATAACATAATTAGTCATTTTGAAGATGATAATATTGCAAGTTAAGGAATTTAAGCTCTTCATTGTGTCTGGTTTTTGTTGTTACTGTTTTCAGTTTCTTGTTTGTCTGGTCATGACCTTTTTTCACAAGCTGCTGTGATATTGCAGGATTCTTGCAAATATTTTGATTGTTCAACATATAATCTTGAAATCTGGTAATTACAGCATCTGCTGGAGAGTTGGTGGTTCGATTCTGGCCACGTCATACCAAAAGACCTTAAAAAATGGTACTTGTTGTTACCCTGCCTGGCAGTCCGCATAATGGGGATAAAACAAGGACTGATAGTCAGTATACTGCGTTTGAGCCGTATCCATGTTAAACTGCCACATGTGTCCCTATGCAATAATCTTGAACGACCGTAAACCCCCTTCCATCTCTCTTCACCTCACCTTCATTACAGGCAAATGGACCGTGAAGATCCGGGGTAGAATAGGTCTTCAGCAACCCATGCTTGCCGTAAAAGGCGACTATGCTTGTCGTAAGAGGCGACTAACGGGATCGGGGGGTAAGGCTCGCTGACTTGGTTGATGCATGTCATCGTATCCCAATTTTTGCTCATGATGTCAATCACTGGACTGTCTGGTCCAGACTCGATTATTTACAAACCGCCGTCATATAGCTGGAATGTTGCTGAGTGCGGCGTTAAACAACAAACCAAATGTAAACTGTTAAAAGCGGCGTTAAACCCAACTCACTCACTCACTCACTCATAACGAGGCGATTGTAGAAAATGGGCCACCCATTCCACAAAGTGATCATAGCGCTACGTCAGTCGCAAGTCTATGTTAAAACATGGGAGTTGCGAAAAAATACCTTTGTGGTTTTTAATATGAAAAAATGGCAATAAAATACACTGTATAATCGAGGAATGATGACAAGTCAGGCCAGTGTTTTCCACCTGTTCCCAGAGTGAGTGAGTGAGTGAGTATGGTTTGACGCCGCTTTTAGCAATATTCCAGCAATATCACGGCGGGGGACACCAGAAATGGGCTTCACACATTGTACCCACCTGTTCCCAGAAGAATCCTTCCTAATCCGCAGAAACCGTTCCTCGGGGCTAAAACAATTTCGGCCCACGACTGCAAGTTGTATTAAACATACAGGGTTAATGCTCCCCACGTAGACAATGTACTAAACCGCTGGAGTCATTACAGGGTTTGTGTGGGAGGAGAAGGCCGGCTATTATATTGGTGCTAGTGCACTTCGGCATCCATTCTCATCCATGCCCGACTCGACGCATATTGTGATGTGCAGACAATCCCGGATCAGTGGAGTGAGTGAATGGGAAGGATTTTACACCGCTTTGGGCAGTAGCAAAGCAATGTCGCCACAAAGTTGTATCTTAATGGCGAGTCGACCCCAGCTTGGTGTAAAGTGCCACCGTTTATATAGTTGGTTTCAACACCGCTTCTTTAACTTAAGTCCATTGTCCGTCTGCTGTATGTTGGGTCGTCTTTCTACTGCCTCTCCATCCTCCAACCGTTCGCCATTCCGGGACAAACCCTTGTAGGTTACGGAAACTTGCGAGTGGTAACGAATGTTGTTCGTTGTTTTTTGCCGTCCGGTGAAGCTTTCGCATCTTTCCGAAGAAAGGTATCTAATATCTGCCAAAGTGACAGTCACAAGTGCTTAAGAATATATGATGTGATTAATATCCCGAGTGGCTTTAAATTGCGACTTTATTAAAAAATTTTTATAGAAAATGTCAATGTAAGTTTATAAAGAAATCGCGCACATGGCACAAAACGTTAACTATTTCTTAGCTATGCACGTTTGCGCTGAGACGGAATCCAGTTGATGCCATGACTGCGAATGGAGCACGAGTCGTCACGCATGTTCCGGAAGCTGAATGTCTTGAGTAACTAGGGGCGGTTGGGTAGACTAGTTGCACACTCCGGCGCAGCGATGACTTAGCATAACACCACTGTCACAGGCTAATTTGGATATCACGTGATTCGACTTTTCTCTTGTTTGTAAACAAACGCGCTTTTCAGAAATCAGTACAGAACGGACTAATGCAAGGTTTGGGGGCGCTTTACATATTGTTTAGCATAATTTTGTAGATATGCTTCTACAACTGCGACAGTGAGTTGCTTAATTGACAATACACATTTACACATCAAAGTGACCGTGTCGCCAGCTCTCCGTGGGGCTTCGATGACAGCACGTGGAGCCGTACAACCAATGCAAACATAGGATAACAACGCAAATGGAAATAGTTTTTCACGATTTAGGATATTTTCTCAATGAAAGTTAACAATTCTATGACATATGTTTTTTCCTAGATATATAGACTTGTCAAAAATGAAACAGATAAAAAAACATATACAATATCCCGAATTAACTGTGTAAGATGTGACGAATCGTCACATGGCGCTGGCCTGTGGCAGAGGTACTATGCTGGTCGCATGGAACTCTGGGTAGGAGAGTGGACTAGTTGTTAAAGTGCTTGCTCGTGACGCCGAAGGTTCGATTCCCCACAAGGATGCACTGTGTGACGACCACTTCTTGTGTCCCCAGTCGTATTGCTGGAATATTGCTATTCTCACTCACTGTAATTACGAGAACATTTTGTTCCAAACATCAATCCCCACGGTAGTCGAGTCTCCTGCCAGACTGCCTTTTACTGTTTCATTGTCAAATGGAAGTCATGATTGAATGTCTCCGTGGGATATTTAAGAAGCCAGAGACATTGAGGTGATTCATTAATGGCACAACCTTCGTTAGTTTTGCTCCATCATAAATGTTTAGCTGCCCGAAATGTATATAATTAACTTTGTCAGCAATTAGGTCCCAGAACGCAAAGAATAAAGATTTCCAAATATATCAGACTGGTAGTTAGGACTGGTGCCTCTCGTGTTCGCAGAAATCAAAAGCTATTTATTTACATTTGTAAGCATGTAAGGATGGCGGGGGATAGGGGTGACCCCGTCTTCTTGTTAATGTTTGGTATAAAGTGACGTGGCTTTGACGTCGGAGTTATTCGCAATCGCATTTAAATGAGATCTTACTTCTCGCTATCGCTAAACAAAGATCTGAGGATATCCCATTACGGGTGACGTCAGAACGACCTTTCATCCAACCAATCAGAGCGTCGCTTACCAGATCATGAAAGTGACAGTCGGAATGTGTTTTCTTATCATGCAACAGCGATATAATTAACACGGGGTATTCCGGACGACAGTTACGGGTTTTATGATTATATCCATACAATCTAGGACATCTATAAGCCATTCCAGAATGTTCTTCTTATCAGTTTTAAAATTTGTAATAGAGAATGCGTCAAAATATGTTTCGAAGCGTAGTCGCCAGTTTGAAACTTGTGTCGTAAAGATCGAGAAAGCTGCCTTCTGATTGGCCAATGTCGGTTTCTTGTCAGTCATTTCATTGGTCGATCAAAATTCGCGAAAGGTCGCTCTGACGTGACCGGTAATGGGATGTCTTCAGATCTTTGTTAAGCGATAGCGAAAACTAAGATCTGATTTTAATCAGATTGGATTTATTCGTGGACCATTCATGCGAAATAATCCCCGAAAACTACTGTTACTGTGATCATGTCCTATTTTAAACTGTGACTATGGAAAAGCAATATAACTCAAAACTTCCTTCATTCCGTGGAGTGCAATGGCGTTAATTGGGCCCTGCGTGTTTCTTCATTGACAACACCTGGAACTTGAATCGGACTTGAAACGAAGCTAATGTTGCTTATAGGGCAAGGGTATTTATACAGATCAAATGGGCACATAATACCCTGGATTAAGCCTAGAAGCGTTATTACTTACTTTATTGATTCTCACAATGCTCTGAAGATTGAACATGGCTGACTTTGGTTATTGTGTTGAGTTCTCATTACTTAAAACTCACCTGTCCCTAATCAGGGACAATCAAGTTTTATTCCACCTGAGGTCGACAGATGCTTTTACCTTTTCACAATCATTTGACAGCAATTTCTGAAACGGGCTCAATGTTGGCATTCGCCTGACATTGGTATGACATTGGTATGGCATTGGTATGAAATTCTCATGTTTTCATTCACATATCTATGTTTTGCTTAATATCTAAGACGGGATCGGACGGTCAGACTCGCTGACTTTGTTGATGCATGTCATCGATCCCAATTGCGTGGATCGATGCTCATGATGTCAATCACTGGATTGTCTGGTCCAGACTGGATTATTTACAGACCGCCGCCATATAGCTGAAGTATTGCTGAGTGCGGCGTTAAACAACAAACAAACAAAGAAACAAACAAACAAACAAACAAACAATAATATCTAAGATTTTGTTTTCTGTTTGGGATTTCTACAAACGATTTTTACAATCAATTGCGTGTATTAGTCTACAACTGGTATTTCTCCCCAGCAATGCTTGACACAAACATGGTGGATTTAGGGTTAAAAGAATTGAAGAAGTAAGAAAGAGAGATCAGAGGGACACTAAAGACGTCCTAGCGTAAATACGTTATATCAGTGTCTGTGTCGGTACAGAGTTTAGAACACACACGCATACCTATCAATTGTGTAAGAAATATCAAACGATCATTACAAAATGTCATTGTTCAGAAGAGGAAGCTCGTAGCCTCCTAAAAATACCCGTTAGAGGAAATTGTTGAGAAATAACCAGCGGGTATCGTGTATCTTTGAATTTCACTTTCAATCTTTTCTTTAAACACAGATGGAACACAATCGTATTAAAACATCAGGTCCACGCTGTGTGATCACACTGCATAGATGGATACACTTGTTTGAACACATAGATTTTATAGCTATAGGAGGCGGGATGTGCCATTCGTCAATTTGAAAAGTAAGTGCGATTACTTTGTTTAAGTGGACTTATTTCTGTAAAATGGAATCATTATAATACAGCTGTGATATGTCGTAAGATCCGTTGTGTTGATGATAACGAGACCCGTGGTTTTGTCTCGTGAGATGACTCACTTCAGACAGAGCCGTGTTGGATCTCCAGTTTGATTCTTGGCCGAAACAATGAATTTTGAAGCGTTCGATGGAATCAATAGAATTTTGATGTAATGCAGGTTTATAATGTATGACACACAGAAAATTGATTGTCCTGTTTTGTACGATCAAGATATTTGAGTTGCCATGCCTTCTACGTGAAACGGTGGCACGAATGACTCTGTTGTCAAGGGCGCCGCAATACACTATGCAATGTTGGGTCCCTTGAGATTGCTTCACACCTATGACCGTAGGTTCGATTCCAGATTCCCCCTGTTTATTTCTTGGTTTGTCAGCACCATATCTGTGCCAGTGGGTTTCACCAAATCTGTAATCATGTATGACAGGTTTCTGGACGGACTAACTTATTGTATTTTTATTTTCCAATTAGAACTTCCACTAATATGTCACGTATATCGTTCCGAGCCATTCACAATTGAGGAAAGTCACTAATTTCACCCAAAATATTGTTCATAGTCATCAAATGACAAGGTCATTGTGCATCTTCCCTAGGCAAGGAGTTAACTGACTATAAAAGTCCAGTTTCCACTCTTGCCGAACTAGGCTGGAATGTTTGGTCTCGACCGTAGCGCCACCAGTGGCTTTTACGAGTTATGTCCCCTCTATGCCCCTCCTGTTGACCAATCAGAATCCACCTCTCACACCACATGCATTTGCTTCAAATAAAATGGCGTCGATCTGATCGATAGTAAAGACCTATATGGTAATAAAATGGGTCTTACTTCGCGAAGTGCATTAAATCACGTGAGCATCTTGATTAAAAAAATGAAATTATTTGGTAAATATCTGTTGAGGCTAAGTTGTCGGTACACGTGCTTTGCAAATCCTGCAATCGACCGAAATCTACACGGCAGTTTACGAACCGGATGCGATTTTGATTGGACAATGCATGGACTCGTTAGTCCAACCAAAATAGAATTCCATAATTCCAGCCTAGTTCGGCAAGGTTCGAAACTGGACTATATAGTCAGTTAACTCCCTTCCCTCGGGAAGATGGTCATTATTCTGTTTCTTAAACATGAAGGTTTCATACGCATATCTCAGTGTATGAATATCAATATGATGGATGATGCTTCCATGCATACATGCTTATAGTCTGGCTGTCAGTCCATGTACCATATTAATTCCCCTTCTGCCCAGCCCTTTCTGTAATGCAAAAGTCCTAAATGAAGATAGTAAAGAATTTCTTTCAGGTTCTGAATCTCCCGCATCATGGGGCTCCTTTTCAATGTAAATGGAGTTATTTATTTATCAAAGTTCTATATTTTCAGAAACTAAGCGTCAGTCTAACATGCTGAAACGGAGATATATTTCACGATATAATTCCACAGCAATATACGAGTGAGTGAGTGAGTGGGCTTGTGGGCTTGTGGGCAGGTGGGCGAGTGAGTGAGTGAAGGGGTGGGTGAACGGGTGAGTGAACGGGTGGGTGAGCGGTTAGGCCAGTGGGCGGGTGGGCGAGTGAGTGAGTGAGTGAGTGAGCTAGCTTTCATGCCTCTGTGAACAGCATGTCAGTCATATCACCGTGTGCCAGCTGCTGTGATAGGAAAGCCCAAAGTGATGCAGGCCTCAGACGTTTACGACTTTGCGAAACCAACGGTCTCGGGTATGGTGCTGACAAAACTAACAACAAAGTATAATTAGTTAATCTAGGATTTGAACACATGATCATATGAGTGAGGGTGAGTGAGTATGGTTTTACGCCGCTTTTAGCAATATTCCAGCAATATCACGGCGGGGAACACCAGAAATGGGCTTTATGTGGGGAATCGAACCCGGGTCTGTGAAGGAATCCATGTTAATGATGTCGCGTTGTCAAGTAGAATAACCCACGAAACAGATTTGTTTTATCACTGCCGGTGCGATGTTTTGCAATCATTCTAAAATATGATTCTTCAAATGCCCCAGGAAACATCATCTGAACCTTTTAACATCTGAACCCTTTCTACACAAATGTGTTACATACCCTTGGAATAGTCTTTGATATTCTTAAGACTGCAATTACCCCATATTCTGTGTATATTATTGTGGAATATTTAGAATGCTGACTTATCACCAAGTCCATGTTATATATTCCATTTTCATCCTTAATTCGCTTGGGTGTTGATGCGATGACTATCGCATGACTGTCGCCTCTCTAGACCCAGTAAGTCTTCAGGCCGTGGCGGGCGCCATAGCTACTCTCCCAAGGGAGTTGAGATTCCACTGAAAAGCTCTGATCGGGATCGGCTGAAACTTCCAAGCAACACTCGTTTGACATGTCAAAATCTCGCTGTCTCGCGAGATTTGGTATGTCTGTTGAACCGTCTGAGCTTCAACTTGAGATTGAGGTTTACCAAGCAGCACTGGCTAAGCTGTTTATACTCCTTGAATGGTTGAAATATATTTTAAACACCGATGCACTTATATTGTCATTTCAGCACATTTCAACGTAGGCGACGCTTGAGTTAAGGTGTTCTTCGATACGATTTAAAATCAAAGTTTTATTTGTTTTTAATTTATCGTGAAATAATACGGATATTTGGCCACTCTTCAACGATGTACGGCCTCTTGTACGTGATTTTGCGCGTATTTTGTCCAATTGCTTCGTTATAATTAATACGTCGGATTGGTCTTTTTTAGGGTTCTCCCCGTTTTTCAATAGTATGTCACTTTTATCACGGTAAATCAGCGTGAGGTGAGAGATATGATCTACGATCATCGTAAATCCATGTTAAAGTGAGGGAGTTACGATCGTCTTAGTGCTAAGATCGCTTTGTGGAACGGGACCCAGGGCCCGGTTCCACAAAGCGATCTTAGCGCTAAGTTGAAGTTACTTTAACGAAGGCTTACGCTCATCTTAGCGCTAAGACGGCTTTGTGGAACGGGACTCAGGACTGTAACGTTTTCCATGTGAAACCCACAACCACGGGTATCGTGCAGACACACCAACGGCCACAGTCGGAACGAATCCGGGTCTTTGTAATCAACAAAAGGCGGTTGACTGTTAATATACAGAACATATTTGTTTTTTCTAGTCAAATAACATATTCATCTCGTCGAGTGACCTGCCAAGTTGATATTTTTCCCAAAAGAGGTTGTATAGTGGGGGACCATACAGGATTCCGTGGCACTAAGGTGTTGTATAGTGGGGGGCCATACAGGATACCGTGACTCTAAGGTGTTGTATAGTGGGGGGCCATACAGGATACCGTGACTCTAAGGTGTTGTATAGTGGGGGGCCATACAGGATACCGTGACTCTAAGGTGTTGTATAGTGGGGGACCATACAGGATACCGTGGCACTAAGGTGTTGTATAGTGAGGGGGCATACAGGATCCCGTGGCACTAAGGTGTTGTATAGTGAGGGGCCTTTCAGGATACCGTGGCTCTAAGGTGTTGTATAGTGGGGGACCATACAGGATGCCGTGGCACTAAGTTGTTGTATAGTGGGGGATGGTATGGTGATTGTCTAATTGGTCAATGTTCGTCTGTTTTTTGCTCGGCAACCCCCGGCAACTCCTGGCCACCAGCTGGAATGGTACACTACCCGACATATATAATGACTTAGATTGCTAAATCTCGGAGAGGATCAGCCCAGGCTTGTAAAGTATCAGTCAATGTACCCATGTGAAGACATTGGGTACCACATATTGACACTATCATCTCATGAGCACCATAATATTGTGTAGTCAATCAAATTTTGGGAAATGTTAGGTCATACACAGATAATGTTATCCCAAAAGCCACGCAACTACCACGATGTGTGTACACGATACACGGGAAAGTGCATGAGTGAGTGAGTTGGGTTTAACGCCGCTTTTAACAGTATTCCAGTTATATCACGGCGTGTCAGCTTGATGTGGGAGGAAAGCCCGAAGTGATGCAGGTCTCAGACGTTTACCATTTCGGGGAAACCCACGAGCACGGGTATGGTGCTGACAAACCTAGAAACATAATCAGGGCGAACCGGGATTGGAACCCACAATCATAGGTTTCTGGCGTGCCCAAGGGACGCAACTCTGCACAGCGAATCGTGGCGCCTTAGACGACTGGGCCACCTGTGCCCCCACCCCCGATCTGACATGTAGCCTCTTTGACCCGCACAGAAAGTATTTGAGACATGTGGTATTAATACCATTTGGATTCTCAAAAACTCTATGTATTTGCTTGACTTTTTACAATCTCAAGTTTTGAGGTACAATCGAGCATGCTCTTTCTACCAAGATTTCAAAGGGCGTTATCTTGGTTACAACATTCAATGCTTCAGTAAAGACATATGGGGGACATTTCTAATTGTTTTGTCGCATCAGTGACAAGAATGATGTCCGATCCCCTATTTGGACTTTTGGGACCATATCATCCCGTGTTATTTTCAGATGAACAATTGACTTGCCTTTGCAGGTGTTTGTGACGGGTGCCACCGGTGGGGCAGGATACGGTCTCAAAAGCCTGGTATCATCAGTATTTGATAGTGATCATAGACATGTGCTCATGACAGAGTCGCACAATCGACTCTGCTCTTGGCAGATATTTCTTATTAATATGGATTTTTAATTTGGAATCCCAGAACAACTGAAAACGAATGAGATGAGACGGAAGTCTTTTCCACGGCTGTAACGGTTGCAGTTTCTGGCTGATAATGGTGAACCTAAGACTCATCCATATTACAAAATCAACAAAACGACGTAAATTACTACAAGTGATGACGAACCTGGATCGTTTCTGATCAGTCCGGAGCCTTGGAACCCAGCGTGCTGAAACCTTTGTCATGCCCAGTTCATTCCTCAGAATGTTCTCAATTCTCTTGTGAGAGATGCTTACTGCATTGGGAATGTGACGTGTGGTGAGTCGTGTATGATCCATAATCATATCGTGTATATTGAAGGTAATCCTTGAGGATCCTTGAGACCACTACTACTACTGCAACTACTACCTCTACCACCACCACAACCACCACCATTGCCATCACCAACACCACGTGTGGTGAGTCGTGTCTGATCCACAATCATATCGTGTATATTGAAGGTAAACCTTGCGGATCCTTGAGACCACTACTACTAGTGCTACTACAACTACTACCTCTACCACCACCACCACCACCACCACCCTTGTCATCACCACCAACACCACGTGTGGTGAGTCGTGTCTGATCCACAATCATATCGTGTATATTGAAGGTAATCCTTGCGGATCCTTGAGACCACTACTACTAGTGCTACTAAAACTACTACCTCTACCACTACCACCACCACCACCATTGCCATCACCACCAACACCACGTGTGGTGAGTCGTGTCTGATCCACAATCATATCGTGTATATTGAAGGTAATCCTTGCGGATCCTTGAGACCACTACTACTAGTGCTACTAAAACTACTACCTCTACCACTACCACCACCACCACCATTGCCATCACCACCAACACCACGTGTGGTGAGTCGTGTCTGATCCACAATCATATCGTGTATATTGAAGGTAATCCTTGCGGATCCTTGAGACCACTACTACTAGTGCTACTAAAACTACTACCTCTACCACTACCACCACCACCACCATTGCCATCACCACCAACACCACGTGTGGTGAGTCGTGTCTGATCCACAATCATATCGTGTATATTGAAGGTAATCCTTGCGGATCCTTGAGACCACTACTACTAGTGCTACTACAACTACTACCTCTACCACTACCACCACCACCACCATTGCCATCACCACCAACACCACGTGTGGTGAGTCGTGTATGATCCATAATAATATCGTGTATATTGAGGTAATCCTTGCGGATCCTTGAGACCACCACTACTAGTGCTACTACAACTACTACCCCTACCACCACCACCCTTGCCATCACCACCAACACTGCCCACCTCATAACAGCAAGGAGCACCATCCTCTAAGGTCAGCGTCATGTCCTCATGGATGGCTGTTCTGTTGTTGGAGTTAGCTCTTTCAGTTGGCGAGACTTGATGACAGCGCAGGAGCCAATTTTGTCCATTTGCAACTACAGTAGTCAGTCAGTTTGATTCCTGCAGTCATATGCTACCTGGTTGTGTATTTGGTTCTAATGCAGCATGTAAGCATGAACATTATGGTACTTAAACAAGAACATTGTTGAGGGTCTACTACGCCCTTCGTAGTTTGGCTCAGAACTTATTAGCCACCCCTCGTACTTACTATTAGACCCGTGAAGATTCCGGGGTAGAATATGTCTTCAGCAACCCATGCTTGCCGTAAAAGGTGACTAACGGGATCGGGTGGTCAGGCTCGCTGACTTGGTTGATTCATGTCATCGATCCCAATTGCGTGGATCGATGCTCATGATATTAATCACTGGATTGTCTTGTCCAGACTTGATTATTTACAGACCGCCGTCATACAGCTTGAATATTGCTGAGTGCGGCGTTCAACAACAAACAAACAAACAAACAAAACTTACTATTACATGGGAAGCATAAAAACCGTTCATGTCTTTCCACATTCAGCTGTGAGGCACATGTTTTCATACATACCTCATCTTACCGAGGCAAGAGAGTTAACTTACTTTAAAAGTCCAGTTTCCACCCTTGCCGAACAAGGCTGGTATTATGGATTTTGTCGGGACTAACGTGCAGATTTCGGTCGATTGTAGGATTTGCAAAGGATGTGCTCCGCCAACTCGTTGTCAACAGATATTTTCCAAAACTTTTCATGTTTTCAATCAAGGTGCTCACGTGATTTGATGCACTTTGCGTTGTAAGACCCGATATAGATCTTTAATATTGATCACATCATCGTGACTGGGCGCCGCCATTTTGTTTGAAGCAAATGCAAGTGATACAAGAGGTGGAATCTGATTGGTCAATAGGAGAGGCATAGACGTTACACAACTCGTAATAACAACTGGTGGCGCTACGATCGAGCCCAGAAATACCAGTCTAGTCCGGCAACTGGACTTTTATAGTCAGTTAACTCCCTTGTCTCGGGAAGATGTATATATCTCTGCATGTCTCTCACTCTAATCTTAGGTACTGGGAATATGTACAGGGTCTATTGAACTACCCCAGTAATTGCCCAATATCCTGACATCCTTACCTGTGTCGCCAACCTCGCTTCTTTGGGATATTACCTGCTACAAACAATCACCCTGTAAACTACAATTCCGAACGACAGGTCGAATGGTTGCTTGGATTTTATACAACAACGATACATTGACGATATTAATGATATCAGCTTCATTCGCCATTCGGAACCTGCAGATATTCAGGACTGACGTTGGCGTTTGAATTATTTTAAATAGTCTTTGTACTCTTAGCGATGTACTCTGACAACAGGAACCAGGGGAATCTTTCCTGAGAGGTATTCTAATTTTAATTACATTTTCACACAAGCCCCAAAGGTATGCCTGGATATTATGGCTTCCTGATTTGTCTGTTTGAGGGATATAGCATCTCACGTGTCTTCTCTCCTTTTTGCAGCTGAATTAATTGCCATTCTCTTCGCAGTTTAGTTGGTTAATGAAACAATGCTATCTACATGCCACTGTGTCTGGATCACTTACTACTACTACTTCTACTACTACTACTACTACTACTACTACTATAACTACTACCACCACCACGACCTACACCACTACTACTACGACGACCCCCACCACCACCACCTACACCACTACTGTCCACTGGCGTTTCTTTTATTTATTACACTCGACCGAAAAAACATTAAATAAAATAACAGCAAGTATTTGGGAAGCCAATCTTTGTTTCTATTTCGACAAACGACCCTATTGGATTGTCTTTTTTAAGTCCTCTATCAACTAATTGAAAACTGAGGCCGTTTGCGTGCATTTAAACCGAAAATTAACATCCAAAACATCATCACCGCTGGTTCGGGGAAAATGAAAACCCATTATGTCTCAGTGCACGACACAAGACGGGAGTATGTACCTACTGCGTTGTGACGTCACCTCAAATACAATAAAGGGGGCACGGGTAGCCCAGTCGTCTAAGGCGCCGCGATTCGCTGTGCAGAGTTGCGTCCCTTGGGCACGCCAGAAACCTATGATTGTGGGTTCGAATCCCGGTTCGCCCCGATTATGTTTCTAGGTTTGTCAGCACCATACCCGTGCTCTAGGGTTTCACCGAAGTGGTAAACGTCTGTGACCTGCATCACTTCGGGCTTTCCTCCCACACTAAGCTGACACGCCGTGATATAACTGGAATACTGTTAAAAGCGGCGTTAAACACAATTCACTCACTCACTCACTCAAATACAATACGGTCAGGCTAGTCACTTCTTTACATCTGGAGATACAATAATATCACCATATTGTAATCGAAGTGTTCTCCATGATACCTTTTTTATCTCCTTCTGTTCAGTCACAATGTGTTCAGGACGTCAAATAGAAACTATTTTCGTTCAAGGTTATCAAAACGCCAAAACAGTCCCACCGGCGCCTTCCTATCAGTCGCCAGCTGACACGACCCCTCACATCCAGCAGAATCTCAGAACACGACTCAGTTGTTATTATATTCATCTTAAATGCTTTTCAGATGTGATTGAAAACTTTACCCAAGAGAGTTCGAGTTTTTACTGAAATTGCATGGAATACTTGTTTTCCCTACATAATGGATTCTTAACAAAGTGTGATAATTTCATGATAAAACACAAATTACCAATGACCTCTGTCGCCTGGAACTACCAATGCCACTGCTGCATACGTTCCAAGCTGGTTATAACGTTGCCTTTGTGTGTGTAGCCCTGGTAATCACGTGGTAAAAGCCATTACATCGGCGAGACAGATGAGCACTTTTATGTGTTTGAACATGGTTTCTTTCATAATGGGCTATTTTCCATACTTAAAATATCTATCATGATGAAAACCATGATGAAAATCTATCCATCCATCCATCCATCCATCTATCTTTCGTGTACCATTATCATCAACTCACACTCTCTCTCCTCTCTCTCACACACACACACCTCTGTGTCAATCTCTCCACCTCTGTCACACACACACACACACACACACACACACACACACACACACACACACACACACACACACACACACACACACACACCTTCTCTGTGTCATCGCTCCACCTTTGTCACACACACACACACACACACACACACACACACACACCCAAACACACACACACACACACACACACACACACACACACACACACACACACACACACACACACACACACACACACACACACACACACACACACACACACCTTCTCTGTGTCCATCCACCTTTCACACACACACACACACACACACACACACACACACACACACACACACACACACACACACACACACACACACACACACACACACACACACACACACACACACAGACGCACACACACACACACACACACACAGACGCACACAGACATACACACTGCCCCTTCTCTGTGTCCATCGCTCCACCTTTGTCTCTCTCACACACACCTGTGACCGGACCTTCAGTGCGACCTGAGGAATACAACATTCCTCATTCTAGGTTAAACCATAGCCCCGGCGCGTTGGCCACCAGGACATCCGAGAATGGTGCAGGTAGAAATGCCCGCTTCATGAATAACAAACGTTCTTCTCAGCATGACGCAGGAGAATGTCCCCAAGTCCTTGTAGTGCGTGCATGCAATATTCTGTTGTTTTTTCAAATAACACTATTTACATTTCTATACACAATAAAGAGTATTTAAAACAAGAGTAACACACAAACGGAAGTACACATTTTAAAAATTGTGGAAAAACTGTAACTTGAGGACTTAATTTGATGTAATACCGCCGAACTCGTTAATGGGACAAGGACATTTCGGTGCGTAGATTATCAATGTTAGAGATTCAGCCAAATAACAGTAATCTGATGTCAACTGCACCACGATCTCACTGTATGTACATGCTATGTAGTCTTGCGGTTAAAGTGCTCGCCCGTCACACCTAAGGCCGCGGTCCGCGGTTCGACTCCCCATATCTAGTTTCCCTTCAAACCTAACTCACCCAAACACTTATTGAGGTGATCGTAATTTCAAACATAAAAATTGAAATATTATTTGTATATATTTATTTCTCATACTTATCTGAAACAGACCTAACCAAAATGTTCCAATAAAGAAGTGAGTGTTTCTGCTTCAAATGTCGCTTTGAGGAGTATCGTAACTACTCTGACACAGTTTTACGATCAGCGCCAGGTGAAAGACAAACCCAGTTGACGAGATGTTTTATATCCACGGGCACTTGTATGGGGTTGACACCCCAAGGCACCTCATCCTGGTTAAACTGGGATTCGAATCCACGATCAGCGGATCCTGGCCCGACTAAGAGGCACAATTCATTGTCACCAATTACACTACCAAATAAGACTACTAGGCCACGCTACACGCCACAGGGTAATTTGATTCCGATTACAGATAACCCCAGACAGAATCGTTCTCAGCAAACTCGTCCAAACAACAATTGTAGGATGAACGAATCAGGGGCATGACCTCAAAAGAAGGTCGTTTTAGTCTGTAGGACTAACGGGGTTTTACTCTATCCATCAACATTGGTCATTTTAACTTTCTACACCTTAAAAGTTCTAATTGGGCTGTGTAACAACGAGGCCTAAATATAGCACAAAGAAAACATAATTATATAAACTGAGGGCCAAAGGAAACTTTACCACTTTAAAGAATGAAACTGCAAAAACTTAAAAACACAAGTTCAAACTAAATCAATGCAAAACACATCGTCCAAACACAGCAATACTCTATGCAGAAAACGACACGTTTTTCTTTTTGAAAATGCTAAAAAGTGAAAAACGTGTGCCGCTTGGGCAGGCGAAACTACAGGAGCAATAAAGGTATATAAATGTTATGGTATGTCAGACAGCCACACTGTCATAAACCATCACAGAAATGCCACAACTGTCACCCGAACACATGTTATAGGAGATAAGACTTCCTCTAACACCACGTGTCCTGTCAACGCTTGCTAGTTCTTGTACATACCCAGGCCTCGTCACCTCCTCTAACACCACGTGTCCTGTCAACGCTTGCTAGTTCTTGTACATACCCAGGCCTCGTCACCTCCTCTAACACCGCGTGTCCTGTCAAGGCTTGCTAGTTCTTGTACATACCAAGACCGTGTCACCTCTAACACCACGTGTCATGTCAACGCTTGCTAGTTCTTGTACATACCCAGGCCTCGTCACCCCCTCTAACACCACGTGTACTGTCAACGCTTGCTAGTTCTTGTACATACCCAGGCCTCGTCACCTCCTCTGACACCACGTGTCCTGTCAACGCTTGCTAGTTCTTGTACATACCCAGGCCTCGTCACCTCCACTAACACCACGTGTCCTGTCAACGCTTGCTAGTTCTAGTACATACCCAGGCCTCGTCACCTCCTCTAACACCGCGTGTCCTGTCAACGCTTGCTAGTTCTTGTACATACCCAGGCCTCGTCACCTCGTCTAACACCACGTGTACTGTCAACGCTTGCTAGTTCTTGTACATACCCAGGCCTCGTCACCTCCTCTAACACCACGTGTACTGTCAACGCTTGACAGTTCTTGTACATACCCAGGCCTCGTCACCTCCTCTAACACCACGTGTCCTGTCAACGTTTGCTAGTTCTTGTACATACCCAGGCCTCGTCACCTCCTCTAACACCACGTGTCCTGTCAACGCTTGCTAGTTCTTGTACATACCCAGGCCTCGTCACCTCCTCTAACACCACGTGTCCTGTCAACGCTTGACAGTTCTTGTACATACCCAGGCCTCGTCACCTCCTCTAACACCACGTGTCCTGTCAACGTTTGCTAGTTCTTGTACATACCCAGGCCTCGTCACCTCCTCTAACACCACGTGTACTGTCAACGTTTGCTAGTTCTTGTACATACCCAGGCCTCGTCACCTCCTCTAACACCACGTGTCCTGTCAACGCTTGACAGTTCTTGTACATACCCAGGCCTCGTCACCTCCTCTAACACCACGTGTCCTGTCAACGCTTGACAGTTCTTGTACATACCCAGGCCTCGTCACCTCCTCTAACACCACGTGTCCTGTCAACGTTTGCTAGTTCTTGTACATACCCAGGCCTCGTCACCTCCTCTAACACCAAGTGTCCTGTCAACGCTCGCTAGTTTTTGTACATACCCAGGCCTCGTCACCTCCTCTGACACCACGTGCCTTGTAAACGCTTGCTAGTTCTTGTACATACCCAGGCCTCGTCACCTCTAACACCACGTGTCCTGTCAACGCTTGCTAGTTCTTGTACATACCCAGACCTCGTCACCTCCTCTAACACTACGTGTACTGTCAACGCTTGCTAGTTCTAGTACATACCCAGGCCTCGTCACCTCCTCTAACACCGCGTGTCCTGTAAACGCTTGCTAGTTCTTGTACATACCCAGGCCTCGTCACCTCTAACACCACGTGTCCTGTAAACGCTTGCCCGTTCTTGTACATACCCAGGCCTCGTCACCTCCTCTAACACCACGTGTCCTGTCAACGCTTGCTAGTTCTTGTACAAAACCCAGGCCTCGTCACCTCGTCTAACACCACGTGTCCTGTCAACGCTTGCTAGTTCTTGTACATACCCAGACCTCGTCACCTCTAACACCACGTGTCTTGTCAACGCTTGCTAGTTCTTGTACATACCCAGGCCTCGTCACCTCCTCTAACACCACGTGTCCTGTCAACGCTTGCTAGTTCTTGTACATACCCATGCCTCATCACCTCTTACACCACGTTTCCTGTCATCGCTTGCTAGTTCTTGTACATACCCAGACCTCGTCACCTCTAACACCACGTGTCTTGTCAACGCTTGCTAGTTCTTGTACATACCCAGGCCTCGTCACCTCCTCTAACACCACGTGTACTGTCAACGCTTGCTAGTTCTTGTACATACCCAGGCCTCGTCACCCCCTCTAACACCACGTGTACTGTCAACGCTTGCTAGTTCTTGTACATACCTAGGCCCCGTCACCTCTTACACCACGTGTACTGTCAACGCTTGCTAGTTCTTGTACATACCCAGACCTCGTCACCTCTAACCTATAACCTCGTGTCCTGTCAACGCGAGCGGGTCCTGGGTATGATATTGATGGGAGCCACCCATACACACATTACTAGGACGTTTGGTTGCTCCAGTGTTGCTGTAACTAACCTGCTGACCTAGGCAAAGATCAGGCAGACTCAGGGTAACTACGCCCATTGACGACCGGTACTTGCGTACTTTGCATCTGAGGAGTCGATTCCTAACAGCGCAACATCGTCGTCAGACTGAGATGGGCCAGGACTCTACGTCGTTGGCAGCGACGTGACTGGCAGAGGGTCGTCTTTGTTGATGAAAGCCGGTGGTGACTGTTCAGAGCTGATGGAAGACAGTGTGTTTACCGCCGAAGGGGAGAACGAACGGCGGCATTTTGCGTTCAGGAGGTCGTGCCGTATGGTGGAGGGGATGTTATGCCACGGGGAGGAATTTGTGGGCATGAGAAATTGACAGCTCAACGTTACATTGATGACGTATCGATTGACCTACCATTTCTACAACAGCTGCCACGTGGCGTCCTTTATCAACATGACAACGCAAAACCCCATACAGCCAAATAGTAAGAACTTCCTTGGGAGCCGTGCCAATTTACACTTGTCAGAGGGGTACTCAAAGTACGTGATCTAGACTACCAGTTGTCGGACTGTCATTTTTGTGGAAGCCTCGGTGGCTGAGTGGGTTAGATCGCTGACTTTGTGTGCTGGCGATTAGGTGCCTCACTCTTGCAAGTGTGGGTTCGAATCCCGGACGGGACTCAACCCCCCAAAAGTACGAGAATCTGTACTTTACTAAGAAAGTGTTATCCCAAATATAGCATATGTAACTTCCTTGCAGCCAACAACGACAACGTGTTAACTTGGCCTGCACGCTCACAAACAAGTCCCCCATAGAACACCTCTGGGAAGTCATGGATCGTCGTGTTCGACAGCTACAACATCCTCCAGCCAACCGACAAGAACTTATCCAGACCCTCCGCCGCAGAGCTTTGTGTGTCTTGTATCATGGGGTGGTCCTACATGTACATGCTATTAATATGACGTGTCACAGAACTTGAGCAATTTCAGATCCATGTGCCCCTTGTCAATTACGCTGAAGCTTGTTATGGTACCCCAACTCAATTCGGGCAACTGTCATGCCAATATCGGATGCCGTGTGACTGTCATGTTACATATTGATATCGTTGAGATTTTTTTCAATACATTTTACTTCATGCATCTATCTTTTGTGATTTTTAAAATGTAGTGATTTAAAACTATGGTGAAGCTTCTTTTGACCGTCAGTTTAGGTCGATCAGTAGGTATTTCTGTTAGTTTGTACTGCATGTTTGTGAAAGATTAATTACCATCAACAATAACGAATGCGAATAGTGCCTTGAGGTTGAGCAATCATACCAGTACTACAGAAACCTACTTCCCCGTTGTTTTCATTGTTGGTTCGAAATCCAGATTCGCCCTGATTATGTTTCTATAGGTTTTACATCACCTTTTACCTGTGCTCATGGCTTTCACCAAAGTGATAAAACGTCTAAGCCATACATCACATTTTCTTTTCGATATGTTGCCAAACATCAGGTGCCTATTCCTATTGAGAATCCCCACCGGGTATCGGTCCCGTGAAGATCCGGGTTAAAATAGGTCTTCAGCAACCCATGCTTGCCGTAAATGGCAACTATGCTTGTTGTAAGAGGCAACTAACGGGATCAGGTGGTCAGGATCGCTGACTTGGTTGATGCATGTCATCGTAGATTGATGTTCATAATGCCAATCACTGGATTGTCTGGTTCAGATTCGATTATTTACAAACCACGGTCATATAGGTGGAACATTGCTGAGTACGTCGTTAAACAGCAATCAAAAACCCCCCAAAAAACAAAAAACAAACAACCGGGTATCGAGTCCGAGGGGAGGGATATCTGATAAAAACATTTCTGGAATCCAGTAGCCATTTTCACTAAAAGCACAGCTGTCAGTTATATCGGTATCCGATTATAGTCAAGGGGCAGTGAATTTCATGACTCGTGAGTTGCATTTGTTACAATCTGCAGGATTAATGAACAAATGGGTGATCAAAGTTAAGCAAGTACATATATATTAAAAGCGGCAAGTGTAACTACCAGGGTGTCGTTGTACAAAACAACCTTAGCGCTAGGACTGTCGTAAGCCTATGTTAAGGTATGGGAGTTACGATCACCTTAGCGCTAAGATCCCTTTCTACAACGGCACCCAGGTATATAGCTATATGAACACTCATTTCCTTGCGAGACTTACGTTGGAATTTCCTTAGACAAATCGTTTAAAGTGATTCCATCCATGTCGATTCCTTTTTGCCTTTAAAGGCTGTCATGTAGCTGAGGGGTAAAGTATTCATTCACAGTGGGTTCAGTATTCCACTTTGGTACGCTGTTCGGATGATACGATGTTGATTTTAGGGCACTCACTAACACTTATTGGTGCCTCCCACCACTGCGCGCCTGGGATGACTTATTGGTAAAGTCAAAAGACCTAAAAAGATGGTACTTGTTACTCTGTCTGGCGTTCGGCATTAAGGGGCTAAAACAAGGACTGGTCGGCTCGGAGTCAGTATACTGTGTCTGAGTGGGGTATTTAGTTAAACTGTGGCATGGTATCTCAGTGGGCTAGCACTATAAATCGGCATCAGTCCGGACTAGTACAAGCAGCCACACAGACACACACGTGCATGCACGTCGCTATATAAGTGCAATAATCTTGGACGCGACGTTAAACCCAATTTCACCTCACCTATTGGTAAAGTCGGCGTAAATGCCTAGGTAACGTTCATGGGTAACTGGGCTGTCTCCCAACTATCTCGACCTCTCCACTGTTTCTGAATTTTTCACACATACCAAATATCTCGAGGTCAAGGTCAAGGTCAATTAAACAAATACTTTGACCTTGACACGACGGATGCCTCCTGAGACGTAAACAATCAAGACTAACAAGTTAATATTCGCACGCATTAACATTTTGAACATTTTGAGCCGTAGTGTGTGGCGGTGGCGTAACAACTAAATCCCGTCATTGGGATGCAGTTAATAACCTGCGACCATCAGGTATAGCCAGGACAGTAGCATTATAATAAAACTCAGATGGAATGAGTGAGTGGTGTTTAACGCCGCTTTGAACGGTATTTTAGTTTTATCACGGGGTGTCAGCTTGATGTGAGACGAAAGCCCGAAGCATTGCAGATGAATGAAACACACGGGTCATTATCATGGCGATTCTGGGATTTGAACCCATCTTTGCGTAGCGAATTGCGGTGCATTAGACGACTGGGCCACCCGTGCCACACATTGTACAAAATGCAACTTGCTATGAATTCACATCGATGTTACATGGTGACACCCCAGTAGCTTCACTCCTATCCGATGCCTGTAACGCTCGCGTATAGGTTGACACGGGTGAACCAGTCGTCTTAGGCGCCGCAATTCGCTGTGCAGAGTTGAGCACGCCAGAAACCTATGATTGTGAATCGGTTCGAATCGGATGGGCAGTTAGGTTTCTTGGTTTGTCAGCATCACACCCATACTCGCGGGTTTCACCAAAGCCGTAAACGTCTGAGTCCTGCATCACTTCGGGCTTTCCTCTCACACAAGAAAACAACTGCCTGGTTACACTATGGCTGAAATATTGCCCATGTGACAATAAATCTTAACGTCGTACTCCGTACATGAATTTTGTGCGAACCCTACCGGAGCCATATATTAAAGAAATGTGTAGTGTAAGGCGATGGCACATCTTGCACGAGTTTTGACGATGTGATATTGGAGCTCGGTCCGAGCAGCCGTTGGTTTCTTATCGCTGGAACCAGGTTGCGCGTATGTTGTTGTTTAAAAATAGTGCTTGTGCTACATACAGGCACTTTGTTTGTCGTTGGGGATTGGCCGTGATTCCATTCTCTTAGTACCAGTTCTCATTGATAGTATCGTCGGATTATATGTTTTCGGACATCATACGTTTACCGTATTATATATAATTACTCGCTCTGTAACGAGGGGTCTGGCGTCACGCAGACGCTGTAAAGACACGAGTGATGGCTTGTTTTTAAGTTGTCTTTTATAAGTGAGTGAGATATTTTACAGTTGTTCAAGTGATTAGCGAGAAGATAACGAATGTTTCTTAAGCGTCCGAAAACCCATAATACGAGGATAAATATATAAAGAAGAGTCTGGTAGATTTGAATATTATAAAAAACTCTGATATAATAACACTGCAAAATGTTCGAATACTTTACTTCATTTAAGCCCCCAATTTCCAATGACACTGAAAGAACACAGATTAGTTACGTGTTAACAAACATAGATCTTAATCGTGACCAAGGAAGAAGTAAAGACTATTGTAAAATGTTTTATCCAAATCCTGTTGGGCACACATTCACTTCGGTCCTGTCATATTCACTGCGACCACTGCTTTGGGCTACTTCCGGTTCCGCTGAGTCCATAGAAATATCTACAGTAGGCTGTCTTGATACAATATAAGAGCATGCTGAGGAACGCCACAATGCATTGTTGATACATCCTCAAAATGACTGAAGAAATAAATTGTAAGTATCTCAGAAAAATGTTCCTCAATACACCCCTTTCTTGACATGCGCTTTGTGCCGGAAGTATGACGTCACTTCCTGCTTTACCAGTTCCGCCATGATGATATACGTTGACAGCCAAAAGCAGCTTACAACAAACTGTCATCCTCAGTGTTGCTTCTGTAACGGAAGGAAACATATTTTAACCGAATATTACTAATATAAAATTAATAGCAAAGACGCCTACATTATCCTTCAGTTTGTACTTATACCAGGCCTACTGTAACCTCCATTGTTTGCTATCCATTGTTACAAAAATATTTTCACCTGTTTATTTCAGAACCAAATGTACTTCTTTCAGTTACATTTACACCTCGTCAGTCCGTACACCAGTAGTCTGGACACTCTGATTATCGGACAATTACAGCAATATACACGAGGGGCATCGCTTCGTCTCCACGATTCGATGATAAGATATACATCAATCCGGACGATTTAACTTGTAACGCGACTAAATGAATTAGTTCATAGTTGTAAATGCATGTTTTGTTCAATAAATAAAAATGCTTTTATATATGAGTTTGTATATAGTGCGTCTGTGATGCCATCGCCGAAAACAAACATATTTACTTTGCCATTTCCGGCGTCTTGACGCAAATAAGGAACTTATTGAAGAGCTAACAATGACACTCCTCCATTCGGTGTCGTTCGGCTTTGTGACATATTGTAGAAGCGCAATCAATAATTCTGTTAATAACATCCGCAATTGTTCATATACAATCAAAGCCAGGAAGTTTCAATAGCCGTAGACCGTAGTGTCCGCGCTGTCAATACACCACGTGACCATACCGGGCTTATCCATGGTGCTATTGATTCAACGTGATAATGAGTACAATCATAGTCTAAAAACATATACCAGCCATGAAGATTATGAGCCTTCTTGCGAAGAAGGCCTTTATAGCGACTTTTATAATTCTTATTATTCAATGTGTCATTATTTAAATTTTTAAAAGGGACTAGGCTCGGGATGTATTGGCATTCCCAGCCAGATTGATTGAAGGAGGTCAAATTCAGAACACCGACACCAGAGGATAATCAGTCTTGGTTAACTGCTGAAACTTAGTCCATAGGGCGTATAAGGAATGAAAGTGATTTAATTTAATGAATGGATTACTGTAAAATCCGTGATGGATACACAGTGATGGAGCACACGGATACAATATGTTAAGCCCATTTCCCGTGTCCCTCGCCGTTATATTGTTGGAATATTGCTAAAAGCGGCGAAAAAACATACTCACTTACTCACTCTCTCTAATCTAGACATAGTCCCCTGTGTATTAAGTGGAGATAATTTCAAACAGCTGGATACAAACCCACGCTAAATAATGAGATACAGTAAACTACGGTTATAACGGACTCAAAGGGACTTCTAATTTTAGTTCGTTATAGCCGTAGTTCGTTATAAGCATATATACAGCATAAATACAGCAAATAGTTGGGACCAAAAAGTAAGTTCGTTAGATCCGTCAGTTCGTTATAAGCGTGTTCGTTATAACCGTAGTTTACTGTACGTAATAATTTGTACATCGCTAAAATACAGATATACTGAAAAACGTAGTGTTAGTCACGATAAACACATTTACAGAGTCGTTTCACCAGGCGATTTATTTTCGTGCTATATGATCTTCACGTAATATTATTTTTTATGCATGAGGACCTATGCGTCACTAACGCTGCACACAATTCAAAATGTCAAACGCTTTTTATCATATTTCGCTTGTGGATAACACCATTGAAGGATATATCACATATCTAAAACAGACTTTCAAATAATTTTAGAGACGGTAATGGATAGATATATCAGATGCACATTAATTATTTTAAATATTGATATCACACTAACAAACGCGGGCAGTGTCACATACACCATAAGTACAAGCTGATCAAATACCACCACATCACCAATGTCTAAATATAATTGATTTTGTCCCTTTTAGGATATTAATGAACATATTTGGTCATCATCTGTAAAATGGGAATTTTGTTAACGTTCCAACAATCGTCCGTTGTGTCGAAGTTAAAATGATGCAAAACCACCTTCGGCTTATCCAGATATTCCAAGTCGGTTTTTATGAAGGCGTTGTTAAGCCCATAAACCTAAAACTGACATCTCTGGAGTAGCCTAGTGGATAAAGCGTCTGATCCTCACGCCTAAGACCAGAGTTCGTGTTTCTACATGGGAACGGTGCGTGAAGCACATTTGCGGTATCATCAATCATGATAGGGATGAACCATTACTAAAAGCGGCGTAAAACCCTTCTCATTTACTTACTGTAAATGATGATGGTGATTTCGAGCGCAGTGAGACATCGTTTGTTCGGAGCTCTTTAACCCAATGAAATCCCTAACTCGAGACAAAAGGAGTGCCGATATTGCACCAAAATGCCTATAAGGTTCCTGTCGGGATTATAAAATTCTATCGTCTTAAGCGATATATCGACTTAAATGCGTTCGAGTTAACGATGGGAGACGTATTTACACTGAAGACCCGTTAATATCCATGTGCAAAATACTGCATTCTTCATCACAAGGATCACACATTTATTTTAATGATGTGTACACGCAAAAACATCTTTACTCGAAACATCAGCAACAAAAATTTTAAAACATTTTAAAAAGGCTCATACCTATCGTAATACATAAGGTCATCGGGAGACAGAACTTGAATGGGCAATATCCGGGTCACTTGATTTGCAATCCCAGCATTCTTTGCGGCACTTCCGGATCGTTTAAAGTAGCCAGTATCTACCATTCCAACGCAGTTGGCGTATAACTGCCAGTTTCGCTCCAACCGCCCGTATAGGTCTGTGTTAGCGGAGCGTAGAATGCCAAGAAGGTGGTTGACGTTCTTGCCTGAAAGTAATAAAATGCCAAAGTATAAACACGGTGTTATATAATGCATGAGTTTGGCTTAATGCCGCTTTCAACGGCGTGTCAGATTGATACGAGGATACAAGTGAAGCTTGTATTGTGTTAGCAAGCTCATAATCATAATCACGGCGAATTTAGGATTCTGACACGACTAAGGGAGGCAACTACATAGAGCGAATTGTGGCGCCTTTATCGACTGGTCCACCCATGCCCCGGATTGTAGTTTCTAAACAACCACCATGAACGACACCCGAAAACGAGTTGTCGGCTATGTCATTTTTTAATTTTATTTATTTTATAAAATTGACTCTAAAATTGGTTAAAATAAGAAATCTTCAATTGACTTCACAGATTGTAAACTCTTTAAAGCCGCCAGACTATCCCACCAAACGTGTTAATTGTAAAAGACACATCTCTTTAAGATTTATGTACAAATGACCTATGGTCTTCAAATCTGCAATTGAAACACCATTCTTGTACAAAAATATGATTTGAATTAAGTCACAATGTATGATCGACCAGTTAAGATTTATGTCAGTTGAGTCTAAAGACGCCCGGGGGCACGGGTGGCCCAGTCGTCTAAGGCGCCACAATTCGCTGTGCAGAGTTGCGTCCCTTGGGCATGCCAGAAACCTATGATTCTGGGTTCGAATCCCGGTTCGCCCCGATTATGTTTCTAGGTTTGTCAACACCATACCCGTGCTAGTGGGTTTCACCGAAGTGGCAAACATCTAAGACATGCATCACTTCGGGCTTTCCTCCCACATTAAGCTGACACGCCATGATATGACTGATATACTGTTAAAATCAGCGTTAACCCCAATCACTCACTCACTCACTAAAGACGCCCAAGAGGATGATCTCACATCTCTATGACAACGCAAGACAGATCAGACCTCATGACCTCATCAACAACACCGAGAGTTAGCTCTTAAACCTCTGCTCATACAACGCATGGTAAATGTATGAAAAATTACATTATGATACTTACATATACTGAGCTATAATGAATATAACCTCTACAAAACCTTGTAAAGTCGAAGTCTTGAAGATCAACGAAAATATCGACTTATCCGTCGTCCGAGATAAGCGGTGTAACGATAATAATTTTGCTTGGACAATTACAACGTCTTAAAAATTATCCAGTTATGTAAACGAGGTTGCCTTTCCAAAGATGTATTTTCCATTGAAACTTCTGATTGTTTTATTTACTTAGAAATCATGATGCTAATTTTTTTTTTTCACATAATACTCCTTGCAATTAATTACTCCATTTGTTCTTAAGGCGGCAGGGTAGCCAAATGGTCAAAATGTTCGCTATTCGCGTCGAAAGCCCAGTTCAATTGCCTACGAATGTATAATGTGATAATGCTATAATATTGCTAAAAACAGCGTAAAACATACTCACTCATTAATATTTTCTCACGTATTTGATAAAATCCTTCAAACGAATGACTTCTATATGTTATGTAGGTTGTATAGATTCTGTCTATCACTTCGCACATTGAACTCATCTTGGGAATTGAATCCTGATATTTAGTGTAACGAGCCACCGCTAGACTATCTCGCCAACCAAACAATGAAACCCCTTTTTTAAATTTCTGGTGTATAGTCGTAGCTTTCGAACACCTGATACTTGTTTATTTGTTTGTGACAAACATTTCACGAATACAACACTGTAAGATAAAGTTACACGATATTATTAACATTATATCATTTTTTGAATTTTTTTTTTTTTCTAAAAAATACAATATAAGCGACAAAACCATTTTACAAAATCATACGAAATCTCTTCTAAAAACAGTCCGTTGTATACCACGGTACAATTTAAACACTGTATTAAAACACTGTATGCCCTTCAACCCCTCACCGACTTCGATGTGGACACTATCCAGCGCCACATGACTGTAACCTACAGCGATTAAAAGATATTTTAAAACAAATAACAGCAAATTCTTAGAGCTGTCGTTTCTTTAGTGTTTATTCAATAATGAAAAAAATCACACCAAAAGATCTATTGCATGCTCAGCTAAAAGTATCAAACACTTCCGTAACATCTTAAATTAGTTATTTTTTCCTTTGAAACGATAATGCTCAGAGTCTACAAGAATTGCAGTCCGCTACCATGTATTCATAATGTTCCTCCTAGACGGACATAGTTACAATATTGACACACTCTTCCCAATTGTCCTCGACTATGAAGTCAATATTGACCCAGTGAAGCGTCAATTATGGTTCTATGCTTACGGTCAACCGCCATGTGCATCCTTGCTCAATATATTAATCCTATATTTACACGAACTGGATGTAGCCGCGTTGCTATGCTCGCTGCACACTTCTCTATATACTATACAATAGAGTCATGACATACCGACTAATGACGTACAACAACAGTTCTATGTTAATCCCTGCCAGTGAACATATACCTTGCAGGCTCCTACTCCGCGGACCGAAGACCGGAACAGGTTAAATCTTCACAACTATTTTTTTTGCTTGAAAAAAATGATATACACCAATATATATAATTAATGTATATTAATAGATTTTTGCCGCTAAGGGACCAACCTGTAAGAAACGTACAATTGAATTTTCCCTACACATTTTTAATCCACCACGCATGTCCAGTGAATACTAGTATATCTCATCTCAAGGCCGCCTCCGTGGTCTAGTGGTGGAGCGTCCGCCCGGAGCGGTCACGTCATACCAAAAGATGTTAAAAGATGGTACTTGTTGTTACCCTGTCTGGCGCTCGGTATTGGTGGCTAAAACAAGGACTGGTCGGCTCGGGGTCAGTATACTGTGTCTGAGTGGGGTATTCATGTTAAACTTCGGCATGGTATCTCAGTGGGCTTGCACTATATATCGGCAGCAACTACACACAAACACACACACACACACACACACACACACACACACACACACACACACACACACACACACGCACGCACTCACACATGCACGCACGCACGCACGCACACGTTGGAAAAGAGATTTGGTCGTGTTTGTAAATATTACGTATTTAAACCCAAGTCTTAATTTGGATGAAATATTCGCCTTTAAAGGGGATTTGTAATATCCGGTAATGAGGGAAAAAATAAACCGATGTATTAAAATGCATTTTACAATTTGAAGATTAACAAAATACGTTTTGGATGACTTGATTCAAACTTGCTGGGATTGCTATTTCCTCCGATCCAAGAGCCCCTTTAAGACTAGTTTCAATCAGATAAGAGTGTATTATTCGTATTATTGCATGTATGCCACTGTATTGCTGGTTATATCGTCGGCTGAATAGTGCCATCTACTGCGCATACGATATTTCAATGTAAATAATATCAGTTTATATAAACGGCGAAATTAGTCTATCGAGCCTCTGTTATATAATATTTCACGTGTATTCCGTGATAAAGAGGTATGTGTGTCGCAGTTTATTCTTGACGTATTCATCATAATGTAGATACTGAAGTATGAAAATGTAAATATTTACTTGTAAACATTCTCATTCACTCACTCTTTGTTTTTTTTTGTCTTTCGAAACGCGACCGCCTCCGTGGTCTTGTGGTAGAGCGTTCGCCCGGAGAACGGAAGGTCCGGAGTTCGATCCCCGGCCGCGTCATACCAAAAGACGTTAAAAGATGGTACTTGTTGTTACCCTGTCTGGCGCTCGGCATTAAGGGTCTAAAACAAGGACTGGTCGGCTCGGAGTCAGTATACTGTGTCTGAGTGGGGTATTCATGTTAAACTGCGGCATGGTATCTCAGTGAGCTAGCACTATAAATCGGCATCAGTCCGGACTAGTACAAGCAGCCACACACACACACGTGCATGAAAGTCGCTATATAATTGCAATAATCTTGGACGCGACGTTAAACCCCATTTCACCTCACCTCACCTTTCAAAACGCCCTCGATTAAACATACCTGTAATTCTGGATAAAGACATGAATCCTCGAAGTGGGTTTTCCCCACATGGGTGGGCGGGGCACACGGAGAAGAGACACAGATAGATGAAGAATACCTTCCCTAGATCTTTCTTCCTCACCATTCTTCTATACGACAGTAGCCCTGAAAGAATAACCACTTTCATCAGACAGTGACACATTTAGACTCTCTTCCTTAAAGGATCCGGATGACGAAGGATGAAGGCCGTTTTTGTCCAACTGGAAATGACAACTTTAAACATTGTAATAATGGTATTAACATAATCAGACGAATTCAAATAGTAGACAATTAGCCTTTCTTTGTTTTCAGGTGTTCTTCTCGCGAACACCTGGTATCATCACTTTTTGATAACATAAACACATGGTCATGATAAAGTCGGAATCGTACAATCGACTCTGCTTTTAGCATATATTTTTTTATAGCCATAGAAAGGGTTTTGTCGCTTTTATTTACACGTGCAAATTTGACACTTCTGGCATAAGATTGGCTAAAATGAATGAAAGGCCGATGTTCAAGAGTGAGTGAGTGAGTGAGTTGGGTTTAACGCCGCTTTTAACAGTATTCCAGTAATATCGCGGCTTGTCAGCTTAATGTGGGAGGAAAGCCCGAAGTGATGCAGGTCAAAGACGTATACCACTTCGGTGAAACCCACGAGCAAGGGTATGGTGCTGACAAACCTTCGAACCCACAATCATAGGTGTTTACCCCCCCCCCCCCCCCCCCCCCCCCCTCTCAAGAGATAACTAAAGGAAATACAAAGACAAGATGATTATGTACTATTATGTTTGTACTGTGGCTATCCAAATATCCAAAGGTAATTTGCTTTGGGAGTCAATCTTTAACAATTGCTCCATTAAAACCTTTTAAATCAGCATTTTGGACATATTTTAGCCTCATCTATACATTTACTGATGTTATTAGATAATTTAAGTCCGAAACATACAAATCTCGACACGTTCTCGTTCATATGAAAACAGCTGATACTTTTCATAACAATTTCTAAAACAGTTATATTTCTTAAATTCTGCAGACCTTTAGGGTCAAAATGAGCCATCATCCGAACTTGTCCTTTATTGGCCAAACAAAAAATATGTGAACATTATTTCATCCTGCACATCATACAATATCGCATGACATATCTTTGACACCACCCTCTTGTCTCGTTTCTCATCAAACAAACGCGATCAAATAAATATTATTTGACAGACAGCGGTAGCCCAAGGGAGCTCGTATTGGATCCTAGATCTCCTGGAGATCCAACCTCGGATTGCCGCCTGGAGGCTGGCCTCTTGATGAGGCTCGGGAGAACTTTAATATATGCAGCTTTATGTAAATGACTCTGTAATTTGCATAAATGAATGATAATTAGTGTTATCAAGTTAATAAATATACCATGGGGAAGAGTTTCGATATTCATTTGGGACACATTGGTAATCAATATATACTGAGATGGCGTTGAGTGAATCTTACGATAAGTCCATAACTATTAGTGGGGCACGGGTGGCCCAGTTGTCTAAGGCGCCGCGATTCGCTGTGCAGAGTTGCGTCCCCTGGACACGCCAGAAACCTATGATTATGGGTTCGAATCCCGGTTCCTCCTGATTATGTTTCTAGGTTTGGCAGCACCAAACCTGTGCTCGTGGGTTTCACCGAAGTGGTAAACGTCTGAGACCAGCATCACTTCGGGCTTTCCTCCCACATCAAGCTGACACGCCGTGATATAACTTGAATAATGTTAAAAGCGGCGTTAAACCCACCTCACTCACTCACTCACCCATAACTATTGTTGTGATAAATGTGTCACACTTGTACCCCGCCTCCGCATAGTTGTCGGTGTAGAGTACGATACAACTATTATTATTGTAATAATGGTGGAATATTATTGCAAATGAACATGTTTTAATACAAATGGCTCAAACGATTGCAGGATTAAAGTAGTGGTCGTAGTTTCTAAATGATTAAGGGTGAGTGAGTGAGTGAGTATTGTTTTACGCCGCTTTTAGCAATATTTCAACAATATCACGGCGGGGGACACCAGAAATGGGCTTCACACATTGTACCCATGTCGGGAATCGAACCCGGGTCTTCGGCGTGACGAGCGAATGCTTTAACCACTAGACTACCCGACCGCCCCTAAATGATTAAGGGGGAGGTTGGGAAGCCTAGTGGTCAAAGTGTTCGCTCGTCACGCCGAAGGCCAGGATTCGATTCACTCAAGAACTGCTCTTGTATGAGGGAATTAATTGGAGCTGATGTTCTATCAAAATTGCGAATCTTCAGAGAGCAAAGTTCATCACCCCACATAAAGGTAGTCGACCGGTTCTACTTTCCGGCTGCCAGGGGCGGTGGGGTAGCCTAGTGGCTAAAGCGTTTGCTCGTCATACCGAAGACCCGGGTTCGATTCCCCACATGGGTTCAATGCGTCCCCCGTCGTGTTGTTGCTGGGATATTGCTAAAAGCGGCGTAAAACTTACTCACACAGCGCCAGGCGTCTTCCCGAGGCAAGAGAGTTAACTGACTATAAAAGTCCAGTTTCCACCCTTGCCTAACTTGGCTGGAATTCCTTGTCTCGATCGTAGTGCCACCAGTGGCTATTTCGAGTTATGTCCCTTCTAAGCCTCTCCTTTGGACCAATCAGATTCCACCTCTCGTATCACTTGCATTTGCTTTTAACAAAATGGCGGCGCCAAGTCAAGACGATCTGATCGATTATCAAGATCTATATTGTGTGATAAAACGGGTCTCACATCGCGAAGTACATTAAATAACGCGAGCAATTTGATTTTTAAATCATGAAAAGATTGGGAAAATATCTGTTGACAACGAGTTGGCGGTGCACATTCTTTGCAAATCCTGCAATCGACCGATATCTTCATTACAGTTTAAGAACCGGATTTCGATTTCGTAGCACGATTTTGATTGGACTATGCATAAAATCGTTAGTCCAACCAAAATGTAACTCCATAATACCAGCCTAGTTCGGCAAGGGTGGAAACTGGACTTTTAAAGTCAGTTTACTCTCTTGCCTCGGGAAGATGAGCGCCAGGTTGTCACACACTAGGAAATGTGTAGGAGGCGGATCAAGGAAAGATGTGGCACAACGGGAGATCACATCTCAGCTACTTCCGACCACCGACGTCTACCTGGAAACCGTCCGGTTAAACGAGTGTCCGGATTGAAGAGTCACTGGTATGTACTGTTATACCTAGTATACATCGACTTCCCAGCAGTAATCGCCCGTGAAGATGGGGTTTCCGGTTAAACAGGGCCGGGTTAACGAGGTATCACTGTATATAATGAGTGAATACTTTCGGTTGGTTTATTTGTTGTTTAACACCACACTCAGCAATATTCAAGCTATATGACGGCGGTCTGTAAATAGTCGAGACTGGACCAGATATTCCAGTGGTTATTATCACGAGCATCAATCCACGCAATTGGGATCGATGACATGTATCAACCAAGTCAGCGAGCCTGACCACCCGATCCCGTTAGTCGCCTTTTACGACAAGTATGGGTTGCTGAAGACCTCTTCTACCCCGGAATCTTCACGGGTCAAATACTTTCGGAACAAACTACTGATATTTTTATCCGTTTTACCCTTGTGTTTACCTAGCCCGATTCATGTCACCGAAGTCCAAAACACGATAACGTAACAGCACTCTGGTGATTGTAATGGCTGCCATTAAAGGCAGCTGTCCCTTTCATGTCTCCCGATATGACACGAGACCTATAAAAAAAATAATTCGTGTTTTCCGCCCCCTACAACCATATACTGACTTTTATCGCTTGTGTGGGAGAGTCTTGCTTTGTTTCGTAGTCTCATCATGCCGTGAAGACACCTTATATAACCATTTATTACCGGAAGTCATTAGGCACCGTAAATGGGGCTATCTGTAACCAATGGTCACACCGGTTTCTGATTGGATGGGATATTGAGAACATAATTATCACTTTACGCTTCAGTTTGAATATAAACTTACATTAATACCGAATATTATGCAGATTGGTTATTAGACTCTTTCCCAGTCAGCCAAAAAAATTAGTAAAAATACATTTACGTGATGTTATTTAAATAAGTTTGCAAACCGGTTTTAATGACTGGCGAAACCGGAATGCGAATGAAGGGAAATGTGAAAGGTTAAATTCGGCCCATAATAAAGAGACACTTCAAAAAGGGCGTCACACTTTCATCTGTGCTGGGATGCATAGCCAGGATGCAACCCAAGAAATGAAATACGCCGTTTATAGATTTTAGAGCGACCATAATCGTAAGTTATGGCGGCGACAATTAAGCGGAATATCCGCTAAAGAAGCACTATGGCCGTTATAGCGATTGCCATTCATTGAGAATCACATGTGATTGGCCGACATTGAAGGATTGGGGTTGACATTTAAATACTTTCACTTATTCCGGAAAGAACACAGAAATAGGACAACTATTTTGTCTCAAATATCTGGGTCGTCTGTCTTATCATGAATAATCCACTATTAGGGACCGACCGTTTGATAATTGCTCCAGAAAATACCAGAAAACAGCTGTCTCAGGTTCTTTAAAAAAGAAAATTGCGGGCTAAACTTGCTTGTTGTAATGTCACAAAGTGTTCGTCAATTAAAGCGACAAAACCATTTCCATAATAATAAATCTCTGCTCAAAGCAGAGTCCATTACGATTCTGACTGTATATTAAACATGTGTTTACGAATCACTATCAAATAGTGATGATAGGGTGTTTACGAAAAAGTGAACATATCCTGCCCTACCGGTGGCACCCGTCACAAACACATGCAAAGGGAAGTCAATTGTTCACCTGAAAAATTGCACGAGAACAAATGAAACAAGTCAAAACAGAGAATTGCTTCGGACATATTTTTTTTCAATGATGCGTCATTTTTTAGCGTCCACCACACGTGTACCTTAAAATATTTTGAAAGTTTTTGAAGACCTTGAAATTTGTAACCCTATTAAACAACTTTTGGGTCATACAAAAAATGACCTTTGAAATCTTCGTGGAAAGAGCATGCTCGATTGTACCTCAAAACATTATGAAATGTCTGGAACAAAAGACCGAAGCTGCTGGAAAATTGCTCGACATAAAGGGAAAGTTGACCATTGCAAAGTTTGAGTCATACCTCTTGTCTTGTGCAGAGTGTGTGTCAATCTGAATCTTTATACATGGCTATGAAACAAGTTTCTAGTTAAGGTGGATACACCAGTGGAAGGAACTGGCTATTTGGTGGTCATTGAACGATATCAGATCATCGACAGACCAGAAGCTTAAGTTAAACCTCTTTGCCAAATTATTTTGTTTTGACTTTGCCAATCCGAGCAGAATTTCCGATTCATGTGCATAAAAAAAACAGATTAGCAAGAAGGGGAGCACAATTGTTGTCCATATGCATGCCTACTTCTTGCCTAACTGTCTTACCCGCAACTTGTACACAGATGATATCAACGAGGAAGTATTATTTCAGATACTGTTTTCTCAGTAAATTTCAGATGTCATTTGTTTTTAGGTTTGACGAATTGCAGTGGACCTCTGACAATTGACATGTAATTGTGTCTATGGCCTCCGCGTTAAGCAACAAATGTCCCTTGGATCAAGGAATGAGGTTCTCATTTTTGTTTTTATGTGGGATAGTGGTTTACAAAATTGATAAATGAAATGTTTTGACAGAATTGAACATGATTCTTTTCTGAGATTGCAAACATTCAAGTAAATCCTTGGAGTTTTTGAATGTCCACATGGAATTAATTCCTCTTGTCTTAAATACTTTCTGTGAATATAATAGTACTAAGGATAATGGTTTATGTTTGAGACAGGGATTTGGTGGTACATTTGCCGGACCCAGCAACATATCTCTCTTTATGGAGCTTTTGAGGTTTTATGGTCAATTGCAAGTCAAAAGTTGATAGTACTGATGCATGGTTTGGGCAGATCTCTTCCTCAGTTAACATACTTGCCTTATATGTGGCACAATTTATTTATCATTTAACTGAAGCATTTATCCATGACATAAGCTTATGACATAAAAACATGTATGTCATACCCCAATGACATAAGTATGCAAATTAGATATGCAAATTAGATAACCGGAAGTGGGACTTTTTTCGCCGCTGCACGTGAGTAGGTGTTTACAAACAACATGGATACCTTTGATGTTGGAGACATTATTTCAATTATTCTGAAAAAGTCTGTTCAAGTATTTTGTTTAAAATAATCCGAGGAAGTTTTTTTCTCAGCGAAGGAATATGCCATAAAGGAGTTAAGAGGTTGTTTATTTTGGTTTACACGGCTATGGAAAACATGTATCACTACGCACGATCTATACGTAAGATTTCGACAAGTTGCTGATGTTAATGTTTAATGCAATTATTCCTTAATTGGGAAGCAAAAATGTGAAAATGATAAATAGAATTCATTACTCGTGTTGTTTTAATATGGGAAATATCAACCTCGTCCCGTTAATCGGTATTTGCCTCGCCATAGGCTCGGCAAATACCGATTAACTAAGACTCGGTTGATATTTCCCATATTAAAAACAATCGTGATGATTCCTCTATATACCAAGCATATCAAGTTCTTTGATCAAACAGTTAATATAGTGATGCTTAAAGATAATAGTTATATTATTTGAGATCCTAACAGTAGGAACCACTACCAACTTTTCATGTAGTGCAGTCACATTAACCATAGTGTAACCATCCCAAATACTTTACAAATACATGTTTACTATCCATGAACAACTTGAGACTGTAGTCTAACATATGCATTTCAAAACCCATCGGAATGATCCACGCCAAGACTGGCTTCAGTGGGTGAAAATATATGCATTGATCTTTGTGTAAAAAGGGTAAATCCGCTGCTGAATTAAGCTCCAAAGGATCGTATTACAAGTACCTGAAGAATCAACCTTCATTTGAAAATCATCCGTTACTCTCAAAATCAATAGTTTTCCTATATTAAAGTTCAAACTGGTCGATGGCTCAATATTACCTATGTCAATTTTATATTTCATTCACTGTGAGAGCTGAGTTTCATAATTTATTTAGTTCTGTGCGTGAGTTGGGTTTAACGCCGCTTTTAACAGTATTCCAGTTATATTGCGGCGTATCAGCTTAATGTGGGAGGAAAGCCCGAAGTGATGCAGGTCTCAGACGTTTACCACTTCAGTGAAACCCACGAGCACGGGTATGGTGCTGACGAACCTAGAAACATAATTGGGGCGATCCGGGATTCGAACCCACAATCATAGATTTCTTGCGTGCCCAAGGGACGCAACTCTGCACAGCGAATCGCGGCGCCTTAGGCGACTGTGTCACCCGTGCTCCCTATTTAGTTCTGCGGCGTATCACCAACAGCTATACATAATCTCATAAATACAAAATATCTTAAGTTTCCAAATTCATTTAAGAAACTTTTGACCATTAACATCATACGGAATGAAACATCCCCTCTAAATTCCTTAATCACGTGCATAATTCAATTTGTAAAATTTAATGCATGTTCTATTTTCATTATTCCTGTATTGTATATAATTGTATCTCATGTAACCACCGTGGTTTCTCTCGAGAAAATGATGAGTTGATGAAAAGATTGTCCGGATGTTGAGGACGAGTTATCTTTCTTTGCCTATTCTCTACGCCACATTCGTCACCTATCGCCCATTTCCGTAACCTGCAAGAAGACCCGTCCCCCTTTCGATGAGTGTTATGTGCGAAAATACGACAAACCAATCAGAATGCGCGTATGATTTCAAGTTCTTCGTCAAAGAATCCCTCAGAAATAATTTTTGATTTTACATATGTCTTGCAACTAAAAATATACCCAGGACACAGTTAAATGTGTTCAATCGTACCGTATAATTCCGCATGTCCCGATGTGCTTTAAATTGCATCTGAAATATATATAATATATGGGGAAATATATGTGAACCATTACGCAACGAGTTGACAATTGTTTTAGGTATGCCCGTTTGCGCAAAGACGGAACCCGGTCGCAAAAATGGCCATGATAGGGGCACGAGTCGCTATTCGGCTTGTCCCGGAATAACACGAGTTGGTCACGAATGTCTACGGCATTGTTGCTCAGATTCTGTTTAAATCACTGTTTACTAGGAAAACAAAAAGTAAACGACAAGCGCGGAAATGCTAGTAAACAATTCGGGAAACAATTTGCGTTTGCTAGATAAACTTTAGTCAATTCAATGTAACTTTTGTTGTAAACGCATCAGCAAAAGATCTATTTACATGCTTTTACGATAACAGTCAACATGCTGAGTATGTTCCTCTGGATCAGCGTCTGAACGACCTGTTGACCTTATCATCATGAAAATAAGCTTGTGGTATTTGTGGCTAGTGATATCTTTTTGTCATTATTCATTTGTTAAGTATCCCTCGAAGGTCGCCAGAAAGTAGTGGTCCATTACTTCAAAAGGATTACCGACCACAAAGACGCACATTTCAGCAGAAGCAATGTGAACCGATAATTACACGTCTCTCTTTACCGAATTTGTTTTTCTATTTTTTTTCGAATCAATACTCTTTGCTTTATTTATTACATTGTATTTTTAAGGTGTGTGACTTTTGACAATAGTATTTGCTGGTAAAAGCAATATGTGACGTTTCTGGATCTTGTCTGTCTCAAGGTCAAAGTATACGTTCGTGACAACTACCGATTGGCGTTAATTTGTCATATGGGATCTTTTAAGTTTTTTATAAATATGTTTGCGGAAAAATAATTTCAAATTAGGGATTCGTTGGTGAGTGGTTGTCCGGAATAACGGGTTCCGGTATGGACAGGTAAGGAGTGACAAACACGCATATTAACACTCATAATCTAAAGGTAACATCTCAGATTTATAACTGTCAAAGTGTTAATACTCTAGAGGATACTAGGTATCCCAGGAAGACAAGGACAAATTGAGTGTAGCTTTGCACGGAAACAATCAATATTGCTTTGTCGTTTATGACTGCTGATTAATAATGTTAATAAAATATAAATATCAACATTGGCCGCCACATCTCGCGGTAATGGTAATAGTGACATTCGGACGTTGACGTAGCTTTCTCAGCCCGACACTGTACACCAATGATAATATTTTTCTGAAATTGGCACAGAGAGAGAGAGAGAGAGAGGGAGAGAGAGAGAGAGAGAGAGAGACAGAGAAAGAGAGACAGAGAGAGAAAGAGAGGGAGACAGAGGAGAGAGAGACAGAAAGAGAGATGGGAGAGAGAGAGAGAGAGAGAGAGAGAGAGAGAGAGAGAGAGAGACGCAATAGTGTTGCATTGTACTTGAACATTGGAAAAGAGATCATTAAAAATGAATGAAATGGAGTCTTTGGTCGTGTTTGTATATTTTCCGTATTTAAACCTAAGGCTTAATTTGGATGAAATATTCGCCATAAAAGGTGATTTTAGGCCGTGGTCTTAAATATGTAATATCCGGTCATGAGGGAAACAATTAACCGATGTATTAAAATGCATTTTACAATTTGAAGATTAAGAGAGAGAGATGTACGATAAGTGGAGTATTTAATGAACTTTGATAATCTCTACACTGCCAAGCCTTCAGTGGATTTAGTATTTGCTCGGAAAGCGGAAAGTCGGCGGTTCGACCCCCAGAGAAAGAGAAATGTACGATTAGTGGAGTATTTAATGTACTTTGATAATCTCTACACTGCCAAACCTTCAGTGGATTTAGTGTTTGCTCGGAAAGCGGAAGGTCGGCGGTTCGACCCCCAGAGAAAGAAAGATGTACGATAAGTGTAGTATTTAATGTACTTTGATAATCTCTACACTGCCAAGCCTTTAGTGGAGTGAGTGTTTGCTCGGAAAGCGGAAGGTCGTTGGTTCGATCCCCACCCGCATCATTCCAAAACGGTACTTGTTTTCCGCCTGACGCTCGGCTTTAATGGGATGAAACAAGAACTGGTCGGCTCGGACTCCGTATCATGTGTCTGAGAGGGGCATTCATGTTAAACTGCGATATGGTATCTCATTGGGCTAGCACCATAAGACCAGCATTAGTCCGGACGAGTACAAGCAGCCAAACACAGACATCCACTCGCTTACGTCGCTATGTAAGTGCAATGATCTTTCACATGACGTTAAACCCCATTTCCCCACACATCACATATCCTTTGGGATACATTTCTTAATGAGGCTGACGTAGTGGTCAGATAAAAGACGGACTTTGTCCAGCTGCACATAAGAGGCATCATTAGTCCACTATTAGGAGAGCAACAACGGAAGGTCAGTTTGTGAATGAGGATCAGATTGAAGTGGCCACGCACATCGAGGAAAGCCTACCGAAAACAGGAAATATGAATCCGTCTCATAAAAACTCCAACCATATCAATGGATACCGATGAAAAGAAAAAAGGCAACGTATCGCAATATTGCCACAAAACTACTACCTATAATTGCGACTTCATGTATTTGAGCACCGCATTTAAACGCACATAAAGTTAATGAATCAGATCGATGTCAAAATAGAAAAGTAACATTAACTGTTTTTTTTATAGGTATTGAACATATTTATTCACAAGAAATGAACGGGATTGGGGGACAAGTTCTTCCAACTTAGATTGCCCTCTCCCCGGTATTTACAAAAAATTTACAATTTCAATTTTAATATATATGCATACTGTTTTCGAACAATCATAAGTCTATTCCTCAAGTTCTTCAATTTTGACACAACACTGTTCGACTGTACTCTGAAAATGACCATTCGTGACCAACTCGTGTTATTCCGGGACAAGCCGAATAGCGATTCGTGCCCCTCTCATAGCCATTTTTGCGACTGGGTTCCGTCTTAGCGCAAACGGGCATACCTAAAACAATTGTCAACTCGTTGCGTAATGGTTCACATATATTTCCCCATATATTATAATATTTCAGATGCAATTTAAAGCACATCGGGACATGCGGAATTATACAGTATGATTGAACACATTTAACTGTGCCTTGGGTATATTTTTAGATGCAAGACATATGTAAAATCAAAAATTATTTCTGAGGGATTCTTTGACGAAGAACTCGAAATCATACGCGCATTCTGATTGGTTTGTCGTATTTTCGCACATAATATTCATCGATAGGGGGACAAGTCTTCTTGCAGGTTACGGAAAGGGGCGAGTGCTGACGAATGGAAAATGACTACTGGTTACGAAATAGCTTCATGCCAAAATGGGAGGTCACAAAATGTGGTGTGTGAAACATATACGCAGGGAGATGACTGGTGCCTACGGTGGGGTTGGGGGTAGGGTTTTGGGGTGGGGGTGGCGGTGGGGGTGGGGGAGGGGGTGGGATATGCTCACATCTCAGCAGCACCTGGTGTCATCACTATTTGATACACATTGTCCCTTGACACACATGCTCATGATAAAGTCGGCGTCGTACAATCGATTCTACTTTTGGCACAGATTTCACATGAATATAGAAAAGGTTTTGTCGCTTATATTTCATGGAAGATTTACCATAAATCTACATGGTTGAATACTTATATAGATCTTCAGCCACCAATGCTTGCCGTAAAAGGCGGCTATGCTTGACGTAAGAAGCGACTAACAGTCGGGTGGTCAGGCTCTCTGACTTGGTTGATACATGTCAGCGTGTCCCCATCGGGTGGATCGATGCTCATGATGTCAATCACTGGATTTTCTGGTCCAGACTCGATTATTTACAGAGCGCCGTCATATAGCTGGAATATTGCTGAGTGCGGCGTTAAACAACAAACAAACAAACAAACAAACAAACAAACAAACTTCTTTGAACAGGAGCGTACATTGCAATTTGCGGTATCTGGTATCTTCACTGTGGTATCGTTGCTATCTGATAGTGATTCATAAACACATGCTCATCACATAGTCGAAATCGTACAGTCGACTCTGCTCTTGGCAGAGATTTCATACAAATATGAAAAGGGTTTGTCGCTTTAGTAACTAAAACAACAGTCCCCCGATATCCCCAATTGTACATTTATTGACGAAACCAAATAACTCACTTAAGAGGTGATGTCAGGTTGTGTAGTTGATAGAGCGAGACAATGATCGTAAGAATGGCATCTATCTCCAGAACTACATGCATCTGACACGCCTTGAACTGAATACTGTTCAAAGCGTTATTGAACTGCAAAGGACTCACTCATAAAACAACTATTATTACTCCCATAAGTACAAGAGTCACTGACTATTCGCTTGGAATGACATCACCCTGTAATACTCATTCACAAGACAAAAATCTAATTTCGCAAAGAACCAATTTCCATTCGGGTGATCGACTCCAAAAAATATCAACTGGACATGATTTAGTTACGCAGAATGCACTCGAACTATTCGCATAATACATGATACGCTAACCTTTTTGCGAGCACCAAGTATCAACACCATTCATAGCGTATAAAACGTCAACGCCAGAAAATAACATAAGACTGCCGAAAAAGATTCCATTGGGCGTAAAGGCAAAATAGTAGTGACGGATCACTGAAAATCAACGATGATACTTGGTGACCAACTCGTGTTATTCCGGGACAAGCCGAATAGCGACTCGTGCCCCTCTCGCGGCCATTTTTGCAACCGGGTTCCGTCTTAGCGAAAACGGGCATACCTAAAACAATTGTCAACTCGTTGCGTAATGGTTCACATATATTTCCCCATATATCATATATATTTCAGATGCAATTAAAAGCACATCAGGACATGCGAAATTATACAGTTTGATTGAACAAATTTAACTGTGTCTTGGGTATATTTTTAGATGCAAGACATATGTAAAAACAGAAATTATTTCTGAGGGATTCTTTGACAAAGAACTTGAAATCATACGCGCATTCTGATTGGTATGTCGTATTTTCGCACATAACATTCATCGATAGGGGGGCGAGTCTTCTTGCAGTTTACGGAATGGGGCGAGTACTGACGAATGACTTGGTGTTTGCAAAAGGGGAAAAAAAGCGACAAAACGCTTTCCATGTTCATACGCTATCTCTGCCAAAGTCAGTAAAAACGGCAAGCATATCCTGCTCCACCTGTAGACAGATGCTTATGATATCGGAATCGTACACTAGTGCTCCTTGCCCCGACACCTTGCGACATTTGTCATCTACACTACTGCTTTATCTGTACTGGACGTTCTTTATGCCCTTATGGGAATTGGTGTGGTGTTGCTACCTTGTTGCTGTTCGATTCTCAAATCGATACAATGCGTGTAGCCCATTCTGTCCAGATACTGCTGGAATTGTGCTTAAAACCGTGTAAACTCATACTCACTCTCCTTGGAATTAATGGAGAACACAACCTCACTCTGATCAAGTATTTTACACAATGTTGAACCATGCAAATTATTGATCAATTTACGCTATGTACAGTTTTACAACTTACATACCAACCTTGTATGCCCGTGTGGGTTCTTTAGTCAGGTTACGGGACAGCATATTCAAGAACATGTTAAAACCATGAGTCAATTTATTGTCAGAAGGAGGAATATGCATTCAATGGACACATGATTTCCTTCAGTCGACTTGGGAAAGCCATCAGTCTTTCTAAATGAATAGGAACGAGCCTTATATTCTATCTTTCAAACCAGAAACATTCTTTAGATATTATCCTATATAATAAATTAGAAATATGTTACCGCTATTAATATAATATTTGGTTTAGATTATCTCAACTTGAATACCCAGAAACCAATGGGATGTCAGTATTTTTACAGCAGTTCCTTTTTAACATGTTTCACGAGAAAGATTTAAATTATTTAATTATAATTATCTATAACAGAATGTTATATTTGAGGTTAAGCTGTCCTCGTTTATTTTTCAGAACATTAATGTCAAAAAGATGACGGAGTGAATTTTTTATCAGATACGCGGATTCAGCTAGTTTCAGAAGAACGGAAATATTGACCTTCCTCGGTTACATAAAATTACAGGTATTCATAGAACGGCAATGCCGTAACTTTCTCTTAAACAAACTCTTCCTCGTGGCTCTGTCGAGTATCAAGCCGTGGATGCAAACGGTTGTTTCATTGTATATGGTTCGTTAATGATTATGCAAAAGGGTTAAAAGGTTTCAGGATATAAATGTAGCTACAACATGCTTATTAAAACAATGTGTTTATGTGTACCCACTTCCTTCGAATACAAACTATCACTTTATTAATATTGATGTAATGCATGGCTATCGTCAGGGTTACATGCACTTTAATGTCAAATTAAAACCCCATTGATATAACCTCTCTATTTTCAGTCACGGAAAACATTTAATACCACTTATCGCCAACCGCATTCAGTCGTAGCTTTAATTCCAAGCCACTGAATGAAATATTTGCAGCCCTATCGATATGTATTATACCATGTACAATAGAGCACTAGCAAGCACAAGCAAGATCACGCCGGGGAAGATATCACGATCGGTAAAGTTTCAATGAATCCTAAACCGATGACGCGGACTTTGCTAACATTCATGCCAGAAATAGTTTATGAATGTCCATGGTGATGCTTTCGATATATAATAGGATATGAAAGCCATTGACGACTGCTCATTCTTTATAGCACGTTCATGGATGCCATGATGGTAAGTGATCTTAACCAGTCTTACAAGCAGGTATTAAATGTAAAAGTTTTGAAAAGAAAGTCGGTTAGTGATTTTCTTCCCATATTGGATGATGTTTAGGAAAGGACTAAACCAGCTGAAGACCTTTAACTATAAAACTAAACTCAAATGTGTCGTTCGAATCTCAGTCATAATCGTACATGTTGACGAGGCTTAACCCCACCCCCATCCCCGCAAAAAAACCACACACCCCCCCCCCCCCCCCCCCCCAAAAAAAAAAATTTTATAAAAAAAATAAATAAAAAAAAATGAAGCCATATGCGTAAGTACCAATTGAAACGTTCATACAAACATATGATCAAATGAAAAACTCACTAAACATTTATGCGTTTGTTAACCAGATACATAAATGTCCAAACAATATTTCAAAAGTTCTGATTTAAAAAGTACCTTTAAGGTTTCTGGAGTTGTGTGGAGAAGGGCTATCTACACGTTACGGATTCCATTGATGCCCGATCGGAAGCTTGTCATCCGATCATAGTTGACTGTTTCCCAGCTATCATCTTCTAGATAGTGCCGGGTCTCTCTACATCTATATAATGCCTCTACCTCCGCCTCACACTACAACCAAAACCCGCGCAGTGGGGGCGTACTGAGCATCACGTGCAGGTGGTGTTAACCACACGATGTAGACACACAGGTCATTATTCCACACCGACCTCAAACGAATAGGCGCCGTCTAGGATTATTGGTCGTGCAAGCTAAGTATATGCTGGGAGCGTGACTGAATTGATTTGTGGTGATTGTTCACTAGTACTGCAGCCCCTGTCATCACGATTTTGAGCTGTATATCTACTTTGTATTCACAAACCATCCCCCATGCCTGTGAATAATGCGAACGATGAGGTCAGCCAAATGCCTGCAAGACAATATATATCATGCGTGGGATGGTTTCAAACAATACCAACACACCCTTTATTGAAACACGGTCATATTGAGAATATTGGGTGTTAAAATGTTGCTTTGCTTTGGCGTTGAATATCATAGGAGGGCTGTTCCTTTCGTGGTTGCGTTGATGAGGCAACACTTTGCATTTTATTCAGTTGCGTTGATAAGACGACACTGATAATTTGTCGCCAAAAGACACCAATTCCAAATATTAAAAAAAATCTTCTATTTTTGATGGATGACAAAATAAATGGATTCAAATTAAAAAAAATCAAACAAATATCTAACTTAACTTTTGAAAAAATAATTGGTCAAATGTATTGTGCATTATCTCTGCCACATACGACTCTTTAAAGGGAAGAGTGAGTGAGTGAGTGAGTTGGGTTTAACGCCGCTTTTAACAGTATTCCAGTTATATCGCGGCGTGTCAGCTTAATATGGGAGGAAAGCCCGAAGTGATGCAGGTCTCAGACGTTTACCACTTCGGTGAAACCAACGAGCACGGGTATGGTGCTGACAAACCTAGAAAGGGAAGACTTCTCTGACTCAATGTATACACCAAAATATATCCCACATGAAAAACAGAAAATTAGCATTTCGTTTTCATTGAACAGACCGATCTTAACGAAGTTTAATATAAGTTTTTTTTCCAAACGTAATCAGCTGCATGAAGGAGAGCTCTCTTTTTGGCGAACAGGAGTTAATGAAACTTGGGGACAGCCACCGTGGTCTAGTGGTAGAGCGTCCGCCCGGAGAGCGGAAGGTCCGGGCTTCGATCCCCGACCGCGTCATACCAAAAGACGTTAAAAGATGGTGCTTGTTGTTACCCTGCCCGGCGCTCGGCATTAAGGGGCTTAAACAATGACTGGTCGGCTCGGAGTCAGTATACTGTGTCTGAGTGGGGTAGTCATGTATCTCAGTGGGCTATCACTATAAATCGGCATCAGTCCGGACTAGTACAAGCAGACACACACACACACACACACACACACACGCACACACGCACGCACGCACGCACGCAAGCACGCACGCACGTCGCTATTTAAGCGCAATAATCTTGGAGGCGAGGTTAAACTTGGTATGTTCCAACGACTGACGCAATAACTATAGCTAAAATGAATGAAAAGTACCAATAGACTTAAACGGGGAAATGCACGAGCAAATCTGTGACCAAGATGAATTTGTTACCATTTGTTTTTTCACCTTTGGTCAAATACCTGCTCATGCCTTCATTTGGAAAACATCTAAAATATTTAAATAATATTGACACGCATTACCCTTGCCTTTGCATTTAGTTGTGCTAAATGCCCCAAACATGAAATGAAAAGAACAAAATATAATTCTCAATCGCATGCACACTCATGTTAACTTTCATAATGATTTTAGGCCAAAATGTTTGTAAACCTACAAATAAAAACTAAAAGGCCTTATGTCGATCAAGCCAAGCTGTTGTTTCAGCAAACTATCCGTAAACTCATCCAAAATATATGAAATTCTTGGCCTAACATCGATACCCGTCGTTTTCTCCCGTCTACTTCCCGATAGGCATTGAGGCTATGTGGCATTTTGCGGCCCTCTTGGGGGGTTCATTTTGAAATAATACGTGGGTACAAAAGAATCAACCCCGCAATTCAAAGTGACGACTCGCAATACGTCAAATCTGGTTTGGAGTTCTCATTTGTCTTGTTCTGTCAATGAATTAAGTAGATTAAAGTGGTAATTGAATCCGAGGGATAGGTTATGAATCATAGATATGTGTTCTCGAAGCACCTACTGTGTACGTCACAGTTCAATCACATTATCACGGCTATTCCATCACTGTGAATGTCGGTGGTTTGTGTACCGTGGTACCTTTTATTCAAACTTTTTTCTATAGGTATTTTCCGTACAAACTAAATGATTCAATAAATCAAAATTCATTTAGTTTAGAATATGATTACTTGGTAAGCTGACACACCGTGATATAACTGGAATAATGTTAAAAGTGGCGTTAAACCCAACTCACCTCACCTCACCACCTTATTCTTAAGCGCAAGGCAGTGTACCAAGTATCATCATTTTACGTCGATTGGTATGACGCAGTCAGGGGTCGGTCGGGTCGCCGAGTGGTTACAGCGTCTGCTCGTCACACCGAAGACCCGGGTTCGATTCCCGACATGGGTAAAATGTGTGAAGACCATTTCTGGTGTCCCCCGCCATATTCCATTGGGCGTAAAGGGCAAAATAGCGTTGAAAAGTATATGAGTGAGTGAGTGAGTATGGTGTTACGCCGCTTTTAGCAATATTCCAGCAATATCACGGCGGCGGACACCAGAAATGGGCTTCAAACATTGTACCCATGCGGGGAATCGAACCCGGGCCTTCGGCGTGACTAGAGAACGCTTTAACCACTAGGCTACCCGACCGCCCCGAAAAGTATATGAATGGATGACTGAAAATCACTGGCGGTGGCAGTTTTAATGTTTCGGCCCAACATTTTTTTAATAGTTGACTCAGACATGCTACTCAGCTTATGATGGAACTCGGGGACTACAGACCACCAGCAGAAACAGCGCCCCAGTTCAAGTAAATATAAAACGTCAACGACAGAAAATCACCAATCTCGATTAACCGCTGAAAGAGATGCTATTGGCCGTAAAAGGCAAACTAGTCATGAATTATGGGAATATTTTTGTGCAATATAAGAGCGAGTGAGTTTAACGCCGATTTGAACAGTATTCCCGTTATATAGGGGAGGAAAATCCGAAGTTATGCAGGTCTCAGACGTTTGCTACTTTGGTGAAACCCACGAGCACGTGTATGGTGCTGACAAACCTAGAAATATAATCAGGGTGAACCGGGATTCGACCGAACAATCATAGGTTTCTGGTGTGCCCAAGGGACGCAACTCTGCACAGGGAATTGCGGCGCCTTAGACGACTGGGCCACCCGTGCCACCTATCACGCCAGAAGTAAGCTGTTACATGTATCATGGCATGTAACAAGTAATAATGTGCCACATAATAAATTATATCACATGATATAATAACTTTATAAGCCATGTATATAGCTCCATGTCTTGAGATAAGAAGGTCTATCATGCCATATAAGAATATTGCCTAGTTTTACACCTGCACATAAGAGTGAGTGAGTTGGGTTTAACGCCGCTTTTAACAGTATTCCAGTTATATCACGGCGTGTCAGCTGAATGAGGGAGGTAAGCCCAAATTGAGGCAGGTCTCAGACGTTTACCACTTCGGTGACACCCACGAGCACAGGTATGGTGCTGACAAACCTAGAAACATAATCGGGGCGAACCGGGATTCGATCCCACAATCATAGGTTTCTGGCGTGCCCAAGGGACGCAACTCTGCACAGCGAATCGCGGCGCCTTAGACGACTGGGCCACCCGTGTCCCCCTGCACATAAGACGTTTCATCATCCACGTATGAAGTTATATAAGCACAAAGCGACGTTATTTTTCATGAATGCATTCAGTTTGTATAGCGACACACAAGTGGTTATATAATACACGCATTCAGTTATATAACGACACAAACGACGTGATACCGTGTACGCGTTAAGTTTTCTAACGGATAGACGGCGTTATGTCGTGCACTCATTAAATTCAATAAAGTTTGTTTGTTTGTTTTTTAACGCGCACTCATAACATTCCAGCCATATGACGGCGGTCTGTAAATAATCGAGTCTGGACCAGACAGTCTAGTGATTGACATTATGAGCATTGATCCAGGCAATTGGTTGGTTTGTTGTTTAACGCCGCACTCAGCATTATTCCAGCTATATGACGGCGGTCTGTAGATAATCGAGTCTCGACTAGATAGTCCAGTGATTATTATCATGAGCATCGATCCACGCAATTGGGATCGATGACATGCATCAACCAAGTCAGCGAGCATGACCACCCAATGCCGTTAGTCGCCTTTTACGACAAGCATAGTCGCCTTTAACGGCAAGCATGGGTTGCTGAAGACCTCTTTTACCCTGATTCTTCACAGGTCCCACACAATTGGGATACGATATCATGGGATATCACGATATCATGGGATTAATATCATGAGTGTCGATCCACGCAATTGGGATCGATGACTTGCATCAACCATGTCAGCGAGCCTGACCACCCGATCCCGTTAGTCGCCTCTTACGACAAGCATAGTCGACCTTTTACGGCAAGCATGGGTTGCTTAACACCTATTCTACCCCGGATCAATAACGAAACATATGACGTCATAACATGTATATTTTAATTCAGCTATTTAGCATTATATAATACATTATATCCCTTTACTCGTTTGAGACTAAATTCTATTACTGTTTGTTTATTTTCCAGCTACATGACGGCGGCCTGTATATAATCGAATCTGGACCAGACAATCCAGTGATTGATGCTGTGAGTAACGATCACCGCGTCGGGGTACGGTGACACTTTTTTGTTGCTAATCTCTAAGACACGACAATGACATATTCGTATATTAGCTCAAGAGATATATTTTCCCGAAAATAAATACGACACAACCCTTTCCATATTCATTAGAAACCTCGTCCATTGTCCATTGTACGATTCACACTATTTCATGCGCATATATTTATGAATCATTATAAAATAGTGATGATACACGGTATTCGCGAAGGTCAGCGAAGGTCAACGAAGGTCAGCGAAGGTCAGCGAAGGTCAGCGAAGGTAAGCGAAGGTAAGCGAAGGTAGGCGATCTAAGTCGTCTCCGCTTACTATTCAGGTTGAGTTCTTATCTACCAGGATTTGCTGGGGGCTGGTTCGAATCCCAGATTGGTTCCTATTATAATCCTTTGTTTGCACCAAACCAATACTTATGTGTTAATTTCAAAATGCATAAATTGCAAGTGATTCCATGGCAATATTCCCGCTATATGACGGCGGTCTGTAAATAATCGAACCTGGACCAGACAATCTAGTGATTGATATCATGAGCATCGATTGGGATACGATAACATGCACCAACGAAGTCAGCGAGCCTGACCAACCGATCCCGTTAAGCATAGTCGCCTCTGACGACACGCATGGGTTGCTGAAAACTTTTTCTAACCAGGATCTTTGTATTGTATTCCTACAGTCGTTTTTGTAAGTGTTACAGTGGTTTATTGTAATTGTTACAGTGATTTATTGCACTTGTTACAGTTGCGTATTATATTTGCTTACAATTTTTTACTGTACTTTTCTTGGCAACAAAACCAACAAGTAAGGAATACTACGTTTATAACGAACACGCTTATAACGAACTGACGGATAAAACGAAATGTTTTTTGATCCCGTCCATTTGCTGTATATTTGCTGTATATTTGCTGTATATATGCTTATAACGAACTACGGTTAAAACGAACTAAAATTAGTGGTCCCTTTGAATTCGTTATAACCGTAGTTTACTGTACTGTACATTAATAAATACAATTATGGTAACTATCTCTGACTGAATTCAAATATTGGACGCTTGCAAGCATTTCAAAAATGGGTTTTAATCTTAAAAATGTTGTTTACAATACTTCAATAGAAAATGAGTGTTTTCATGCCATGTATGATTCTCCTTCAAGAAGACACCAGTTTTAAACATCAAACATAAAAGACTGGCTTCTGTGTCATACGGAACGGAAGTTACAAAGGAGTGCTGCCACTAAAGCGCATGGAGACCAATGTGCTATCACGGCGGTATGTGTCACGTGACACACCACAGGTGCCACAGCCTCTGTCTGCGGGCACTCACAGACTTCATTGACTTGGAATCAATGACAGGAAATATGGACAATACGTGCATTAGTCCAAACAACGCATGGTACCTTTCTGGTAAACAACGTACGATTAAAGGTGTTGGTTGACACGGGACAAATAGAAATCCGGTTTGCCATTTGTCCTTTTTTATGGTGATCAGAAAGTGTAATAAGCTATGAAATCAAAGATGGTTGTTATAACCCAAGAGCGTCTGCAGAAAGTAAATGGTATTTAAATGCCATTGTGTTACGAGAGGAAAATATGAATGTTGTTCAACGTTTATGGTGTAGTCTAGATCATGCTACGTATCTAAAGGTAAAACGTGCAATATATTTAATTACAGAGGAACGGATGCTTTCTTATAAATTCTTGGACACCGTTAGGGAGCTATAATAATTGCTTTGGAGCTGGCCTATTCCTAGCGGCATAAGATAGTGAATGTTACTCGAAATATATATACCTTCTATGACGTTATTTTTTAGGGACCGCCTCCGTGGTCTAGTGGTAGAGCGTCCGCCCGGAGAGCGGAAGGTCCAGGGTTCGATCCCCGGCCGCGTCATACCAAAAGACGTTAAAAGATGGTACTTCCTACCCTGTCTGGCGCTCGGCATTGAGTGGCTAAAACAAGGACTGGTCGGCTCGGAGTCAGTATACTGTGTCTGAGTGGGGTATTCATGTTAAATTGTGGCATGGTATCTCAGTGGGCTAGCACTATAAATCGGCATCAGTTCGGACTAGTACAAGCAGCCGCACAAACACACACACGTACATGCACGTCGCTATATAATTGCAATTATCTTGGACGCGACGTTAAACCCAATTTCACCTCACCTATTTATTATTGTCATTGTTAAATTGTGACACGGTAAAAAAAATAAGTAGCAACGCTTGAAGTGCAATTAAAGTAATAGTGAAATATCAATTTATATTTGTTGACTGTTTCACAAATAACTATGATGCTGGGACCTATATACATTCCAGTGGAATACTTACGTTGCATTCGTTTCTGTATTTTAACGAAGAATTCTTCGTGTCCCTTTTGACTTCCAGTCATTATAGCCCTGAATAAATAATTCACACATTCCCGTTTCGTTTCCCAGTTGTATTCAAACGATTCAGCTTTTAAGCCTACCCTAAGGGAGCACTGGCAGACATCGGTCTCACTAACAAGGGAACGAGACCTACCATATTCCGTTATATTAACCAAGCAGAGAGCGCTGTGAAAATAAGGATTTGGGCGAGTGAATTTTCCCATTTGCTGCCATAAAACTGCATGAGATTAACTGTTTTGATTTGTAAAAAGGTTGAAAGTAGAAGACATGTATATTTGATGTATATGTTCGATTTAGTGGAAGTGCGATATTCATTTCCGCGGAACAGGTAATGTTAAATGCAATAAAATGATCCAGGTGTTTGAAGTCAATGATATTGCGAGAGTGTCCAGCAAATGCTTCACGAACGGGGGTGTTGGTGGCCAATTGGTGCTCGATGGCCTACCACTTTCACTGCTTTAAATTTGGCTTTCCTCCCACATTAGGCGGACGCGCGGTGATATGACGAATGAGTAATTAAAGCCCAATTCACACTCTGTGCCTTTTCCTGTATTCAGCCATCTTCCCGAGGCAAGGGCGTGAAGACTTAGTGACTATGAAAGTCCAGTTTCCACCCTTGTCGAACTAGGCTGGGTGAGGTGAGGTGAAATGGGGTTTAACGTCGCGTCCAAGATTATTGCACTTATATAGCGACGTGCATGTACGTGTGTGTGTTTGTGTGGCTGTATAGTGCTAGCTCACTGAGATACCATGCCGCAGTTTAACATGAATACCCCACTCAGACACAGTATACTGACTCCGAGCCGACCAGTCCTTGTTTTAGCCCCTTAATGCCGAGCGCCAGACAGGGTAACAACAAGTACCATCTTTTAACGTCTTTTGGTATGACGCGGCCGGGGATCGAACCCCGGACCTTCCGCTCTCCGGGCGGACGCTCTACCACTAGACCACGGAGGCGGTCCGAACTAGGCTGGAATTCCGGAGTTACATTTTGGCTGGACTAACGAGCCTATGCATTGTCCATTCAAAATCGCGTAACGAACTAGACATCCGGTTCGAAAACAACATTGATTCCAACGTGCAGATTTCGGTAGAATTTGCAAAGCATGTTTACCGCCAACTGCGCGTCTACAGATATTTTAAAAACCTTTAAATTATTTAATGAACTTCGTGAGATAAGGCCCGTTTTATTACAATATAGATCTTGTTTATCGATCAGATGCGTCTGGACTGGGCGCCGAAATTTTGATTGAAGCAGTTGTAAGTGATATGAGAGGTGGAATCTGATTGGTCAGTAGGAGGGATATGGAAGGGACGTAACTCGTAATAAACACTGGTGGCGCTACGATCGAGCCCGGAAATTCCAGCCTAGGCGGAAACTGGACTTTTATAGTCAGTTAACGTCCTTGCCTCAGGAAGATGACATTCAACTGACAGTTTTACCAACCATACTCAGTTACTCACTCACTCACTCACTCACTCACTCATCTTGTTCCTTTCTTCTGTTACCGAATCTGTAGTGTCAGGTGACATGTCCTCGCGAGGATCATCCAACCGCGGCAATGTCGGACGAGTCCATTTTATGAACATGGGGGTTAGATTTGCTTTCTCCCTTATATTCTCAAAATTATCACAGCGATTCTTCATTGTTCTTTGCGACTTTTGCTATCTTATGTAAGAGTGAGTGAGTGAGTGAGTATGGTTTTACGCCGCTTTTAGCAATATTCCAGCAATATCACGGCGGGGGACACCAGAAATGGTCTTCACACATTGTACCCATGTCGGGAATCGAAACCGGGTCTTCGGCGTGACGAGCGAACGCTTTAACCACTAGGCTACCCGACCGCCCTTATGTTATGTAAGAAAGAAACGACGAGTGGAAGTTGTTTATCGTACAATAAAATACTGCAGGGAGAGTAAACCATGAGGGGCGCAGCCCCGAGTGGTTTATTCTCCCTGCAGTGTTTTATTGTACGATAAACAACGATCACGAATCGTTTATTTCTTAAATGAAATATCAACATAGGTAACCAAATTTACCCAAATTTTAATTATGATAAACTCCCTCCCTCAATAGAGTCTGGCCTCGGAAATGTCGGACAAGACCATTTTACTGGCAGGTGGTTAAGTTTCCTGCATAATCTCACAATCCTCACGTCGATTATCTGCACCTTTTCTGCAAATACCGATTGTCATATCTCTCCCACTTTCGGATGCGATCGTTCAGCCACTGCGTTTATCTACGCAGCCCAGCTACATCTTGGAGGAACAACTCAACAGACACTTCCCTCTCCAAAATAACGTCCAATTTACAACGTCATCAAGTGACATAAACCACGCTTCGTAGATCATCGTTCTGCTTGCGATATATCGCGTGGCTCTCTTATATACCGGTTTAAGCAACTTTCCACCACTATCACGGGGGGGGGGGGGGGGGGGGGGGGGGGGGGGCATCATCAGAAATGAGCTCCATACATTGTACATTGTACCATCGTGGGGAGTCGAACCCGGGCATTCGGCGAGACGAGCGAACGCTTTTACCCCTATGTTACCCCAACGTCCAATAAAAAACTGGGTGATCATTTCAGCTCACTACCATCTACACCCCAGGGTTAAAATACATCTTTGCTTGAAGTTTCCCTGAACCGATTTATCCATAGGAGATTACTCAGATAGTACAAAAAACAAACAAACAAACAAGAAATTTACCAACAATCCTTAATTTGAATGTTCAATTTCGTGTATGGAAAATGGCCAATTTCCCAATTGATGAGCACTTGTTTGTTAAAACTATTTTGTAGAGTTGGAGACGCGCAGTGCGGCAAGCCCAAGTACAATTCACTGGGTCACTGCAAGCGTCATTTCAATCTGAAAGATGATCCTCTGGGAAATGTATAATCTCAGAATCGTCTCGAGGTGTCATTTTATTGCGAAGGGCTGCCACATCACGGTGAAACGACATACATACTGGCTATAAGTCTAGAAAAGCCAGATAATGACATCGTTTATGGTTCTGATGATTTAACTTCGTCGTTTCCATGGAAACAATGACATGCATTCAGCATAATGTGACCAAACATTTTGGGTTTTGGCTTGAACTATTCGATTGATCAAACATGTTTGATAAAAGCACGGAAATACACAACTAGAGATTGTTACTTCCATGTGTGTGTCACACTGATTAAACACGGCAGACATTTTGTGTTGTTGTTGTTGTTTGTAGTTTAACGCCGCACTCAGCAATATTCCAGCTATATGACGGCGTTCCGTGAATAATCGAGTCTGGACCAGCCAATCTAGTGATTGACATCATGAGCATCGATCCACGCAATACGGATACGATGACATGCATCAACCATGTCACCGAACCTGGTGTCTGTTACAGGTGTATACATGTAGTATCTGAAAATTTGAAACAATGTATTGTACTAATGACATAAAATTAGACTATAGCTCAGGTCCCTTGTCCCCTCTACACGCTGCCCAGACAGCGAATGGAACTTCTCCCAGGAAGCGCTGCCTAGTAGAACAATCCCAGAACTTTTCGGAGAATGTGAAGACTCCCAACACTGCAGCCTTCTGCATTACCCAGATTGTCAGAAGGGTTGTATTCCTGGTAGCAAACCCGGGTACTCTCCCAATGTCAGTCAACAGATTGGGAGGTACCAAACCTGAGTCACCGAGAACAATGGGGAGTCGGACAACTTATTATGATTATGATTATGATGATGATTATTATCATTATCTGGTTTGCCTGACCTAGACTCGATTATGTATGAGAAATAACTGGAGTACGGTGGATTGCGGAGAAGTACGAGGAACCAGGAACAAAACAACCAAAACGTCACAAACGATGGAGGACATGGTTCTACTCGCTCGTGAAGAGGCCACCCGTCTAATAAACATACAGCTGTATTACACATTGCGTAATACCAGAGCGCATGGTTATGTACTGCGGGAACGTGATTCACTAAATGGGCCTTTACACAGGATGGCGACTTTTGTGCCTCCCGTGTGGGCCCATACAATTTGGCAGGTCGTCGTTGTAGGCTCAAATGAGGCATAATGGTTGCCTAGATCGTTCCAAGGTGGTACACGGGAGGTTCAGACATCACCATGGACGCCATGGTCAAAACAGTCGCACAAAGGCCGCCGAGGAGGTTGGTTGCTCAAGGGAAGCAGTAGGGAGGCACGGGCATTGCCATTGTTGCAGAATGAAGGCAAAGTGGTCGCCCAATGGTCGCCAGGTAATAGATGCGTTCTGCTGAAATACTTTCCCGTCAATCTGGGCGATGCTTCTGCCTCCCTTGTGTCTTCTTTGGGCGACCAACAGAGTGCATTGAACCATGAGTATGGCGACCGCCGTGCCTCCAATCGGCGACCACGGCAACACTTGAGACACCATGGCAATGCTTCTGCCTCTTTTCTGCCTCCTTTGAGCTACCAATAATGCCTCCTCAGCCTGCCTATAAATAGAGGGCTTGAACCTGCAGTGTTTCATTGGGGTTGCAGACGCTGAACAACTCGAGCTGAACAGCTGCTGGAGCAGTTTCATAGAAACATAATTTTCTGGGTTCAGGCGACCGTTGAGCGACCTGGCCAGTTTTTGATCGCTCACATGTGGCATAAATGTCGCAGCCCTGTGTAAAGGGGGCTTATGCAGTTACATAGAAACATGATTTACTCGGTTTAGGCGACCGTTGAGCGTCCTTGCCAGTTTTTGATCTCTCAAAGGTGGCACAAAGGTCGCAGCCCTGTGTAAAGGGGGCTTATGCAGTTACATAGAAACATGATTTACTCGGTTTAGGCGACCGTTGAGCGTCCTGGCCAGTTTTTGATCTCTCAAAGGTGGCACAAAGGTCGCAGCCCTGTGTAAGGAAAACCCCCAACATCCCTAGGCGACCCTACAGTGACATTACCTGTAGACGTGCAGGGGCCCGTTCCACAAGGCGGTCGCAGCGCAACGACAGTCGTAAGTCTATGTTAAAGAATTGACAGTTACAATAACTTTAGCGCTTACGATAGCTTTGTTGAATGGACGCCTGAATTCTAAAGGTGGGCCGTGGTATGGTATTATATTATCAAGAATAAAGTTTTGACGTGTTTGAAGTATTATTCTGTTAAACTCAATTGGAGTTAGCTCACTGTCGCCTATTCATACACGACAGTGAAATTAAAAAAATATATATATTATAACCGGATAGTAATAAATAAAATACTTAATCCACTCCCGAGGAATACCAATTTTATAAAACTCGTGAATAGTCAAATACCAGAACTATTCACGAGTTTCATAAAATTGGTATTACTCGGGAACGAGTTTAGTTTTGTTAGTCAAATCAAATTTTCAAGGAGTGAGTGAGTGGGTATGGTTTTACGCCGATTTTAACAATATTCCAGCAATATCACGGCGGGGGACATCGGGAATCGAACCCGGGTTTTCGGCGTGCCGAGCGAACACTTTAACCACTAAGCTACCCAACCGTCTCCAATTTTCAAGGGGGGGGGGGGGGGGGGGGGGGGTCCTAGGTTTCTTTTTGAAATAATAAACTGCTCGATTAAATAACTCAGCTTGTTCGTTCGTTCGCATCACGACACGTGATAAGTTTATACCCTCGGTCATTACCACCAAACAACCTTCTGATCATAGATTCACTTTGACACTCTGTTCTCTGGAGACATTATGAAAACGTAATTTACTTCAGACTCGGGACACTCTGGGGTTCAGCGTTATCGTCCACAGAGGTGATGTGCTACTTGTATAATGAAAGTTCAACTGCTTTAAACAATGCGTGGGCGTTTAAATAAATTGCAAATGCCCTGTAGTATATATGTCGGTGGTTCGCATCACGTTATTCGCATCTGGGAGGTTCACAGCACAAAGTCAGAGATCTCATCTAGATTCCGTCAACTTGGTCATGTTCTATACTTCCACTTTAAACAGTCTATAGAGACATGCCTTGCTCATATCTACTGCACCGTGCTACGTAAAGCTTTTCGTTTAATTGTCATTTTGTCGCTAAAGTGATGTATCGTCTAATTGATCTTTATGTATCATAGGTATGTCGACCGCTGTGAACTGTTCCAATTTATTTCAGTGTCGTGTGTTATTGACTGATAAAGTGAAGTAACCACGTTAGTATTCTTTATAGCTATCAGTGCTGCAGGCGAACCTATTCGACAGGCGCATAGTCAAAGAACACCCCCAAATGGAACTCGCAATAACTGTTTAACGAGTAGGCTTTGTGTATCATTTAAGTTACATGTGATATGAATTAATGCTCAGCTTGCAAAATATCAGAACTATCGGTAGTTTTTCTACATAAAAAAGAAAACATTGCGAGTTGAGAAAGTATAGGCCAAATTTTTCGGCACACATCTGCAAGAAACGGCCAATGTTGACTTTTGGTACTTCACGTTGAGCGGCATGCAGTTCAATATTTTCTTTATATTTTTATCATTTTTTCACATTCGATCAATGTTTTTTGCTACCCGGTGAAATGAAAACACTTAAGTGATTCAGTGTAATTCGGTATAATAATAAACAAAAACAATCTGAATCGTAACATCATCGACTGGATGATGTCATGGCAACGGTGGTAAACAAACAAATCCACATGCATCGTAATCCGTAATACTATTATAATCCTTTTAATATATCTAAATTAATTTTCTAGAATTATTAAGATGGATGTATAAATCTTTGTAAAAACAATCTTACTTTTATGGTGTTTGCAAATGATTTCGTTTGAAAAACTTTGACATGCTAATAACAAGCGTATAAGTGACACGTTTAGGCGCATCTTCCCGAGGCAAGTGAGTTAACTGACTATAAAAGTCCAGTTTCAACCCTTGCCGAACTAGGCTGGTATTGTGGAGTTACATTTTGGCTCGACTAACGAGTCTATGCACAGTCCAATCAAAATCGCGCACCAAAATCGAAATCCGGTTCGTAAAGTGTCATGCAGATTTCGGTCGATTGCAGGATTTGCAAAGCTTGTGCACCGCCAACTCGATGTCAGCAGATATTTTCCAAATCTTTTCATGTTTTTAATCAAGGTGCTCACGTGATGTGATGCATTTCGCGATGTAAGACCCGATGTAATATCTAGATCTTGATTATCGATCAGATCGCCCTCACTGGGCGCCACCATTTTGGGTGAAGCAAACGCAAGTGATACGAGAGGTGGAGTCTCATTGGTCCATAGGAGAGGCTTAGAGGGGACATAACTGGTAATAGCCACTGGTGGCTCTACGATCGAGCCCCGTAATTCCAGCCTAGTTCGGCAAGGGTGGAAACTGGACTTTTAAAGTCAGTTAACTCTCTTGCTTCGGGAAGATGGTTTAGGCGTGGCCTAACTCGCGATTTGTTCAGTTGAACAAAGTCTACAAACACTTCGAACAATGAAAAATATTCGAAGATACACACAATATACTTAATGTATTATAAAAGCAAAAATCCTTTAACTATTCCAACTTTAATGTGAATCAAACACTGAAAATATTTATGTAGTATTTTATTGATTTATACATCACGCAGTTGAGTATATTTTATCATATTCAGCAACGCATGAATATTATTTAAACACATTTTGTCACACTTTTTTTCGCGCACCTGTGGTGGAGGTGATCATTGCCGATCGACAATATCTGCAGATGTATTGCGAGGGCACAATTATTATAGTGAAAACAAAATCATCAGCTTGTACATCGCGGAAACATGAATCATAGAGTGAGTGAGTGAGTGAGTTGTGTTTAACGCCGCTTTTAACAGTATTCCAGTCATATCACGGCGTGTCAGCTTAATGTGGGAGGAAAGCCCGAAGTGATGCAGGTCTCAGACGTTTACCACTTCGGTGAAACCCCGAGACGGGTATGGTGCTGACAAACCTAGAAACATAATCGGGGCGAACCGGCATTCGACATCACATCCGGTGACCTTTGCACTCACTGAAATATTGCAGTCAGCTTTCGCGGTCTTTATTATCGTTTTTCTCTGGTCATATAAAACGGAAAATGATTACATTTTTCGATTACGAAGATCGTCAACTTTCGCAAAGGCATATATGTATGAAGGCAATGTAAATATTTGTTGATATTAAAATAGCAATAAGTTAGGCTGAGGTTTGGCGAAACACGCCATGTCTGATTTTCGTACTTCTGCTTGCATCACGACACGTGATTAGTATTTTCGTTTGTCGTAAATATTAAACCAAAACACTTGATGAATATTTTTGTGTATACAAAAAACCTCGAAGTATCTACCATTGAATAACAACGTTATGTGTGGATGTGCTACTGTTAGTGACGATCGGGTAGCCTAGTGGTTAAAGCGTTCGCTCGTCACGCCGAAGACCCGGGTTCGATTCCCGACATGGCTACAATGTGTGAAGCCCATTTCTGGTGTCCCCCGCCGCGATATTGCTAGAATATTGCTAAAAGCGGCGTAAAACCATATTCACTCACTCACCACTGTGAGTGAACTGGGTTTAACCCCACTTTAAATAGTGTTACCTTATTCGAAAACACCTGTTGCCATCACGGATTCAGCAGTGATACATCTATATAATTTTCACCACTATTTTGATTCTGAATATGTTTCGGCAGATAATTGAGACTGGCTGTTCTCTGGCGTTGACGTGTTATGTTTACTTATATCGCTGCGTGTCAGCTTCAGGTGCAAGGAAAGCTCAACGCCGTGCATATTCTTGACATTTACCACTTCGTTTAACCCCCTTTAACTCCACTCACTCACTACAACTACAACTACTACTACAACAACAACTACCACCACCACCAGTACTACAATAACTACCACTACTGCTTCTACTACTACATTGACTACAACTACTATCACCACCACCACTACTACTACTACTACTACTACTACTACTACTACTACTACTACTACTACAACCACAACAACCACTGCTAGTACTGCAACAACTACTACCACAATAACTAAAACTACTACTAATACTGCTGCTGCTGCTGCTGCTGCTGCTGCTGCTACTACTACTACTACTACTACTACTACTACTACTACAACTACCTCCATCACAACTACTGCTAGCATTACAATAACTACAACTACCAAGATCACCACTACCACCACCACCACTACCACTACTACAACCACCACCACCAAAACCTCCATCACTAGTAGTACCACCACCACCACCACTACCACTACTATTACTACTACAAGTACAACCACCACTACCACTACTATACCACCACCACCACTACTATCACCACCACCACCACCACTACCACTACTATAACCACCACCGCCAAAACCACCACCACTACTATCACCACCACCACCACCGCCACCACTACTATCACCACCACCACCACCGCCACCACTACTATCACCACCACCACCACCACTACCACTACTACAGCCATCACCACCATTACCACTACTACTACTACTATACCACCGCCACCACTACTATCACCACCACCACCACCACCACCACTACCACTACTATAACCACCACCGCCAAAACCACCACTACTATCACCACCACCACCACTACCACTACTACAGCCATCACCACCATTACCACTACTACAACCACCACCACCAAAACCACCACCACTACTACCACCACCACAACAACCACCACCACCACCACTACTACTACTACTACTACTACTACTACCACCACCACTACTACTACTTCTTCTACTACTACTACTACTAATGCTACTACTACTACTACTACTACCACCACCACTACTACTACTACCACAACTTCTACTTTTAATAGTGGACACCATCATCCCCTAAATACAGTTCAAGTCAATGTTTTGAAATTAAACTAAGACGAAGTTTACTACACACGAGATTGCAGCTGTCAGGCAAGTGCCTTCAGATCCATATTTACAAGCCTTGTTACACTCTACACCATATCGCTAGCAACTCTCAAGACGACCATTCCATGGGAACAAACAGCCTAAGTGAGCGTTGTAAACATCTGCTTAACGAAACTTAGATAGAACCTGTCAAGGCAGAATCTTACTCGATTCTCACATATCGTTCTGCGAGACTTCAGCCCGTGCATACAAGTCCCCGGATGATTGGCTCACGAGATGTAACGGAAGTTAATGCTTCCTTTATGTCCCGAGTGCATTCTGGGATATTGCTGATATCTTCAACGATTTCGAGATACATTGTGCATGAATTGGTGGCTTACTGCGGTGAAAAATAGTTTTTTAACTTAGACCAAATCGTTGAGTTAAAGTACATCGGACGAATAATACGTAATAAAAATATCTGCCTCTTTTGAGTAGAATGTCTCCTGTGCCCCAAGAGAGTGATGGTCAAAACGTCATTACATCAGATGACAAAAAAGTCTTTCCAAGATTCCTCATAACAAATACACACCACAAAACAAAACTGTGACTTTAAACGTGGAAGACATGAATGATGTCGATATAAAACAAACTTGATCCTCCCCATGAGAGCTGATGAACGAAGCAGTTTCATATTCATAAAGGTTTACCACAACACTTGCACAGCTCAAAGTCGAACTTGAATGCGTAGTTGAGGGTCGTTACAAAAACTAAAATCAGCATTATGGCCTGCGGAAATGTTTCTCCAGACCAATAAACTGCGGTTTACTTTATTACGACATCGTCTCGGCATGGACCACGGGGAAGGGGAACTTGGGCTTACTGGGCAGCTTCGGGTTATCAGAGCGATAACAGGGTATGGATGGCCGCGAGGAGGCTTAAACGTGGACACCAAGCGACAACGTCTCCTATAAAAGCTGTGTTTATACTAACAGAGATTCTGTAACCTATAACGGCGCAGGTATCTGGGTTGAAGAATGGAAGGGTTGTTGAGATGGAGAAATGAGAAGATCGGTTTGAAGTATGATCGATGGATAGATGGATGGATGGATAGAGGGTTGGGTGGATGATTGATGAATGGGTGGAGAGTAGGGTGGATGATTGATGAATGGTTAGAGGGTTGGGTCGATGATTGATGAATGAATGGGTAGAGGGTTGTGTGGATGATTGATGAATGGGCAGAGGGTTGGGTGGATGATTGATGAATGGGTAGAGGGTTGGGTGGATGATTGATGAATGGGTGGAGGGTAGGGTGGATGATTGATGAATGGGTAGAGGGTTGGGTGGATGATTGATGAATGGGTAGAGGGTTGGGTGGATGATTGATGAATGGATAGAGGGTTGGGTGGATGATTGATGAATGGGTGGAGGGTAGGGTGGATGATTGATGAATGGGTAGACGGCTAGGTGGATGATTGATGAATGAGTAGAGGGTTGGGTGGATGATTGATGAATGGGTAGAGGGCTAGGTGGATGATTGATAAATGGGTAGAGGGTTGGGTGGATGATTGATGAATGGATAGAGGGTTGGGTGGATGTTCGATGAATGGGTAGAGGGTTAGTAGCATGGATGGGTGTGTGGTTGATGGATGGATGATTGATTGTTTCAGGAATAGGTGAGGTGAGGTGAAATGGGGTTTAACGTCGCGTCCAAGATTATTGCGCTTATATAGCGACGTGCATGCACGCGTGTGTGGCTGCTTGTACTAGTCCGGACTGATGCCGATTTATAGTGCTAGCTCACTGAGATACCATGCCGCAGTTTAACATGAACACCCCACTCAGACACAGTATACTGACTCCGAGCCGACCAGTCCTTGTTTTAGCCCCTTAATGCCGAGCACCAGACAGGGTAACAACAAGTACCATCTTTTAACGTCTTTTGGTATGACGCGGCCGGGGATCGAACCCCGGACCTTCCGCCCTCCGGGCTGACACTCTACCACAAGACCACGGAGGTGGTCTGTTTCAGGAATATGAAAGGAAGATGGATCATAGAAGGATAAAGATATGATAGATGGGTTATGGGTGGGTACATACTAGACGATATGTTATTGGATGTTACATTGCAGTTACGCCGACCAATCCACCCCATCCCCACCCCAACTCACGCTCTTTGTAATTGTGGCGTGTTTTGTTTTTGTTGGGAGGCCTGTCACACAACACAATGCACGCACGCCGACTATTCCGGCCGTCTATAGAGCCTCTGAAGTGTAAGCCTTGTGGCGATATATTCCTAAATGAACAACGTCCCGGTTATACATTCTCGAAGTGATGTTAATTGATCGATCTTTGTGTATATCAGCATCTGCCTTAGTCACCACTGGAGCTACACTACTCTTCACAATTAAGATCCTTAACTATGCATGTGCATTATCTTATTAGTTCCCGTTTGCTGATCATGGGTAAGGTTTTGTTGTGAAGATATGCTCTGTATTTAGGCGCGAGCGAGTGAAAGAGGCTTAGCATACAAAGAGCATGCAAGTATGGGGGTGGGGTGATATTTGAACCTGTTTTAAGCTGGAAATAAACGCACTATATTGTCAATATTTAGCTATGTTGCCTGCAGATTTGACGACACTGAATCGATATTTGGAACAGAACGCGAAACCATAAATGTCGAGACACTGCACACTATCAGAATACCACAACAGTCAACCATAGTGACGAGACTCACTCTTGTGGTGTCACAACAGTCAATCATAGTGACGAGACTCACTCTTGTTGTGTCACAACAGTCAATCATAGTGAGGAAACACGAACTAGTGGTGCCACGGTAATCAATCATAGCGACGAGACACACCCTAGTGGTGCCACGGTAATCAACCTTAGTGACGAGACACGAACTAGTGGTGCCACAACAGTCAATCATAGTGACGAGACACGAACTGGTTGTGCCACGGTAATCAACCATAGTGACGAGACACACTCTAGTGGTGTCACGGTAATCAACCATAGACGAGACACGAACTAGTGGTGCCACGGTAATCAACCATAGTGACGATACACACTCTAGTGGTGCCACGCTAATCAACCATAGTGACGAGACACGAACTAGTGGTGCAACGCTAATCAACCATAGTGACGAGACACGAACTAGTGGTGCTACGGTAATCAATCATAGCGACGAGACACACCCTAGTGGTGCCACGGTAATCAACCTTAGTGACGAGACACGAACTAGTGGTGCCACAACAGTCAATCATAGTGACGAGACACGAACTGGTTGTGCCACGGTAATCAACCATAGTGACGAGACACACTCTAGTGGTGTCACGGTAATCAACCATAGACGAGACACGAACTAGTGGTGCCACGGTAATCAACCACAGTGACGATACACATTCTAGTGGTGCCACGCTAATCAACCATAGTGACGAGACACACTCTAGTGGTGCCACGCTAATCAACCATAGTGACGAGACACGAACTGGTTGTGTCACGGTAATCAACCATAGTGACGAGACACACTCTAGTGGTGTCACGGTAATCACCCATAGTGACGAGACACACTCTAGTGGTGTCACGGTAATCAACCATAGTGACGAGACACACTCTAGTGGTGTCACGGTAATCAACCATAGTGACGAGACACACTCTAGTGGTGCCACGCTAATCACCCATAGTGACGAGACACACTCTAATGGTGCCACGGTAACTAACCATAGTGAAGAGACACATTCTAGTGGTGCCACAACAGTCAACCATAGTGACGAGACACGAACTAGTGGTGCCACAGTAATCAACCTTAGTGACGAGACACGAACTAGTGGTGCCACAACAGTCAATCATAGTGACGAGACACGAACTGGTTGTGCCACGGTAATCAACCATAGTGACGAGACACACTCTAGTGGTGCCACGGTAATCAACCATAGACGAGACACGAACTAGTGGTGCCACGGTAATCAACCACAGTGACGATACACATTCTAGTGGTGCCACGCTAATCAACCATAGTGACGAGACACACTCTAGTGGTGCCACGCTAATCAACCATAGTGACGAGACACGAACTGGTTGTGTCACGGTAATCAACCATAGTGACGAAACACACTCTAGTGGTGTCACGGTCATCAACCATAGTGACGAGACACACTCTAGTGGTGTCACGGTAATCAACCATAGTGACGAGACACACTCTAGTGGTGTCACGGTAATCAACCATAGTGACGAGACACACTCTAGTGGTGCCACGCTAATCACCCATAGTGACGAGACACACTCTAATGGTGCCACGGTAACTAACCATAGTGAAGAGACACATTCTAGTGGTGCCACAACAGTCAACCATAGTGACGAGACACGAACTAGTGGTGCCACAGTAATCAACCTTAGTGACGAGACACGAACTAGTGGTGCCACAACAGTCAATCATAGTGACGAGACACGAACTGGTTGTGCCACGGTAATCAACCATAGTGACGAGACACACTCTAGTGGTGTCACGGTAATCAACCATAGTGACGAGACACGAACTAGTGGTGCCACGGTAATCAACCATAGTGACGAGACACACTCTAGTGGTGCCACAACAGTCAACCATAGTGACGAGACACACTAGTGGTGTCACAACAGTCAACCATAGTGACGAGACACTCTCTAGTGGTGCCACGCTAATCAACCATAGTGACGAGACACACTCTAGTGGTGCCACAACAGTCAACCATAGTGACGAGACACACTCTAGTGGTGCCACGGTAATCAACCATAGTGACGAGACACTCTAGTGTTGCCACGGCAATCAACCATGGTGACGAGACACACTCTTGTCTCGCCACAGCAATCACCGCCACCATATTCACAGGCCTCACTCTCGTGGTGCTACAACAGTCAACCATATTCACAGGCCTCGTCCTTGTTGGATCACGCTAATTCCCATGAAAGGTTGTTGTTTTGTGATGAGTACCGTATATTCATCATATGATTTAAACATTATCCTGAGGGACGTCGAACCATTGTAGGGAGTCACGTTTTACAAGGTCGGGAATACAACAGCAGAACAGCCAGTGTCAAGTCCTGCTTTAATTGTAGTGGTGGCAATGCCTAGTTGCACTAATGAACCCCTGCTAAGTATACACATATTAGTAATACTGCCACGGCGAGATGAGAGATCAAAGGACAAGTCCATCAAATACTAGTAAATACACGGCTGACAGCATTCATCCCCCCACTAGCTTACATTACATGTACAATAGAGCTTGGAATATAAGTGCTATGAGATCTAAATTGTCCAAAAGAAACTATATGAGTCTAATATCTTAAGTTAGCGATAGCATATCCCAAAACTGAACTGTATTGCCGATTAGTCAGAACTGAAAGAATACTTCTACATGGTTTTAGTTTTTAAAACATAAAGTCGTTAAACACTTTAAAACATATTTTTGAGTGCATAATACTAAACTATCTTAGACATCTTATTTTTGAAAATCAATGAATTTTCGACAAAAAGTTAGAAACATTTCACACCTACTTACCACTAACTCTGTCAACCACTAGAGTTATCCTTATATAGTTTACCAGGCTTCTGTGTCAACCTAAAGAGTTATCCTTATATAGTTTACCAGGCTTCTCTGTCAACCACGATAGTTATCCTTATATAGTTTACCAGGCTTCTCTGTCAACCACGATAGTTATCCTTATATAGTTTACCAGGCTTCTCTGTCAACCACGATAGTTATCCTTATACAGTTTACCAGACTTCTCTGTCAACCACTAGAGTTATCCGTATATACTTTACCAGGCTTCTCTGTCAACCACGATAGTTATCCTTATATAGTTTACCAGGCTTCTCTGTCAACCACGATAGTTGTCCTTATATAGTTTACCAGGCTTCTCTGTCAACCACGATAGTTATCCTTATATAGTTTACCAGGCTTCTCTGTCAACCACGATAGTTGTCCTTATATAGTTTACCAGGCTTCTCTGTCAACCACTAGAGTTATCCGTATATACTTTACCAGGCTTCTCTGTCAACCACTAGAGTTATCCTTATATAGTTTACCAGGCTTCTCTGTCAACCACTAGAGTTATCCTTATATAGTTTACCAGGCTTCATTGTCAACCACGATAGTTGTCCTTATATAGTTTACCAGGCTTCTCTGTCAACCACTAGAGTTATCCTTATATAATTTACCAGGCTTCTCTGTCAACCACTAGAGTTATCCGTATATAGTTTACCAGGCTTCATTGTCAACCACGATAGTTGTCCTTATATAGTTTACCAGGCTTCTCTGTCAACCACTAGAGTTATCCTTATATAGTTTACCAGACTTCTCTGTCAACCACGAGAGTTGTCCTGATATAGTTTACCAGGCTTCTCTGTCAACCACTAGAGTTATCCTTATATAGTTTACCAGGCTTCTCTGTCAACCACGAGAGTTGTCCTGATATAGTTTAACTGGTTTCTCTATAAAGCACAAGGGTTCTCCTTGTATAGTTTACCAGGCTTCTCTGTCAACCCCAATAGTAATACTTATATAGTTTACCAGGCTTCCTGTCAACCACGAGAGTTGTCTTTATATAGTTTACCAGGCTTCTCTATAAAGCACAAGGGTTAACCTTTTATAGTTCACTAGGCTTCTCTGTCGACCACAAGAGCTGCCCTTCATAGGTTGGTTAACAGGTGTCTGCCTCAAACAACGCTGGGGTTATTTTAGAGACAGTACTTTTTTCTCTGAAAGGATGGGCAATGCATTTTTCATCAACATAATTTTGTCAAGTTACATCAATTTTAACGAGTCATCAACATAAACCAGTTTGAGTTATCTAGGCTTCTTTGTGGGAATGGTTCGCAGTCCGGAGCCTCATGTTCGGCGTAATTTCGTACATTCCCGCAGATTTCCTCCAATACCACGATCTCATTATAAAGCGTGCATCTTGCATATTGAATATTCACAGGGGAGAAAAACCAAGAACGCCTTTTGGTTTGAATGCCTTATGTGACTTTTCAAAGGATCCCCAAGGCCGCCATGTTGAGGTCCCTGACGGTGTGCCTTGCTTTAAGATCGGAGTCTTCCTTGCCCTCACTTCACCAAGAAGACTTCAAATCTCTTGCCTGTCGGCCTCGCCGGCTGGGCTTAAAGTTAGGATACGCCCGCCTGATATTGTAACTTTTCAATACTCTACGTAATCGGAGAAAATGAAATGGTGATTGAAGTTTAGGTTTGATAAGGTGCGCTAGGGTCTGCTTTGTCTATTTCAGTATAACGGTAAACGGTAAAGGTTAAAGTTATTAACGTATAAAATTGGAAATCGATTCATTCAAAGATTGCAGATCGAAACTAAGTCAAATTAATGTTATTTTTTTCTTACGAAAAATCGAATGGTAACAGTTTTAACCAAATGTTTAGAGGCGTAGGCGTCAGTAGTGCAGTGACTACATTGACAATTCCCCGTAGGGATGCTGTGTTAAAAATTGCCCCCCAAACAAACTATGGTGGTCGTAATGGCTTAATGGATCTTGTGGTTAGGTGAGTAAATGAGTTAAAGTTTAACGTCACATCGGCAGTATTTCAGCCATATCGTGACGACTTGTGGTAAGGCTCGGGGGCTGTCTGGATTTGCGTATCATCTTACCCCGACGTCGGGGATCGTTGCTCACAATATCAATCACAGGATTGTCTGGTCCAGGATCGATGATCGCCGTCATATAGGTGGAATATTGGTGAGAGTGGCATTGACAACATTGACAACTACTTCGGCAACGGCAAACACCGTGACGTTGCCTCATATGTCTCGGAACTCAGTGAATTATTATGTTAATGACACGATGGCATGTATCAACTTCAAGGCAGAAACCAATAATTGTTTTATACGTTGTACATACGTAGGAAATCGAACCTGGGTCTTCGGCATGACCAGCGAACACTTTAGCCAGTAGGCCACCCCATCGCCTTATCCACGAAAGGAGGAACATGTACGTTTAGTAGTGAGTAGGTTTGGTTTGAAGCCACTTTGAACAGTATTTCAGATATATCACGGTGTGTCAGCTTAAAGTGGGAGGAATGCCCGAAGTTAGGCAGACATTAGTAACACCACGTTGGCGAAACCAAGAAGAACGGGCATGGTGCTGGCAAACCTAGAAACATAATCAGGGCGCGGCCATAGGTTAATGGTACATCTAAGGTTCTACTACACTAAATCAGAACCAGTTTGGACAGTGCGGTTTTTGTAGGTAGCCTTCAGTGCCGATCGAGAGATATCTGCAGGCTGTGATTGGAGGATATTCTGTAAGATTTTTATGTCTTTCAAATGTACATCCATCCAGTTATTAAAACTGACCATGTTTTTCTATATTTAGTACTGTCTTTTTCAACATGATGACTTAAGCTGAATGTGACCACAGCTATTTTCAAGTAGGTGACATTTGGTGCGAAACTGGGGGTGGTGTGTTTAGCTTCCGGTACTCGGAAAAGGAGCTGGCTAAGCTAGTCATTTTTTATTTTTGTATTGCTGCTCTAAGGCCAAACTGTGCACACACGTACAGGTAATAGCTGTTGAATGCTTAGTTATTTAAAAAAAACAAAAAACGTTACTATACAAGTCTATGGGAAAACATTTGGTTGTGTGTAACCCTAAGGGGCGCAAGTCTTCGCAGCGATATGCGGCGCCTTAGATGACTAGGCCACCTGTGCCCCTCGTACGTTTGGTAATATGTGTATATAGTTGTCTGTTAGATGTATCATTGGTATTACAATAGGTGGTTATCAAAATTAACACAAAGGTGTCTGCATATGGATAATTATCAATGTTATAAGTTACCCCGACGAAGTGGATTTTCGCTCTTACTATCGACCGCTGACTTGTTTGAGGCTTCACAAGGCATTGCAACCTGACGTTGTTTATAACTAGTAGTAGTATTACTGACAATAACGTACAGCCAATTCCACTCCCTTATTTGTAGGCTGCTAGATCTACTCTACAGTTGGCCCTTAATAAACAGGAAATCTCGCTTTCTCTTAGATCCTTGTTTATCCAGGCTGTTTTTTTTTTATTGTTTTTTTTTAACGTCGTACTCAGCAATATTCCAGCTATATGAAGGCGGTCAGAAGTAATCGATTCTGGTCCAAAAAATCCAGTGACTGGCATCATGAACATCGATCTACTTAATTGGGATACGATGACATTCGTCAACCAAGTCACCGAGTCTGACCACCCGATCCCGTTAGTCGCCTCTTTTAGGCATGGGTTATTAAGACAGTTCTAACCCGGGTGGACCGCCTCCGTGGTCCGGGGTTTGATCCCCGGTCGCGTCATACCAAAAGACGTTAAAAGATGGTACTTGTTGTCACCCTGTCTGGCGCTCGGCATTAAGGGGCTAAAACAAGGACTGGTCGGCTCGGAGTCAGTATACTGTGTCTGAGTGGGGTATTCATGTTAAACTGCGGCATGGTATCTCAGTGAGCTAGCACTATAAATCGGCATCAGTACAAGCAGCCACACAAACACACACACACGTACATGAACGTCGCTATATAAGTGCAATAATCTTGGACGCGACGCTAAACCCCATTTCACCTCACCTCTACCCCGGGTGTTCACCTGTGTTGCCCACACTGTGGGCTCTGTACGGTGTTTAACGTTATTCAAACAAAATCATTGTGATAATCACAGTTCACAACATGTTCTCATTGTTACTACTTTAAATATTTGTTTGGATTCAGGTTTGGGTTTTGTTTCGAAACACATCACCCGACGGGAAGAACTGGAAAACATATTTGCTGCACCTCTTTGGATAGAATCCGTCACGTATTACAGATGTCAATTAATTAATATACATATTCTGTCATTGACATGCGAACCATGCACTATAAAACAATTCATCTTCATCACCATCCACATCCTCTTTTACGTTTAGGTAGATAATATTTCACAGAAACAAAACAAAATAATGCTTAGAACAATCTTTTCAATGTACCGACATATATGTACACTTGTGTATGGATCAAACACAATCAGAATTAAAATTAGTAATGAAATACAATAAAGTTTTAAAATAAATTGTTTGGTCAATATATTATGTATCATATACATGTAGTTTAAAACCTTCAAAAAAACCCATAAAAGTACTTCTGTCATATGACAGTTTCATACAAATCAGATATTAACATATGTTTGTATAGTCCAAAGAAGCCTGATTTAAAAATACATACCGCTTTGTTCTGGAAATATTCAAACCTCCATTCTCGTTGGGAGATATGTTCAATGACAATCAGCTGTGTGATACTTATCCCGTTAGAAGTAAAATCATTAAGCTATCACTCCACTGAAAGGTAGGCTCCCGCTCCTTTATCTAAGACACGGCCAACAATTATTGGAAGTCTTCGCGAAGCGTCGATGACGAAGTACATTTCACAACGCCCTCAACCTCGAGGACAAGTACGACCCGTGACTGCTGAGATTGTTGAACACACTGACTACATTCAAAGCCCCACATCGCAAGTTCTGAATTAGAATCTCTACACGGTAATTAAGTTGCTTAAATGTGTCATATCAGTCAAAATCATCAATAAATTGAAATCTTATAGGTAGGTTTAGGAACAATGTTGATATGGAAATGATAATGCGATAGCTAAAACACTGTTGTGACGCTATTGTAAATATTACTGGAATAGGTAGAAAACATTACGGCAATATTAGTAACAGAGAATAAGTGTTTGAAACAAAATCATCATAAACTACCGGGGTAAAAAATGACACACCCATCTTGGTGCATGGCGTTGTATTTAATACGGGTATCATAGGTGATATTACATGCATATCAATGAGGATCTAGTTGTATTTAAGGCCTGAAGTTTGCGGTGTTTTAGCGACTATTTCCAGCCTAATATTTGTAATATTTCGGTTAAATCCAATGTCATGTATATACTTTCTCTTGGCCGTTAATAAGGTGAGGTGAAATGGGGTTTAACGTCGCGTCCAAGATTATTGCACTTATATAGCGACGTGCATGCACGTGTGTGTGTTTGTGTGTGTGGCTGCTTGTACTAGTCCGGACTAATGCCGATTTATAGTGATAGCTCACTGAGATACCATGCCGCAGTTTAACATGAATATCCCACTCAGACACAGTATACTGACTCCGAGCCGACCAGTCCTTGTTTTAGCCCCTTAATGCCGAGCACCAGACAGGGTCACAACAAGTACCATCTTTTAACGTCTTTTGGTATGACGCGGCCGGGGATCGAACCGGACGCTCTACCACTAGACCACGGAGGCGGTCCCGTTAATAAGGACTTGAGTCACAAAATGTGCATCTACTATGGAGGTGTCAGGTAGTTACGGATGCTAAAAGCTCTAACAACTCGTTAGTCAACGTTAGTGATGTCACGTTTTGTTAAATTATGATGGCTATGATGGAACTATTATCTGGCATTACGATATTAGACCTATGTAAATAATTATATCTATGTAATCAATAAACTTAACCGCAAAAATACACATACGTTTGGAAACATCAGATAAAATTGAGTGTTTCTACAGTCTATCTAGAAACTGTCACAATATCACATACAGTAAACTACGGTTAAAACGAACTGAAAGGAACCACTAATTTTAGTTCGTTATAACCGTAGTTCGTTATAGGCATATATACAGAATATATACAGCAAATGGCCGTGACCAAGAAATAAGTTAGTAATATCAGTCAGTTCGTTATAAGCGTGTTCGTTATAAACGTATTTTATAGTGGATTGAAAACAGACGATAACAATGACGTTGAATAATAACAATAAATTTCAGCTTGTTCTTGGACGCAAGTGATTCAGGTCTCAGACGTTTACCACTTTTGTAAAACCCATAAACACGGGTATGGTGCTGACAAACCTAAAAACATAATCGGGGCGAATCTGGGATTCGAACCCACGATCATAGGTTTCTGGTATGCGAAAGCAAATAGCAGCGCTGTAGACGACTTGGCCAGCCTTTTCTCCATAAATGATAATAATCGAAAGAGTGAGTGAGTTGGGTTTAACGCCACTTTTAACAGTATTCCAGTCATATCACGGCGTGTCAGCTTAATGTGGGAGGAAAGCCCGAAGTGATGCAGGTCTCAGACGTTTACCACTTCGGTAAAACCCACGAGCACGGGTATGGTGCTGACAAACCCAGAAACACAATCGGGGCGAACCCGGATTCGAACCCACAATCATAGGTTCCTGGCGTGCCCAGGGGACGCAACTCTGAACAGCGAATCGTGGCGCCTTAGACGACTGGGCCACCCGTGCCCCCTAATAATCGATTGACGACGATTGACAAGTCAACACCGGGATACAATGGTACTGAATCAAGGAAACAATGCTAGGTGAAGCACTGTATGCTAGTATCGTACTGTTTTCTGTCGGGTGCCTTATCTTAATTACAGCAGAGGTAAATATCACGTTTTGCGTGGAATGCACGTGCAGCACACAATCCTTGAATGTGGTGTCTGCCGTACTTTTATTGGATTAAAATATACACCACGTGATCAAATGGTGTTATCTCATTGGACAAAGAACCCTCAGCAGTGATCTGCAATTAAATAATGGTTTCTTTGACCTGACTTTGAATAACTCTATTGTTAGCCAGAGACCACTTGGCAATGACGGAACATTTTTTTTTCTACCATTAATGATACAAAACTGTGGTGGAAAACGTGTGCGGCCAGCGAGATTCAAACTCGTTAAGTCTGCACCGAAGGCTAAGGAAATTCGTCAATAAAATGAGATATTTACGTTTCATTCCGTATGGTAATCTATAAACTGAACATACATGCATTTCAAGACAGAAAACGTGATTTTTTTTCTCATCGGGGCGACGTCTGCTCCCAATAGGCCCATGAACATGGACAAGTAATATTCAGGTAATTGATAAACATGCATGAGGTGGTCCTATAGGAAATGTATACTTGCCCCTAGCCATGCATTCATTATCCAAGTGCGTAGTGCTCTGGTTTGCAGCCTCAAACTGACGTCATCGTTAAAAGTTAATAAGCTACATTTATATATTCAGTCATGAATAAAAGCATTTTAATGGAGATTATTTACGATGTAATTATCGTATATGTGTATTCTGATATACGTCAGGAAAATGTAACTTTTGATTGTTGATATAAATGCATTAGCTGGAACCAATAATGATACTTCGCTCGTCACGCCGAATACCGGGTTCGATTCCCTACATGGGTACAATGTGTGAAGCTAATTTCTGGTGTCCCCCGCCGTGATCTTGCTGGAATATTGCTGAAAGCGTAAAAAAAAAAATACTCACTCCCTCAATAATGATACTTCAGAGGTTTAACTTCTTGGTGTTTTGAGCTTTCTCGTCTTTTTATATGTTTTAATAGAAACGGTACAATGACAGCTTTGTCAGGCAATGAAACACTTGTTATGCTTTCCTTGTGTGTTATAGTAATGCACATGTCTGTTGTTTTTCTCTTCTGTATCTATTTTGTATTTTTTCTAAGGTTTCATTTTATGCGTTATATTTTGGGTACTGCCTTAGTTATGGTTGCTAGAGGGGGCACGGGTGGCCCAGTCGTCTAAGGCGCCGCGATTCGCTGTGCAGAGTTGCGTCCCTTGGGCACGCATGAAACCTATGATTGTGGGTTCGAATCCCGGTTCGCCCCGATTATGTTTCTGGGTTTGTCAGCACCATACCCGTGCTCGTGGGTTTCACCGAAGTGGTAAACGTCTAAGACCTGCATCACTTCGGGCTTTCCTCCCACATTTAGCTGACACGCCGTGATATAACTTGATTACTGTTAAAAGCGGCGTTAAACCCAACTCACTCACTATGGTTGCTAGAAATGTGGTAACCTCGGTTGACGAAGGTATATACTCGGGTTTTAATAGTCGAATGCACATAGTGCACATTGTAACGTGAAGCTCTTGACCAACTGTCTAAAAACGGTTATCAAAATGTTTTTCTTGTTAAAACAGTTTAGTTATTAATCTCTTTAAATACTATCCGTGGTTTGAATAGGTTACAAAGTCCCATGGCGCTAGGATACTGTGACACGCAATCAAACAAGTCAGCGAGCCTGACCACCCGATCAATTAAGTCGCCTCTTACGACAAGTAAAGATATCTGGGGACCAACTCTGACCCGGGATTTCACTCACTTTACTGGACATGGTTATCAATATTAAACTGGGCGGCAAAAGGAAGTATAGGTCGAGTTCCATGATCGATAACAAAATAACAAGAAGAGGCATTGTTGTGAATCATAATATAATCTAGGGAGTGGTAACAAATGATTGATCAACTACAGTTTGAATGAAATTGTGCAATCACAGGTAATGTAAGCTCAAGGTTAACAATGGTGGGGTAAGAAATTTCATTTTCAAAAGTGGTCTGTAATGTCACCCAAAAATTGTCAGACACACTACAAGTTCATTGTCGAAATAGTTGCCTTTAAAAGCGTTTATGACGTCCAGCTGCCCCAATGCATGCTGTGATACGCCGCCTCATCGATGACGTCGGTCTTCTGATGACGTGGACTGGAATCCGTTGCCACTCGTCTCTCAGGGCCTGCTGCAATTCTTGTCTGTTGACGGGGGGTGATGGCGTGCTCTAATCTGTCTGTCAAGATGGTCCCACAGATGTTCAATAGGAATCATATGGCAGGGCAGGCCAGGGCAAAACGTCAACGTTCGGCTGGTTTAGAAAGTTCCGAGTCAGTCTTGCAGTATGGGGCCTGGCATTGTCGTGTTGAAACAATGTCCCCTGCTGTTGGTTTTGTAAGAACGGAAGCACAACTGGCTGCAACACTTGGTCTCTGTACTGCACAGCGGTCAGGTTTCCCTGTATAATCACCAAATCAGTCTTCTGATCTCTTCTGACCTCTCGAATACACATCGGAGCCAAACGTTCTCCTCTGCGTCGATAAACTCGTTCTCTGTCGTCATTTCGAAACAAGTTAAACCGACTTTCATCAGTAAACAGCACTCGACGCCAATTTCTCACTTGCCAGCGTCGAACCTGCCTCGCCCATCGCACTCTCAGGCGTCGATGTTGAGCAGTCAGTACTATTCCTCGGAAAGGACGATACGCTCGGATTCCAGCAGAACGAAGTCGTCGTAGTACTGTACGTTGGCTAATGGGATGTCCCAACGCTGTTGCTGCCGTCGCCGTCGCCGTCGCCGTCGCCGTTACGAATCTGTTTCGCAGGTGAATGAGCCGTATCTGACCGTCTTCCAGTGGTGTTGTCACTCGGGGTCGCCCGGTTCTAGTCCTGTCCTGTGTCCTCCCTGTCTACCTGTACCGTTGAATCAGCCTGGCTACTGTCAATGGTGTACAACCAAACCTTCTGGCAATTTGGACCTGTGTTTCCCCCATTTCGGCCATACCGATGGCTCTCTCTCTCTGCTCCTGTGACAGTCGTGGCATTTCTTCTGTGTGCTTTCATCACGTGTGGTTATACCCTGCAGACGAACGCATTTATACAGCTAACATGCACGTGCAGTTTATGCCATAAGCGGGAAACCTGTTTCACCATTTTTTTGTCACCGCACGAGCGCCGTCAAAGGTGGCGCGTTCGGATGAGGTGTGTTTTGGTACCTGTTCCTGGGCAGTCATATTCCCAATACCCACTTACCAATAGTTATCGCTGTTTTTAGGAAAATTACAAAATGCCAACCTATACTTTCTTTTGCCGCTTAGTTTAGTTATATTATAATGCCTATCGAAACTATAACAGATTAGAGACGTCACTCGTGACGTGTGCAGAAGAGAATTCAATGTGACGTATTTAGGTCACGTGTTACTTTAGATCTTCCAGCCTTTGGGTATCGCGCGATGGCTTCCTTTAATATCCAAGTAATAAATACAAAACATACTATTTCATGGACGCAATAAAAGGCATTAGTAAAATGAAACATGGACAATTACTTTCCATAAATGAGAAATCAAAAGTAATAAACATAACTCACGTTTGTTTGTTACCCTTGTCAAGACATTTATACGGATGAAACAGCACCTCGGGTTGATGCGAGCATGAAATATTCATGTTCGCATCTCCTGAAAGAACTTATCATGATCCCTGAAGTAATTACGGGAACGAGATGCCAACAGAATTTAATGCAATATGACAGGAGTTTGCAGTTAGTGGGGAACTGGAGGGCGTATGAGTCTTGCCTTTGTGACAATTTCAACTTGATAACGTATACATTTCTGAATCTATTCTGATATTCATTTATTAAATATAATTCTTTTTTTTTACAAAGACGTTCTTGGCGGTTTTCGAATGTGTAATCCAATAACTACAATGACCTTAGGATATGGATTTGATATCAACAAAATGTTGTTATATCTGTATTATAAAGATATATATTAATATGATATATATATTTTTATAAAGGTTTTATATGTAATCATTCGTGTGATGAATATAGTGGGATATCCATTTTAAAACCACTGCTAACAAGGTACCATCACTGACATTGACTCACATATACACACAGACGTAGTGACAGAGTGAGTGTGGGTTTTTCGCCTCGCTTAGGAATATTTCAGCAAAATCAGGGCGGGGGACATGAGAAATGGAGTTTACGCATTGTACACATGTGAGGAATCGAAACCCGGGTCTTCGGCATGGCGAGCAAAAGCTTAAACCAATATGCTATCCCACCACCCATCCCTACCCCAACACCCCCACCCCACCCACCCTCCCCTTCACACAGACACAGACAGACCCCGGGTGAAGATCTGAGTCAAGACGTCACTGGATTGTCTGGCCAACGCTCGATTATTAACAGACCTCCGTCATATAGCTTGAATATTGCTGATCGTCGCGTTAAAAAACCTCCATCACCAGATAAACACACAGAAACAAAACACACACACACACACACACACACACACACACACACACACACACACACACACACACACACACACACACACACACACACACACAGACACGCATCACCTCCACCAACACACACACACACACAGAAACGCATCACCTGCTCCACGAAATACCTTCACACATACAGACATACACACACATCACCTCCAACAAGCAATACACACACAAACATAGGCATACACGACACCTACACCACCACATACACACACAGACACACAGACATAGACACATACACACACACATCACCTCCACCATCACATGCACACATACACAGACACGCACACAGACATAGACACACGCACAGAGACACATCATCTCCACCACCACACACACACATATATACACACACAGATATAGACACACACACACATACACATATATCACATCCACCATCACATACACACACATATATACACACAGATATAGACACGCGCAAAGAGGCACAGACACACACATCAACTCCACCATCACACACACACACATATACACACACAGACATAGACATACACACACACATCACCTCCACCATCACATACACACATACACAGACACGCACACAGACATAGACACACGCACAGAGACACATCATCTCCACCACCACACACACACATATATACACACACAGATATAGACACACACACACATACACATATATCACATCCACCATCACATACACACACATATATACACACAGATATAGACACGCGCAAAGAGGCACAGACACACACATCAACTCCACCATCACACACACACACATATACACACACAGACATAGACATACACACACACATCACCTCCACCATCACATACACACACATATATACACACAGATATAGACACGCGCACAGAGGCACAGACACACACATCAACTCCACCATCATATATACACACATATACACACAGAGACATAGACACACACACACACACACACACACACATCACCTCCACCATTACATACACACACATATACACACACAGACATATACACACACACACACATCACCTCCACCATCACATGCACACATACACAGACACGCACACAGACATAGACACACGCACAGAGACACATAATCTCCACCACCACACAGACACACACAGACACACACAGACATAGATACACACACACATCACCTCCACCATCACACACACACACATATACAGACACAGACATAGACATACACTCATCACCTCCACCACACACACACACAAACACACACAAACACACACACACACACACACACACACACACACACACACACACACACACACACACACACACACACACACACACACACACACACACACACACACACGGGGTCCATATTTCAAAACCGAGTCTTTACAAGTATATCAATAACCTCCAATTGAATTTTATGGCGACACAGTTTACAGGCGCCAAACATAAGACAAAAACAACACAATTCAGGACCACAATGCATCTGTGAGATAGTAATAACTAACATCAATGTGCTTCACGCACACTCAACCATACACCATCAGCCACGTGTCAACGACCTGCTCTGACAGGGGATACTGTAGGATTAATATAACACAGTCCCTCATATGTACACATACTTATCTACCATAAATGGTATGTCAGCGTTTTCAGGAAACGACAAGCATATTCATTTCCAAGAGAGCTAAGCTTTAGCATGCCTTTACGCGATCCCAGCGCATGCGCACTACCTGCTGGCGAAGACGATATCTTCCATGGCAATGGCGCTTGTTTGACGCGTGCTCTTCCGACCTGAGAGTACTGTGTCCCATTGATAGCGGTCACGGACCAAGACGTGCTAAAAAGTGGGAACAATGACCAAAATATTTTCGAACCTAACTTCCTGAGAGAAAATCGGAAATAATTATTTTCGTCATTGTGACTGTATCGATTCTTCCAGCTGTGTGAATCGGTCACGTTTGTTAATGTGAATATAAACTTCCGAGGTCAAAAATAGTCCTTTGAAGTCTCAAGCCAACGCCTACAACACCCCTAACATCATCACAAAACATGCCCAGTACTCACAACACGGACGGTGGCAACGGCAGATGAATGACTATGAAGAATGTGTCGTCACACAAACTCTGATGTTACCTATAAAACTTAGACTCGAAACGAAAATGTGCCTGTTTCATGTTTGCTACAAGTTCATCTATCACTCGTGGCATATATATTTATACATTCATACATTCACTCATACATAGTTAGCCTCGTTCTGAGAATGATGACCCGCCAACCCACCGATATGCTCACCCGGAATTAATCGCCATTTTCCGTTTGCTTCCGTAAAAAGGAAACAAAGCCAACCAAATTTGCACATTTACAAAGTGCAATAAAAAGGTAAAACAGCATCTCTTTAAAAAAATATCATCGTCTTCTGAATAATAAATATACAAACACTTTCCAACCATATCGACCGCCTCCGTGGTCTAGTGGTAGAGCGTCCGCCCGGGGAGCGGCCGCGTCATTCCAAAAGACGTTAAAAGATGGTACTTGTTGTTACCCTGGCGCTCGTGAGTAAGGGGCTAGAACAAGGACTGGTCGGCTCGGAGTCAGTTTACTGTGTCATTCGTGACCAACTCGTGTTATTCCGGGACAAGCCGAATGGCGACTCGTGCCCCTATCATGGCCATTTTTGCGACCGGGTTCCGTCTTTGCGCAAACGGGCATACCTAAAACAATTGTCAATTCGTTGCGTAATGGTTCACATATATTTCCCCATATATTATATATATTTCAGATGCAATTTAAAGCACATCTGGACATGTGGAATTATACAGTATGGTAGAACACATTTAACTGTGTCTTGGGTATAATTTTAGATGCAAGACATATGTAAAATCAAAACATATTTCTGAGGAATTCTTTGACGAAGAACTTGAAATCATACGCGCAATCTGATTGGTTTGTCGTATTTTGGCACGTAACATTCATCGATAGGGGGACGAGTCTTCTTGCAGGTTACGGAAAGAGGCGAGTTGTGACGAATGTTTACTGTGTTTGATTGGGTATTCATGTTAAACCGCGGCATGGTATCTCAGTGAGCTAGGACCATATATCGGCATTATTTCGGACTAGTACAAACAGCCACACACACATACACGTACATGCACGTCGCTATATAAGTGCAAAAATCTTGGAACCCCGTTAAACCCCATATCACCTCATTATTATTATACATATCACCATATAATTATAAAAGGGTGAGTGAGTGAGTATGGTTTTACGCCGCTTTTAGCAATATTCCAGCAATATCACGGCGGGGAACACCAGAAATGAGCTTCACACATTGTACCCATGTCGGGAATCGAACCCGGGTCTTCGGTGTGACGAGCGAACGCTTTAACCACTAGGCTACCCGACCGCCCCAATTATAAATGGCTAAGTAGAAAATGGGTGCATATAAATAAAGGCACAGACGATGACAACATTATTGTGTGCAACCCTAAACAACTTCCCGCATATCCTGGTTTTATATTTTGGTTTTCATGGAAGGCTTGGCTGTTGGAACCGGTACATCATATCGTATAGCAACTGAAAGTCGAACGTCCCCTGGGACCCAGCCTTCTATGGCCAGCAGTCGTCCCTCACACTCGACACAGTTATTTGATCATGATTCAGCATTAGAGAATAAATTCGCTTTGTTACGCCAATCTCCAGCGTTCTTTAAATCAGGACTGTTGGTAATTTGCAGATAAACAGTATTTGTCGCCTACGTGACTGGGTAGCTTGTCTTGTGAAGCCGTGAAATCGGTTGGATTGGAGATTACGTTTCAAGATTAGCATAAATAGATTCTCTACGAGGTTTAGGTTGAATAAGCTTACAAAGACTATTAATTATGAGCTCCATATCACTTTTTTTCAATTGCTGATACAGCGTTAAACGATACTCCATCAGTCGGTACACAGATTGAGTTTGTGAATGACCGACGCTGGGGATCCGGAGAAGGGGGAGTTTTGGGCGCGCCCCCTCCCCCCTTTTTAAGACAGCTTAATTAGTGGCAGAACCCCTATATTTTTTTCTCACTTGAGTAGTGTTACCGCTTTCCATTACCTCTTTCCCCCCCCCCCCCCCCCCCCCCCACCAATACCCCAACCCCCATCACCCCCAAACCCCCACGCCAATGACTTGTTTTCAAAATATCTCCCTCAGAAGCTGTAGTACGAAGTAAGTACCATATAAATAATAAATATGAAATCCATTTGCAATGCGCCAGATTCCATTCACTCAGCGAATGCTAATGGTGCTGAATCATCATTATTATCCGAACTTTGGATCGGTGTGCATTCAAATTTTATTCACAGCTCCCTGAGAAGTATACACCCCAAGGAGCGAGAAGGTTTACTGTCATATTTCCGTCACATCCTACCGGGTACCCATTCACTGCTGGGTGAACAGAGGCATAATTCGAACAAACTCTTCTTGAATAAGGAAACCGTAATGTGAGGTGAGGTGAGGTGAGGTGAGGTGAGGTGAGGTGAGGTGAGGTGAGGTGAAATGGGCTTTAACGTCGCGTCCAAGATTATTGCACTTATATAGCGACGTGCATGTACGTGTGTGTTGCTACTTGTACTTGTCCAGACTGATGCCGATTTATAGTGCTAGCTCACTGAGATACCATGCTGCAGTTTAACATGAATACCCCACTCAGACACAGTATACTCACTCCGAGCCGACCAGTCCTTGTTTTAGCCCCTTAATACCGAGCGCCAGACAGGGTAACGACAAGTACCATCTTATAACGTCTTTTGGTATGACGCGGTCGGGCATCGAACCCCGGACCTTCCGCTCTCCGGGCGGACGCTCTACCATTAGACCTCGGAGGCGGCCTCCGGGCGGAAGCTCTACCACTAGACCACGGAGGCGGTCTCCGGGCGGACGCTCTACCACTAGACCACGGAGGCGGCCTCCGGGCGGACGCTCTACCACTAGACCACGGCGGCGGTCTCCGGGCGGACGCTCTACCACTAGACCACGGAGGCGGTCTTGACACTCTGAGTCAAGCTGCCGAAAACGGTCACCCATCCACCCACTCTCCGCCACCGACGTTGCTCATATGCACTACACAGGACCACATGCCACCACAAGTAGAATTGTAACGATTCACAGAAACCCATCAATATATTGCCATGTCTTTTGCTACGATACGTATAGTCATTATTGTGTGACAAACATATTGGGCGAGAATATATTTAGAAAAATGTGGTCAGTATTTGCATAGCCTTTAACCCTTCTCTAGTCTGTCTTACAGACCCTGATACAAATATATATCAAATACAGCCCATGCAAGTCTATAATGTTTGGCAAGTCTAGATCACTGCAGTATCAGAGAATGAAGAGAGTCACTGGGCTCCTTTTTATTATATTTTTATTAAGATAACTGAACAACTGTTTTTTTATGAACGATATGTTCATTTCAGAGACTAGGTGTTAGTCTAACCCTTCTCGTGAACTAGGCATGTTCATGCGCCTTCAACCAAACGAAGGCAAATGATTTCACCAATATTTCCCATGGCATTTGACTCAAGAAGTGAGGACTTTTTGTACTAAGATCAAATATTAGTGCTGGGTCGCTCTCTATTCCCGGTTTACACACACAGTTAATGGTGAACGGGTCACGAGGCCAGGTTTGAGATGTATTACCGCCAGTGTCGCCATATCTTCTATGCGCCTGTGATCAGTATCGAAATCATCGTCCCTTGAGGCCAGCTGTGAAATACCACGTATGGATGAAATTACTCCGCGTATAGTGAATTAACTGTTAATAGGATTCTTCAATAAAAAATTTGATTTTGTGCAGCTGAATGTTTCAGTACTCCCCTCCTCTGTAATTTCTGATATGGGATGTGGAGCAATGTTTTTGTTTTTATGTTCATTTCAATGTTTGGATATATTATATACTTATATTTTGAAAACAGATATGAAGAGAGTGGGCTAGAATGAAATAGATCAGTAGACAAGGCTAAAGTACAATCTCTGAACCTCACCTTTCAGTGAGTGAGTGAGTGAGTGAGTGAGTGAGTCAGTCAGTGAGTGAGTCAGTCAGTCAGTCAGTTGTCCCATACCAAATAAAATGTGCTGGAGGGGATGAGGTCGAGGTGAAATGTCACGTTCAAGATTATTGCACTCATATAGCAACGTGCATGCACGTGTGTATTTTATAGCGCTAGCCTATTCACATACCGCAGTTGATGCCAAGCACTGGGTTCTCTGGTCCAGACACGACTATTTACAGACCGCCGTCATATAGGTGGAATATTGCTGAGTGCGGCATTAAAAAACAAACAAACAAACAAACAAACAAACCCCAGTTTAACATGGACACCCCACCCAGACACAGTATAATGATTCCGACCCGACCAGTCCAAATGGTATGACGAGCTCGGAGATCCAGCCATCAACCTTTCGCTCTCCGAGCAGACGACCCATCCACTGGACTACCATACATAATAATAATAACCTATTTATGATAATCAGTAACACTAATGAAGAATCACATGTTAACTAAACATAGAAATTGATCAGCGTCCAGGAATGAGACTGCCAACCCAATTTTGGTACGCAGGATTCGGGTGTCTATTTATGTGGGTATTCAGGGCCGTGCGCGAGACGAAATTATTTTCATATTTGGTACGCAGAATCAACATTTAAAATAAATATCGATGTATGAAAAACAAACCAGTATATAGTATGTATTTTTTCAGTAATTAACCCTTCAAATCGTACCCATTTCTCAATGCTTTTGAGATTGGTGTGAGGTAGTATTCGGGATTCAGGAGAGTAGGGGTTTGGCTCTCTCAAGAATTATTGGGCACGATGTTTATAACGACTAAATGTCTACCGAGACACGAGGGACACGTTCCACTGAAGATCGTTTCTAAAGACCCAGAAAATGTTGCCCGCCTTGATATGTCAAAGCAAACGTTACAAACAGAGAAGGCGTCCTTGGGTTGAATTAAGCAAATATATGATTACTGGATCTGTCGTACTCTTCTCGAATTATAGATTGGGCAGCACAGCCACTTTCCCTAGCCATTGGCAGCACAGCTATACATCTGAACACGGCGGCTTCAATTACCTGATGCTCATTCATGGTGTGCAGAGCGGAATCTGTAAATGTTTTAAGTCAAAATCGGGGACACGGGTGGCCCAGTCGTCTCAGGCGTCGCGATTCGCTGTGCGGAGTTGCGTCCCTTGAATTGGGCACGCATGAAACCTATGATTGTGGGTTCGAATCCCGGTTTGCCCCGATTATGTTTCTACGTTTGTCAGCACCATACCTGTGCTCGTGGGTTTCACCGAATTGGTAAACGTCTGCATCACTTCAGGCTACCCTCCCACATTAAGCTGACATCACTGCTTTTCAGTGATCCTTTCATATAATTTTCACCACTATTTTTTCCTTTACGAACAATGTATTCTGTTTCGGCGGATAATCATGGGAGATTATTCTTTGGCGTTGACGTCTTATATTTTCACAAAGGTACACAAAACTTGTAGCCTTGTGGTTAGCGTGTTGACGCGGCACGCTGTAGACTGGGATCGGCTCGTCACATTGGTGCACGGTCTGAAAAAAACATTTCCGGTGTCCTCCTACTCCAACTACCACCCCAGCGAAAAAGACTGCGCACATCTCAACTCCTTGAATCCATTTATCTTAAATCATGTTTCGGCCCTTGAAGATCCGGGGTAGAATAGGTCTTCAGCAACCCATGCTTGCCGTAAATCGCGACTATGCTTGTGGCGACTTACGGGATAGGGTGGTCATGCTCGCTGACTTGGTTGATGCCTGTCATCGTATCCCAATGGCGTGGATCGATGATCAGACCGCCGTCATATAGCTGGAATATTGCGGCGTCAAACAACAAACAAACAAACATAAATCATGTTTCTTTTCCTAGTGTCGTTTAATCACATGTTTGACAAGGCAGTGATGACTGTTTGTCAGAAATGTACACGAACTCATGGGTTTCACAAAAAATGTACCTATCTAAGACCTGCATCACTTCTAGGACATTTTTTAAGTATGAAGATTCATTGAGTTCCTTGCACTTGCGGGGGCACGGCTGGCCCAGTCGTCTAAGGCGTCGCGATTCGCTGAGCAGAGTTGCGTCCCAGAAACCTATGATTGTGGGTTCGAATCCCGGTTCGCCCCAATTATGTTTCTAGCTTTGTCAGCACCATACCCGTGCTCGTGGGTTTCACCGAAGTGGTAAACGTCTGAGACCTGCATCACTTCAGGCTTTCCTCCCACATTAAGCTGACACGCCGCGATATAACTGTAATACTGTTAAAACCAGCGTTCAACCCCACTCACTGAGTCACCTTGGACTTGCCATGGCCAGTAACAATGATCGTGGTTTCCAGTCCCAAATTATGTTTCTAGGTTTGTCAGCACCATACCTGTGATCATGGGTTTTCGGCAAGATCAAGCTGACAAGCCGTGATATACATGTAACTGAAATACCGTTCGCACAGCGCTAAACCCAACTCACTCACTCACTTCAACGTGTGAAGCGAACGCCATATTCACTGTTTTTTGCCTACCCGCCACTGTCCTGGATCAGACACTATTTACTGTCAGTATGTCGACTGTACAACGCAACCTCGTTACTCCGGACCCCAGTATTCCACCCAACCCACCTTCCGGTTAGTGTTGATGACGTCACATACATAAAAAGGGAGATAAGTCAGTGTACGGGAATCGTCAAGTCTATTAATTTGGACAATTCCGCTGTAAACAGAACCCTGTGAATTAAAGGCGTTTTATACTATACTTCCCACAACAAAATCGTCATCTTCATTCAACAAAATGTCATTGATTTTAGAACTGTATATATTTTTTTCATTAATTACACCTTAATAACACTTGTTTCGTTTTAAAAAAGAGTAATATTTTTTTTATATATAATTCAATAAGAATAACCAGATTAGATGATCATATCAATAAAAGCATACTTCAGTAATATTACTACTGACCTTTAAGAACCAGAACATCCCTGCCCCCGCACGATCTACACTGACCTTTCCATCGGCTTTAGCGACAAGCACACACTTGTCAATCATTATACGTTCCCGGGGGCACACCTTGGCTGCAGATAGCGTGTGCCCGGGGGAGCCGCGCGGTGAGTCAGTCACACATGTCATACGCGATAGATTTGATGATGGAGGTGTTTTGTCTGACATTAATGTCTCTGTGTGCTGACTGTCAGATCACCACGTCATTGCATGCGTTGAATTATTGATAAGAATTGTTGAAAAACAATACGACCATAATGGAATGATTAAGCCATGACGAAAAATTATTTGTTCGTCGCCGCCTATAGTTTTTTATTTATTTCTTCTTTTTTTCCGATAGGAGGTGTGTTAATTTTTATTGACAAATTTTCAAATTTATTTCCCTGTTGATGTCAGTGTGTGAGTGAGTGAGTTGGGTTTAACGCCGCTTGTAACAGTATTCCAGTTATATCGCGGCGTGTCAGCTTAATGTGGGAGGAAAGCCGGAAGTGATGCGGGTCTCAGACGTTTACCACTTCGGTGAAACCCACGAGCACGGGTGTGGTGCTGAAAAACCCAGAAACATAATCGGGGCGAACCGGGATTCGAACCCACAATCATAGGTTTCATGCGTGCCCAAGGGACGCAACTCTGCACAGCGAATCGCGGCGCCTTAGACGACTGGGCCACCCGTGTCCCCTGTTGACGTCAGAAAGGTACAGTGACTATGGGTGTCAAATGGCTCGATTCAATCATTGGTTCAATTTTTGAAATTATGATTTCTTTTCTTATTTTGACGTCAGATGATTCATTACGATGTCGTCACTGGATAATGACGTCACTGAACCTATAACTGTGTTTTGTTGCGATTCTTGAGAAACAAAGTAATTGTCAATAAATTTAATATTATTTTCACGTTTATGCCAATGCCAGTGCTTTATTTGTTTTATGTTTCAGAAAGATACATGCGGATGAGTTGGAAAGATGTAACCCAACTTTTAAAAGAAACTTTATCTTTGTCTCACATGTGTATAATGATATGCGTACATACGAAAGCCAAAAATAATTATAATTATACCAAAAGCACTGAAAACATTGGGGGTTTTACTTTTAACATTATCTGCATGTCTACGTAATTATTAAATAATACTTTGAAAGTATCAATTATGAAACTATACCCATACCTTTACCACTGTTAGCATTCCAATATCAACAGTATAAAATGTATGTGATACGATTGTGTCAACTTCATGCTTCTTGTTGCTTTAAAGGGGGCACGGGTGGCCCAGTCGTCTAAGGCGTCGCGATTCGCTGTGCAGAGTTGCGTCCCTTGGGCACGCCAGAAACCTATGATTGTGGGTTCGAATCCCGGTTCGCCCCAATTACGTTTCTAGGTTTGACAGCACCATACCCGTGCTCGTGGGTTTCACCGAATTGGTGAACGTCTGAGACACCCGCCCAAGATCGGTTCATCTGGGTGCTGCATTTACGTGATCGGACTGCCTCGGCCGAACACACAGCCGCCAACGTGCCAGGAAAAGAAGGATATCCGCCCAGCAGACTGTACGGAATCGTCCTTTTTCCCATTTTGGACTGAGGACCAAGAGACCTTGCTTTGGCTACGTCTTTCGACGTCATAACCGTGTACTAACGCTCAGATCTGGGCTCGATCTGGTTTAGTTATGAATCACGCTTTCTCTCGTAAAGACGTGATGGCTGAATTCGTGTGAGCAGACGTGTTAACGAACGTTTTGCCCCTAAGTGTGTACGTCAAGTGGACAGATTTGGTGGAGAAAGTGTCATGATGTGGGAGGAATCTTTTTTTACGTGCAGGGTAATCTGGCGGCTTTACGTTAAGTCCCCTTTACACAGGACTGCGACCTTTGTGCAACCTTTGAGAGATCAAAAATTGACCAGGACGTTCAATGGTCGCCTAAACCCAGAAAATCATGTTTCTATGTAACTGCTCCAGCAGTTGTTCAGCAGTAACTGCTCGAGTTGTTCAACGTCTGCAACCCCAATGAAACACTGCAGGTTCAAACCCTCTAATTATAGGCAGGATGAGGAAGCACTACAGGTAGCTCAAAGGAGGCAGAAAAGAGGCAGAAACATTGCTACGGTGCCTCCTTTGAGCTTCCAATGACGACCTGGCAAATTTTATGGTCGCACACGGGAGGCACAAAGGTCGCCATCCTGTGTAAAGGTCAATCTCATTAACATCTGATCTTAGTTCTCGCTATCGCTAAACAAAGATCTGAGGACATCCCATTAAGGGTCACATCAGAACGACCTTTCATCCAACCAATCAGAGCGTCGCTTACCAGATCATGAAAGTGTTTTCTAATCATGCAACCAAGATAAATATTTAACATGGGGTTTCCCGAACGACAGTAACGGGTTTTACGATTATATCCATACAATCTAGGCCATATATTAGCCATTCCAGAACGTTCTTTTTATCAGTTTTATTTTTTTTTAATCGAGAATAAGTCAAAATATGTTTCGAAGCATAGTCGCCAGTTTGAAACTAGTGTCGTAAAGCTCGAGAAAGCTGCCTTTTGATTGGCTAATGTCGATTTCTTGTCAGTCATTTCATTGGACGGTCAAAATTCGCGAAAGGTCGTTCTGACATGACCCGTAATGGGATTTCCTCAGATCTTTGTTTAGCGGTAGCGAAAACTAAGTTCTGATTTTAATGAGATTGGTGTAAAGGTGTAAAGGACAAAATTTGCAGCAACACCTCCCTCCTGCCATTGACGTCCAACGTGATGTGTTCCAACATGACAACACAGGCCGCACACGGCTCGCGTCGCGGGAGCCTTTTTAGCCAATAGCAACGTAAACATGCTTTATTGGCCATCCAGATCGCCAGATTTGAACCCAATTGAGCATCTTTGGGATGAACTTGGCCTACGTCTACGACAGCGTCAACCACAGCCTGCAACACTTCAAGAACTGGCTCGAACACTGCAGGAGGAATGAGAAGGATTCCCCAGGCCAGAATTCAGAGACTAATACAGTCAATGCCTAGACGTTGCCGTGCGGTTATGTAAACACGGGGTCATAACACATACTGAACATGACGTCAACACTGACAAGCTGCACGAGACCCGTGTTATGAAATGCGGAACATCATATCGACAAACTTTGTAGCTCCAATTATGTGAACTTTCATGTTTTACAGAACAGTTGGTTATTCCCTATCGTGCTTTGAAATAAACCCATTAAAGGCTGATTGTTTCAGCTATGCTTTTCTTTTTGGAGAGTATATATTGACATTAATTTTGTGAACAATTCTGGCAATTGCCATGCCATCGTTCGGGACGTATCCGAATTTGATGTCGTAAACACAGTTGTATAGGAACATATATGATGATATTCCCTGCGTGATATCAATAATTGTAGACATCCACAATTCACTTTTCACAATTAAATCGCGACATTAAAAAAAGAATGCAGGTTGAGGTTGAAGTAATACTCAGTTCTCCTAATGTTTGTCTGTTATTATTATATTACGTCTGTTCTCGGGCTATGACTTTGAATATGTTGATTACCGTATCAATCTCATTAAAATCAGATCTTAGTTCTAGCTACCGCTAAACAAAGATCTGAGGACATCCCATTAGGGGTCACGTCAGAACGACCTTTCATCCGACCAATCAGAGCGTCGCTTACCAGATCATGAAAGTGACAGTCGGAATGTGATTTCTAATCATGCAGCCTCGAAAACTTTAAAACGGGGTATTCCGAACGATAGTTATGGGCTTAACGACTGAATCTATACAATCTAGACCATATATTAGCCCCCCGAGAATTTCCTTTGTTATGGTTTCAAAATTTTTAGCGAGCATTTGTCAAAATATGTTTCGAAGCGTAGTCGTCAATTTGATTGGCTAATGTCGACTTCTTGTCAGTAATTCCATTGGTCGGTCAGAGTTTGCGAAAGGTCGGTCTGACGTGACCCGTAATGGGATTTCCTCAGAACTTTGTTTAGCTGCAGCGAGAAATAAGATCTGATTTTAATGAGATTGATTACCGTATTTAACGCAGCAAAGGTAGACAATGTGGTCAAATCTACTTGTACAGACCGTACAAGTGCACCTGTTTCTATGGCTGAGAAATAGATTTGTGCATTGAAATCGATTTTCATCACGATGGTCAAAGTGTTGGAGTAAAGATGTGATTTTACGTGCGACTCTACAAGTATTGAACACGGAATCTTTCGTGACCAACTCGTGCCATTCCAGGACAAGGCTCTTCGTATATAGTACGATGCGCGTAGAGACGGTTGACTGCGAAAGACTTCGGTATTAGTGACCAACTACTGTCATACTGAAAAAAGCATTCGTGACCAACTCGTGTTATTCCGGGACAAGCAGAATAGCAACCCGTGCCCCTCTCGTGGCCATTTGAGCGACTGGGTTCTGTCTAAGCGTTAACGGGCATAGCTCAAAGAATTGTCAACTCGTGACTAACTGTACGAGATACGAAAGGTTGCGAATGTAGGGCACTCGGGTACACTCGCCTTTCTCCGGTGTCCATACGTATGGACTTTGGCATGAGATTAGCCCTGTCGAATTTAGGGCTCCCGTCGCACCTCGTTGAGTTCAACAGCATCGTGGCTATATCAAGAGTTGGTGAGGAATAATATTTAACGACGCATCAGTTGCGTATGATACCACAAACAACGATCCACTTCACTCAATGGCGTATCCCTAGGGGTGCATTGTCTACCCCCAAAAACACACACGCACGCACGCACGCACGCACGCACACACACACACACATATTTACGTTGCGACGTGTGTCTGTCTAAGGTAGTGCTTGTACTTGTCCGGAATTACACCATTTTTTTGTGCTAGCCTACTGAGATAGCATGCCGCGGTTTAACATAGATACCCCGCTCAAAGAGCAGACAATTGCTTGTTGAATCCCCAGGCAGGGTAACAACATGTACCATCATTTAAATATTTTGGTATGTTGCGGCCAAGTAATCGAACCACCCACCGTCCGCTCTCGGGCAGACGCTCCATCCTCTAGACCACACAGGCGAAATGTGAAGCAGCATCGGCTAGATTAAAGTGTTTGCTCGCCACGATCTAGGCCCGGGTACGTTTGTTTGTCTGTTTTTTGCTTAACGCCGCGTAAATCCAGTGATTGACATCATGAGCATCGATCCACGCAATTGGGGTACTATGACATGCGAAACATCATATTGACAAACTTTGTTGCTCCAATTATGTGAACTTTCATGTTTTACAGAACAGTTGGTTATTCCCTATCGTGCTTTGAAATAAACCCACTAAAGGCTGATTGTTTCAGCTGTGCTTTTCTGTTTGGAGAGTATATATTGACATTAATTTTGTGAACAATTCTGGCAATTGCCATGCCATCGTTCGGGACGTATCCGAATTTGATGTCGTAAACACAGTTGTGTAGCAACATATATTATGATATTCCCTGCGTGATATCAATAATTGTAGACATCCACAATTCACTTTTCACAATTAAATCGCGAAATTAAAAGAATGCAGGTTGAGGTTGAAGTAATACTCAGTTCTCCTAATGTTTGTCTGTTATTATTATATTAAGTCTGTTCTCGGGCTATGACTTTGAAAATGTTGATCATCGTATTTAACGCAGTAAAGGTACAAGTGCACCTGCTTCTATGGCTGAGAAATCGAAATCGATTTTCATCACGATGGTCAAAGTGTTGGAGTTAAGATGGGATTTTACGTGCGACTCTACAAGTATTGAACACGGAATCATTCGTGACCAACTCGTGCAACATCTCCCTTATCACCAGATTAGCACATAATTCCATGCGTGTAATTTGATTGGACGGCTATTTGTAGCGCGGCGTCATTTGAATCGAATCCGTAACGAAACCATGGTAACGAATGGGCCCAGGGTATTTATCATATTAAAATGGAGAAATAAGACACTGGATCCTCGAGGATGAGTCATTTATCTGGGAGAAAAATCCCTGTCACACGAAGTAGAATATATTGTTATCATGATCCAATCTCATTAAAATCAGACCTTAGTTCTCGCTACCGCTAAACAAAGATCTGAAGACATCCCGTTTTGGGTCACGTCAGAACGACCTTTCATCCGACCAATCAGAGCGTCACTTACCAGATAATGAAAGTGACAGTCGGAGTGTGATTTCTAATCATGCAACCACGAACACTTTAACATGGGGTATTCTGAACGATAGTTACGGGTTTAACGACCGAATCCATACGATCTAGACCATCTATTAGCCATTCCAGAATGTTCTTTTGTTCAGGTTTCAAATTTGTAATGGAGAATTCGTCAAAATATGTTCCGAAGCGTAGTCGCCAATTTGAAATTAGTGCCGAAAAGCTGGAGAAAGCTGCCTTCTGATTGGTCATTCCATTGGTCGGTCAAAGTTCGCGCAAGGTCGGTCTGACGTGACCCCTAATGGGATGTCCTCAGATCTTTGTTTAGCGGTAGCGAGAACTAAGATCTCATTTAAATGAGATTGATCATGATCAGTTATGAATCAGGATTAATGTAAAACTATTCAGGATATATTTTGCCATGAACTCTCCGATCCTATTTTCAATGCCTCGCATGTGTTTTGTCTGATGAACTACAACGAGTATTGGAGATTGTACGTGCGCTTGTAGTACTAGACGTTCTCGTGTCTCCATGGACATGTTATTTGTACGTTTCTCTCCAATTCGTCGTCAGGTTTTCGAAAAGGATACGCCCCGAAGACACGACAATGTTTGCGGTCGCTATTGCATGCACTGTTGAGCGCGACGGTGCAAAAGTTCCACATGTATTATTGTTGAAAAATGTTTTTTTGACAAGTTCCCTCGTCTTTTGACCACATTTCTAATATACAAATATTTTGGAACGAGGGTTGTAGGGCGCTTATAGCCGAAAGAAGGATGCCAATATATTGACCATTTCGGGATATCAAATGAGGACACAATATCATTAGACTGAACACAAAATTATCACACTAAACACAATATTATAGGATTGGGCACAATATCGTTAGATTGTACACACTATCATCAGACTGGACGCGTTATCATTAGACTGGACACGTTATCATCAGACTGGACCCGCTATCATCTGACTGGACCCGCTATCATCAGACTGGACATGCTGTCATCAGACTGGGCACGCTCTCATCAGACTGGACACGTTATCATCAGACTGGACACGTTATCATCAGACTCGACCCGCTATCATCTGACTGGACACGCTATCATCAGACTGGACACGCTATCATCAGACTGGACACGCTATCATCTGACTAGGCACGCTATCATCAGACTGGACACGCTATCATCAGACTGGACACGTTATTATCAGACTGGGCCACTATCATCAGCCTGGACACGCTATCTTTAGCCTGGACACGTTTTAATCAGACTGGGCACGCTATCATCAGACTGGACACGCTATCATCAGACTGGACACGCTATCATCAGACTGGACACGCTATCATCAGACTGGACACGTTATCATCAGTCTGGACACGCTATCATCAGACTGGACACACTATCATCAGACTGGACACGCTGTCATCAGACTGGACACGCCACCATCAGCCTGGACACGCTTTCATCAGATTTGACACGTTATCATCAGACTTGGCACGCCACCATCAGCCTGGACACACTATCAACAGACTGGACACGCTATCATCATACTGGACACGCTTTCATCATACTGGACACACTATCATCAGACTGGACACGCTTTCATCATACTGGACACGCTTTCATCAGATTTGACATGTTATCATCAGACTTGGCACGCTATCATCAGACTGGACACGTTATCATCAGACTTGACACGTTATCATCAGACTGGACACGCTATCATCAGACTGGACACGCTATCATCAGACTGGGCACGCTATCATCAGACTGGACACGTTATCATCAGACTGGACATGCTATCATCAGACTGGACACGCTATCAACAGACAGGACACGTTATCATCAGACTGGACACACTATCATCAGACTGGACACGCTATCATCAGACTGGACACGTTATCATCAGACTGGACACGCTATCATCAGACTGGACACGCTATCATCAGACTGGACACGCTATTATCAGACTGGACATGCTATCAATATGCTGGACACGCTGTCATCAGACTGGACATGCTATCAACAGACAGGACACGCTATCATCATACTGGACCCGCTATCATCAGATTGGGCACAATATAATCAGACTGGGCACAATATTATCAGACTGGGCACAATATTATCAGACTGAGCACAATATCATCAGACTGGACACGTTATCACCAGACTGGACACGCTATCATCAGCCTGGACACGTTTCAATCAGACTGGGCACGTTATCATCAGACTGGACACGCTATCATCAGACAGGACACGCTATCATCAGATTTGATACGTTATCATCAGACTTGACACGCTATCATCAGACTGGACACGTTATCATCAGACTGGAAACGCTATCATCAGACTGGACACGTTATCATCAGACTTGACACGTTATCATCAGACTGGACACGCTATCATCAGACTGGACACGCTATTATCAGACTGGGCACGTTATCATCAGACTGGACACACTATCATCAGACTGGACATGCTATCATCAGACTGGACATGCTATCATCAGACTGGACCCGCTATCAACAGACTGGACATGCTATCATCAGACTGGACACGCTATCATCAGACTGGACACGCTATCATCAGACTGGACATGCTATCATCAGACTGGACACGCTATCAACAGACAGGACACGTTATCATCAGACTGGACACACTATCATCAGACTGGACACGCTATCATCAGACTGGACACGTTATCATCAGACTGGACACACTATCATCAGACTGGACACGCTATCATCAGACTGGACACGCTATCATCAGACTGGACACGCTACTATCAGACTGGACATGCTATCAATATGCTGGACACGCTGTCATCAGACTGGACATGCTATCAACAGACAGGACACGCTGTCATCATACTGGACCCGCTATCATCAGATTGGGCACAATATAATCAGACTGGGCACACTATTATCAGTCTGGGCGCAATATTATCAGACTGAGCACAATATCATCAGACTGGACACAATGTTATCAGACTGCGCACAATATCATCAGATTGAACAAAATATTATCAGACTGGGCACAATATTATCAGATTGGACACAATAATATCAGACTGGGCACAGTATTATCAGATCGTGCACGATATTATCAGACTGGGCACAATGTCATCAGATTGGACACAATATTATCAGACTGGGCACACTATCATAAGATCGTATGCAATATTATCAGATTGGACACAATGACATCAGATCGTACACAATATTATCAGACTGGGCACAATATCATCAGATTGGACACAATATCATCAGACCAGACACGTTATCATCAGACTGGATACACTATCATCAGACTGGACACGTTATCATCAGACTGGACCCGCTATCATCAGACTGGGCACAATATAATCAGACTGGGCACAATATTATCAGACTGGGCACGATATTATCAGACTGCGCACAATATTATCAGACTGCGCACAATATTATCAGACTGCGCACAATATCATCAGATTGAACACAATATTATCACATTGGGCACAATATCATCAGATCGTACCAAATATTATCAGACTGGGCACAATATCATCAGACTGGGCACTATATTATCAGATCGTATACAATATTATCAGATTGGGCACAATATCATCAGATCGTACAAAATATCATCAGACCAGACACAATATTATCAGACAGGATACAGTATCATCAGATCGTTCACAATATCATCAGTTCGGACTCGATATTATCCCAAAAAGCAACGTTGACTTTCCTCAACCAAAAATTCAATCATTATGGCACCTATGAACGAATTTCCTATAATATTTACCGGGTTCATCAAATACAAAGCACCTCGTAGAGAACAGAAATATGGTATGGGTGCTGCAAGAAAAGCCATAACTATTTACAGACAAAGTGCCCGAATGCACAAACTGTCCGCTTCAAATCCAATTGGGAATTCCCCGAGCCCCAGCAAGTGTCAATTATGAAGAATGTAATTGTACAGGATCAGCCGCCCAGTCTCTCAGTGTTAATATCGAACATCCCGACATGGTGAATGATAATCCCCTTTATCTGTCACAGGACTGAACACCTTGGTGATACAATTAGCAGCCAGTGGCGATAGATGTTTCAACAACTGGAAAATACACAACTGCCTGTCTGACATTTCACTCTTACTCCCCCGCTTACATGGCGAACAGCCCTTAATGTCTTCTTGCTAACGAGATTTGGGGCAGAGCACGTTTATTTCAAACTAGAAGTCTCGAAGAAATTCTTCTTGATAAAACATTTTCAAATATCAATAAGGGATGAAATGAAAACAATAATGCATTATTTATTGAAAGCCTGCTGAATAAGAGAGATAAGGTTCACAGTGAGTGAGTGAGTGAGTGAGTGAGTGAGTGAGTGAGTGAGTGAGTGAGTGAGTGAGTGAGTGAGTGAGTGAGTGAGTGAGTGAGTGAGTGAGTGAGTGAGTGAGTGAGTGAGTGAGTGAGTGAGTGAGTGAGTGAGTGAGTGAGTGAGTGAGTGAGTGAGTGAGTGAGTGAGTGAGTGAGTGAGTGAGTGAGTGAGTGAGTGAGTGAGTGAGTGAGTGAGTGAGTGAGTGAGTGAGTGAGTGAGTGAGTGAGTGAGTGAGTGAGTGAGTGAGTGAGTGAGTGAGTGAGTGAGTGAGTGAGTGAGTGAGTGAGTGAGTGAGTGAGTGAGTGAGTGAGTGAGTGAGTGAGTGAGTGAGTGAGTGAGTGAGTGAGTGAGTGAGTATGGTTTTACGCCGCTTTTAGCAACATTCCAGCAATATCATGCGGGGGACACCAGAAATGGACTTCACACATTGTACCCATGTCGGGAATCGAACCCGGGTCTTCGGCGTGACGAGCGAACGCTTTAACCACTAGGCTACCCGACCGCCCCTTCACAGCAAGAATGGGTTTCACATAATGTTACCATGAGGGAATCGAAACCGGGTGTTTGACGTTGCGAACGAGCGCTTTACCCACTGGGCTACGCACAGCCATTTAGCCTACTGAAGAATAATATATTAATAGGAACATGTTTTTCGTCTTTTTTAAATTCAAAGCTAAGAGACCAAAAAAAATGGAAACTCGCAAATAAGTCAACAAACAATTACGCAACATAACGTTTCTATAAATAAAACACTTTCCTAATTCATAAGAAATCTCTGCTAAAAAGCCATTACCATATATGTCTACCATAACACATTTTGAAGGGTTTACTGAGTGCCTGAACGTTGAAACCCTGATTAAACAACGTTTAAGCGAGAGTCGTATGACAGTCTTTGAAAGCTTCCAACAAAAAGCTTGCACGATTGTATCTCAAAAGTTGTGAAATGTAGACACCAAGGTCTGGAATATTGCTCGACATAACGGGAAAGTTGATGTCATCCCACTTGTCGTTCAGTTTTGTCGATAGTTTTTGGTCATTCTGAATTTTTATAGAAATGTCTAAACGTAACAAGTTTGACGGGTCTTATATTTCTAGTTGAGGTGGTGGTTTGTGGGCGGGGGGTGGAGGAAGGGAAAGGTTGGGGGACTGGCTAGTTGCCTATTTTATAGTGAGTGAGTGAGTTGGGTTTAACGCCGCTTTTAACAGTATTCCAGTTATATCACTGCGTGTCAGCTTAATGTGGGAGGAAAGCCCGAAGTGATGCAGGCCACAGACGTTCACCACTTCGGTGAAACCCACGAGCACGGGTATGGTGCTGACAAACCCACAATCATAGGGCTCGGGGCAAGTGTGGCCCAGTCGTCTAAGGCGCCGCGATTCGCTTTGCAGAGTTGCGTCCCTTGGGCACACCAGTAGACTATTATGTGAGTATAAAGGAAGAATGGCTTCACTTTCACAAACGAGTTTGTTTTAGATACGATTTGGTATCATATATAGCGTCATAAAGACGTAGGGGGCACGGGTGGCCCAGTCGTCTAAGGCGCCGCGATTCGCTGTGCAGAGTTGCGTCCCTTGGGCACGCATGAAACCTGTGATTGTGAGTTCGAATCCCGGTTCGCCCCGATTATGTTTCTAGGTCCGCAGCACCATACCCGTGCTCGTGGGTTTCACCGAAGTAGTAAACGTCGGAGACCTGCATCACTTCGGGCTTTCCTCCCACATTAATCTGACACGCCGTGATATAACTGGAATTATACTGTTAAAAGCGGTTAAACCCAACTCACTCACTCACATATTTAAACAATGTACATCTACAAGGACAGTAGGACGAGATCTTGATGTAATATGACTTGAACGTCCCATGTTGTCTTTCAGGAAACGTTTTGAGGTACAGAAATCGGCCTTTAAGTTTAATATACAATTCGCCCGACAGCGACATGCTGTAAATTAATACTTTAGGACTTTTTATTTAATTATATATGACTCGTGCTGGATTGCTGATTATGTATTTCACCGTCAGCACATTTGTCAATTCCCAATAAAATCACATAAATCCCATTCAAGGGTGGTCACCTGGGTCCCGTTACACAAAGCGATCGTAGCGCTACGATTGTCGTAAGTCTATGTTAAAGTATGGGAGTTACGATTGTCTTAGTGCTACCATCGCTTTGTGGAACGGGGCCCTGGTGTCATCACTGATTTTCAGTGATCCATTCAGTCTTTTAGGTCCAATGGAATCTTTTTCCGTGGATAATAGAGACTGTCAATTCTCTGAAATGAACATATCGTACATAAAAAAACAGTTGTTCAGTTATCTTAATAAAAATATAATAAAAAGGAGCCCAGTGACTCTCTCCATCCTGATACTGCAGTGATCTAGACTTGCCAAACATTATAGACTTGCATGGGCTGTATTTGATATATATTTGTATCAGGGTCTGTAAGACAGACTAATTCTCTGGTATTGACGTTTTATATTTAGAATAATTTAAGAAGATGTGATACTGTAAAGTGTTAATTAGTGTAAAGCAGCGGTTATATCGCCAGTATGGCGATCTGCCAGAATGACTGTCTGCACGAATGGCGTGAGCCTGAAAACGGCGCCTGTTCGCCACGGACACAAAGCACATGAAGAATCAAAATAGTGTTCAGGCCGTTTGTTATGAAGGGACTACGAAAACACGCCAGTAGGGGGGAATGCAATTTGGCTTTTCTAATAAATACCCCATCCTTGATATTGTCAGCCAGACAAGGATATTAGTGCCCTTGACATATATAAACGCCGGCGCGATTCCATTCAAGAAAAGTGTTTTTTTAATATTCCGGATCCAACAATAGCCACCACCACTGCTCAGCAGGTATCAGACGATTGCAGGATTTAAAAAGTATATGTACTGTCAATTGGGCGTCGACAGATATTTTCCAAATCTTTTAATGTTTTTAATCCAATGAATTGATGCACTTCGCGAGGTAGGACCCCTTTTATTACAATATACATCTTGATTATCGATTAGATCGTCTTGACTGGGCGCCGCCATTCTGTTTGAAGCACCCAATCCCACTCCCAGCGCCATCTCCCAATACCCACCACCACCCCCAAACCGCAACAGTGGTCCCAATCCCTACCCCACAATCAGCCCCAAACCGCCACCATCCCTCAATCCCCACCCAACCTCCATCCCCTAATCTCCGCCCCACCACCAACTCCCAATTTCCACCCCACCACCATCCCCTAATCTCCATCCCACCACCAACTCCCAACCTCCACCCCACCACAATCTCCCAACCCCCAATTTGAGCGAAAAAGCATTTCTAATAAGACATAAGGGGGGGGGGGGGGGGGGAGCCAAGCATTAATGCCCATTACACTCTATGAGTTACACTATCAAGTGATCGATTGACCCAGTGTAGATATCATGAGCATCGATCCACGCCATTGGGATACGATGACATGCATCGACCAAGTCAGCGAGACTGACCACCCGATCCCGTTAGTCGCCTCTTATGACAAACATTGTCGCCTCTTACGACAAACATGGGTTGCTGAAGACCTGTTCTACCCCGGATCTCCACAGGTCCAAAATGGAACTTTTCTAATCATGAAATAAACAAATAGACAGAGATATAATGCACTGGCAGCGAAAGTACAGGATCCACATTTTTGAAGTGGCGCATTTATATTTCTAGCTGCACATTTTCAAACGCTCAGCAAATCATGCAGATGAATACGCCCAGGTTTCAAGCGCAGTCACAAAAGTACAACTGTGCAGACACCACCGTGAAGGAGCAAACACAGTGGATTGAAGGGCTTTGGTTAAGGTTGATGCAATGCGTATAAACGCCGCAAACACATTATTCTGAAATGTGTTGTTAATGTACCAAGCTCCCTGAGGGTCCAAAAAAGTGATATTACGGATTTTAGTGAATGAGTGAGTGAGTAGGTGTTGTTAAACGCAGCTTTGAACAAAATTTCAGTTACATCATGGTGTGTCGGCTTAATGTGGGAGGACAGCCCGAAGTGATGCAGGTTTAGACGTTAGCCACTTTGTTGAAAACTAAGAGCACAGGTATGGATTGTTCTGACAAACCTAGAAACATAATCAGAGTAAATCTGGATTCCAAGCTACAGTCATAGGTTTCTGACACACCTTGGGGAGGTAAATTAAGGGACGACCTAAATGTTGGACCGGGTCGTAAAAGACGGACCAAGGATATTATTGGCTGATTACTCCATTATGGACGACCATACCTTCATATTATTGATGCAACGTACTCACGTGACATTAGTGACCAATCGCACACCAGAAATGTGCAACATAATGTAAAAGACGAATTGTTAAATGAATTCGGATTTGAAACGTGAAAAATACTTGTAACACCTTTCAACTGTCGCGAAACAAATTTCCATATGTCCGAAATAGCTGTATCGAACTATATACGAAGATAAATGGCCGAATGCAAGGTAATGTGGTTCAAAGAAGCCATAATGTCTCATCTTAGCGCAGTCAAATGTGCCACAGGTCTTCGATCCACTTAGGGATTCCGGGTTAGAATTAGTCCCCGGCGTGGTCCAAGCTTTCGGTCCGACTAAGGCTGCCACAATCAACTTCCACGTCACAGATGATTCATGGAATGTGTTGAGATATAAAGACTTCTTTTATACCTACCTAGATACCACTTAATGAGTGAGTGAGTGAGTTGGGTTTAACGCCGCTTTTAACAGTATTCCAGTCATATCGCGGTGTGTCAGCTTAATGTGGGAGAAAGGCTGAAGTGATGCAGGTCTCAGACCTGCAAAATTGCGTCCCTTTGGCACGCCAGAAACCTATGATTATGGGTTCGAATCCCGGTTTGCCCCGATTATATTTCTAGGTTTGTCAGCACCATACCCGCGCTCGTGGGTTTCACCGAAGTGATAAACGTCTGAGACCTGCATCACTTCGGGCTTTCCTCCCTCATTAATCTGACACGCCGCGATATAACTGTAATAATGTTAAAAGCGGCGTTAAACCCAACTCACTCACTTCTATGATTCCATATAACAGGGGCCTGACTTCCAAATCTACTGGATGTTTTGTGATCTGGAATATCCAGAGGCCGGGAAGTTTTTGAAACAACTGTTAACTGCGCCCTTGAAAAGTATGCGCGCACGGACACCCACACCCTCCCTCGTCTCCCTTTTTCAAAATCCTGGATCCGCTCTGTCATCAAACCCATTCTTGACCACCGCAAACTGTTCAAAAACGTTGTTTACTCTAAAAAGCAGAGCATTTAATTCCCGTCAAATGCGTGGGAGAGAAAAAGAGGTTCGTGCTGAAATGAAAAAAACCCAATCGATTTGTTTAGCAAAAAACAAATTGCTTTTATCGTTTTTTGGCAATTAGGTTTTCCAAGAACATAGAATGTGTGTGGTTTGAATCTTTTCTTTTTGTATGAAAGAATTTGTCTTAAAAGCATCGATATGCACTGCGTTTCAAATAGCCTTTAAAGCTGAGCATAAGTAATCGACTTGGGGTTCCGGCACCCTGCGCAACAATGAAAGTTTAGCATTGCGACAGTGTTAATAACACAATCCTAAAGTAGTCGTAGAGTTGTTCACAGCCGACGCTGTTGCAGGCGTCTCAAGCTCAGGTCGCCGTCTTCACTTTAATGTTATCTCATTGTTTTCTCACTTTTCATCATCGTCAACAGCAGCGGTAACAGTAATTGTGCGCTGCTGAACTGCCACGAGTGAAAATGTCAACTTTCTGATGTCACGAAAAGAGAAGACATTGTCCTATTTGTCATATGTTTTTTAACTGATCTAAAGTATGTTTGTTTGTTTGTATTCTGTTTAACGCCGCACTCAGCAATACTTCAGTTACATAACAGAAGTCTGTAAATAGTCGAGTCTGGACAAGACAATACAGTGACTGACATCATGAGCATCGATATACGCAACTGGGATACGAAGACATGCATCAACCAAGTCAGCGAGCCTAACCACCCGATCCTGTTATTTGTCTCTTGGTTTGGTAAGGACCAATTCTTGCTCGAATCTTCACGGGGAACCCAAATTTTAAACCCAACGTGGAAAACCATAGTGCCAATGAGGCAAATGTCACGACAAAATGCAAATGTATGTTCAGGACAAGTTGTTAAAAATGAAAGCAAGTGTCATCTGTATATTACTGACAAAAATTTTGTGAAATGCTGGACTTCATTGTAGATACTATTTCTGTCTGTAGGATATTGAGGCAAGAAGTTCGCATCCAATTCTATGGGCACCAATTGTGCTCCCCTCCTTGCCGATACTTTACTTTATACATACGAGTCGGTATTTGCTCGGATCAGCATTATCAATCGATGATCTGATATCGTTCAATAACCATCGAACAACCAATTCTCTTCCACTGATTTATCCACCTGAACAAGAAATAAAGGAGACCAGCGAGATCGCCTCGCCTGTTTCATATTTAGATCTATGCATAAAGATTCAGAGTGACAAACCACGCTCCACGAGATTTCATGACAATAGAGATGACTTCAAAACTTCAATAGTCAACTTTCCCTTTATGTCGAGCAATATTCCTGCAGCTCCAGTCTTTGGTGTCTACATTTCACAACTTTCGAGGTACAATCGAGCATGCTCTTTCTACAAAGATTTCAAAGAGCGTCATACGGCTTTTTGCTTAAACGTTTTTTGAACAGGGTCACGTTATTTAAGGCCTTAATGAAGCTTTTAAAACGTTTTATGGAAACCATTTTAAATTTGACGTACCATTAATCAATATGATATCCGATTCAATTCCCAATTTTGACTTGTACCGTATGTTCATGTGTTTCTTTGGGTGAACATTTGACTTACCTTTGCATGTGTTTGTGATGGGTGTCACCGGTGGGGCATGATACGCTCACCATTTCGCGAACACCTGGTATCATCACTATTTGAAAGCGATTCATAAACACCGGCGTATAACATACAATTGACTGTTCAAGGTGTTTCTTGTGGTTATGTTGGTGTTTTAATATGTTAGTACGGGTTTCAAAAGACGTTCAAACACGTGGGTCATTTACAAAAAAATAATACGAACCTCCTATAAGTATTCACAATAACTATGAGCGAAAAAAACACTTTCCATAATAAGACATTCTATAACACAGTCATAACCTAACAACAGATAAATGAAACGTAGGGTGAATGAATTTCAGCGTTGGGGAGAGCCAAGCACTTGCACAACAAAAGAAAGCATTAATGCCCATTACACTCTATGAGTTACACTATCAAGTGATTGACTGACCTATAGTGATTGATATCATGAGCATCGATCCGCGCAATTGGAATCGATGACATGCATCAACCAAGTCAGCGAACCTGACGACCCGATCCAGTTAGTCGCCTCTTACGACAAGCAGAGTCGCCGTTTATACAGCAGGAATGGGTTGCTGAATATCTATTCTACCCTGGATATCTTCACGGGTCACAACCCTTCATGAACAAGTGGGGCGGTCGGGTAGCCTGGTGGTTAAAGCGTTCGCTCGTAACACCGAAAACCCGGGTTCGAATCCCGACATGGGTACAATGTGTGAAGCCCATTTCTGGTGTCCCCCGCCATGATATTGCTGGAATATTGTTAAAAGCGGCGTAAAACCAAACTCACTCACTCACTCACTCACTCGTGAACAAGTCAAAGGTTTGTGCCTGGTTGGTTCCAGAATGCTATCTGATGAAACGAAGGCTACGCTGGTCACCACCTCTGATGCCCTGTTAACCAGATAAAATCGCAAGTCAGAGGCCAGTGACAGGTGGTGAGACCTGGATCCATCACTATGATCCCGAGAGCAAACAAGAATTCACGGAGTGGAAACACTTTGGGTCTCCCCAAAACCAAATTAAAGGGTTGAAATGATCTTTTGAAATAATTTGTTTGTTCGTTTGTTGTTTAACGCCGCACTCAGCAATATTCCAGCTTTATGACGGCGGTCTGTAAATAATCGAGTCTGGACCAGACAATCCGGTGATTGATATCATGAGCATCGATCCACGCAATTGGGATCGATGACATGCATCAACCAAGTCAGCGCGCCTGACCACCCGATCCTGTTTCTCGCCTCTTACGACAAGCATAGACACCTTTTACGGCAAGCATGGGTTGCTGAAGACCTGTTCCATCCCGGATCTTCACAGGTGTTTTGAAATTATTATTTGCGACGGTTTTTCGTTTTTTTTCTTAACGTTACAATTATGTGTAACCAAGTTAAGTTTTTAGGTACAATATCACCAGCAATATGGTGCCATAAATAACATTGCATAATCATATGTGCTAGTTATGTCGATGTTATGTTATTTTTACAACAATAGGTATACAATCTACTCTTATAATAGGTAACATGTGATTCAGTTAATAATGAGGTTTATTTTTTAAATATATACACCATCCACACATGGGTTTACACACACGGATATATATCTATACTGTATTCTACCATGATATAACAAGTATTCTACCATGAATTTGGAATTTACTCGATTCTGATTGGACAATCAGAGGCTATTAAATCACAATAAACCCCCTCTGATTGAAACAGCTGGTTTGACGGCTGCATCACCGCGGAAGCTAATATTCATAGAATAGTACTATTTTCAGTCATTGTCGGTAGGCATATTTAAATAATTTTAAATATTTAAATAATTTTTGGGTGAGATCAAGCGATATCTACACTGTAGCATTACAATGCTGTGCAGACCGTTGTGACGTCATGTAACAATGACGTCACAATCAAATGACATCACTAATGGCTCTGCTATTGACTTTTACACTTAAGACACTGCTTATTACTGTCTACAAACTGAAAAAGTTGGAAGAATGATGTTGGATGATAAATAAAATCTCACCCTCGTGTCTTTTGATATCAAATATATCAACACTTGTGAATAAAAGTGGAAAAAAAACCTCGGCAAGCCTTGGAGATTACCCATTTTTATCAACTCGTGTTGATATATTTGATATCAAAAGACACTCGGGTGAGATTCCCTATATATCTACAATTACAGGTTACAAAATGCACAGATGCAGTTACTACAATATTCAAAGGATGTGTGGCAATACATTTCGTGCAGAAAACACGATAGAAACCTACAAAGGGAATGTGTTTACGTTTTGGAGACAACAGACAGCTTGGAATTTAGGCGCTTTTCTATATACGACTGTGACGTCATATCTTTTGCGTCACAATGAGCGAAACGACGTCATAATGGTGACGTGCGATGTAGAACGAAAGCCTTGAAAAGCTTGCTTAGTTTTCTTTAGGGATGCCCACCTCGTGTTAGCATACCAAGTTGCCGTGTTTATATGCTTTCAATGCCTGTCATATGTTCGAGTGAAGTATTACGGTGTAAACAAACTGCTTGAGTATATACAGCGCCATATTTTGTTCGGTGATTCTGTAATTCAGATCGATAACCCACTCAAAAAACTGGACTCAACCCATGCCGCTTCACTCAATACATTTGCAAACACCAAAGAGTTTGCGTTTTATTTAGTCATGGTAGATTGGAGATAAACGTACTGTGTTTTCAATGTAGAGCTAGGTTACCTGTAGATTTTACCGCGCTAAATTGAATTTGGAACCGAACACGCAAAATATATAACCGATTAACAAGCTCATCCAGGTCTATTTTGGTAGGTAATATCAATTCCGTCCACCTCAAACAACACAAAGTAATAAACTGTATTTTGACACTTGTAAACTCTGGCCTCTTCAAATACATATCGTATTTCGTACCGTGGCTTCACTACGATCGTAATATCCACCAGAAACACGTTACCAAACATGGAGTTTGAACAGGTTAATTTACATTCCACGAACGGCAGCATCATCCGTTCTCATTAATGAACCCGAGCCTCCATCCTTGCAACGCCTCCATCCTTGCAACAAGACTCGCCAGGTGACCTCCAAACAAATTTCAATAGAAACGGAGCTGAAAAGTCGTATTTCTTCTTTAATTGGATGTGTTAGTTTCCTTACAAAGATGTCATTGTGTACTGTGTGTCCTATTACTTGTCCTGTAACAGTGGGATGTTTAATTAGAGGTCCCCTTGACACATGGTACTGTGCTCCGTCCTCGCGTTCTCAACCAACAGGTGAGTGGGTTGGGTTTTCACGCCGCTTTTAACAGTATTCCAGTTATATCACGGCGTGTCAGCTTAATGTTGGAGGAAAGCCATAAGTGATGCAGGTCTCTCCCACGCATTTGACGGGAATTATATGCTCTTCTTTATAGAGTAAACAACGTTTTTGAACAGTTTGCGGTGGTCAAGAATGGGTTTGATGACAGAGCGGATCCAGGATTTTGAAAAAGGGAGACGAGGGAGGGTGTGGGTGTCCGTGCGCGCATACTTTTCAAGGGCGCAGTTAACAGTTGTTTCAAAAACTTCCCGGCCTCTGGATACTCCAGATCACAAAACATCCAGTGGATTTGGAAGTCAGGTCCCTGTTATGTGGAATCATAGAAGTGAGTGAGTTGGGTTTAACGCCGCTTTTAACAGTATTACAGTTATATCGCGGCGTGTCAGATTAATGTGGGAGGAAAGCCCGAAGTGATGCAGGCCTTAGACGTTTACCACTTCGGTGAAACCCACGAGCACGGTTATGGTGCTGATAAACCTAGAAACATAATCGCGGTGAACCGGGATTCGAACCAACAATCATAGGTTTCTGGCGTGCCCAAGGGGCGCAACTCTGCACAGCGAATCGCGGCGCCTTAGACGACTGGGCCACCCGTGCCCCCATCAACCAACAGGAAACCGTTTTGGCGATCTTGGAAGCCCAGTAGTACGACACGTAGTGACACGCATATCTTAGTGTATTTTTCAAACAAGTAAAGTTTGGTTTTCAATATTGTTATACATGTATGGAATCAAGTCACCAAAACGCAACTGCTACAGAAAAGCATGCATTCCAAGCAAAAGTTGACTTTTATGCAAGCCCCATGCATTTCACTACTCAAGAATGGGTATAAAAACATATGCGTTAACGGGATTCCATATGCATGTTTAGCGTCGTACTGACAAGAACCACTTAGACAAACAAAACAATTACGCAATTATTCAACACGATCTCATTAAAATCAGATCTTAGTTCTCGCTACCGCTAAACAAAGCTTTGTTTAGCGGTAGCGAGAACTAAGGTCTGATTTTAATGAGATTGTTATTCAACATTACGAAATGCCACGCCTGTCCGAAAATGAGCGTCTGCGAGCCATTGGTATGCTTGAAGCAGGATCGAGTCAACGTGGTGTTGCAAGACAATTTAACGTCCACAGAAACACCATTTGGTGTTTATGGCAACGTTGGCAACAGACGAATACAGTCAGAGACCATCCTCGGAGTGGCAGGCCACGCGTAACCAATAATCGACAAGACAACTGGATTCGAACAACGCACCTACGAAATCGATTCCAGCCAGCAACAGTGACTGCAAGAAGCATTCCTGGCCTTTGACGAATATCTTCACAAACGGTACGTCGCCGCCTCAGATGTGCAGGGATTGTCGCCAGAAGACCCGCCAGACGTCCCATTTTGACAGGAAACCACCGTCAAGCACGTCCACAGTGGCGCAGACAGCGTCTACGCTGGACGGCCATGCAGTGGGGACAAGTTCTATTCACTGACGAGTCTCGTTTTCACCTCAGCCACAGCGATGGACGGATTCGAGTGTACCGACGTCGAGGTGAACGTTACGTCAATCATTGTGTCATGGAAGAAGATCGGTTCGGTGGCGGCAGCTTTATGATATGGGGTGGGATTACAGCAAGACAGAGGACCCCTTTGATAGTGGTAGAGGGAAATCTCAATGGACAGCGCTTCCGCGACGAGATCTACCGTTTTTGTGTCGTCATGGCCCAGGCCTCATATTGCTCGACTTGTTCAGGATTCGCTTCAACAAAACAACGTAAATGTCATCCCCTGGCCGGCTCGCTGATCTCCCCTGATCTCTCACCAATCGAGCACATGTGGGATGAGATGGATCGGCGCCTTCGACGTCAATCACGTGTTCCACAGACACTCCACGAACTTCGAAACATGCTCCAGCAGATATGGACAGATATCCCACAGGACTTTGTGCGACGCCTGGTTCATTCCATGAGACGAAGATGTGTTGCTTGCATCGCAACCAGAGGTGGACACACACGCTATTGATTTGTAAATTGACATTTGGGCATGTTCATTGGTGTTTTTTTAGGAAATCATGCATTTTCTGAAGTCAGTATGGCAAATTAATCCATTTAAACACTTACAGGAGTCCTGTATCTGTTGAAAACCGAAATTGTTTCAGATTTGGTAAAAAACATAACTTTGCATTAAATCTTATTCAATGTCACAGGAACTTTTGTTGTTCAGTATATATGCATGCGCGCACGCACGCACGCACACACACATACACCCTTCAAAACCCTGGATCCAACTCTGGTATGTTGGATTTCCAAGTTACTAGATTTGCCCTACTTATGTTATTTGGTGTGTCAGCAACATACGTATAAATGGCCTTTTATAGTGCTACCTCACTGAGATACCATGCTGCAGTTTAACATAAAAACATATTCAGGCACAGTATGCCAACTCCGAGCCGACCATTCCTTGTTTCATCCTCTTAATGTCGAGCGCCAGGCAAGGTGACAACAAATACCATATTTTAACGCCTTTTGGTGTGAAGCGGCCGGGGATCGAACCACCGACTTTCCACTTTCCGCGCAGACGCTCTATTCACTAAATACTCAATGAAATTTCAAGATAATATGTTGAACAATCAAAATACTAGGTTGAATCTTAAAGATATCATGTAGTACAGTTCATGTTGCAATCTATTATTGTGCTCGGTGCAATGAGAGGTTGTAAAACCCAGAACTTCTGTTATAACAAGAACCTTTTTCATCTTGAAATTTACTTGGCAATTTTAATATATTTTTGGTCAGCCTTTTAAGATATGAAACGAATTAAGGTAAAAATGGCATGATTACTAACTAACATTTTACTAATGACAGACAATATTTGTCTTCCATAATCTGCTGTTGACGTATCCTTACCTGTTAATACACCCCACTCCACACCACCCATCCCCCTCTCTGTGTCTTCGTCTTTATCTGTATCTGTGTTTATTTGTCTGTCCGACTGTCTGTCTCGCCACACACACCTCACATGCACCCTCAACCTGGCACATTTTCACACGCACGCACGCACGTGCGCTCGCTAGCTCGCACGCACGCACACAAACATGTATATGCACGACGCTATATCTTGAACGCGACGTTAAATCTCATTCAACTTACTTAACTCCGATTGGTTAAGCAGCGCAACACCCAACTCACTCACTCTGTCGTTCACTCACTCAATGTCCCCCACCCCACCTCCCCCCACCCCTCCCCCCGGGTGACCAGTTGCACAAAGTCACGAAGTGAGCGAAAAGTCATGCTATTGTGACAGATGCTGTCACATATACAGCTGCCCTGTATATACATCTCAACCCCCCCCCCCACACACACACACACACACGCACCAGGTAATTTAGGTATTAACTAGTTTTTATGGCAGTTTATTAGTTTAAAGAATGATTACGTGATCTTTATTTTAGAACATATTAATTGCACTCGCTATATTCGGGAAATGAATTTGATTCCTTGACTTGAAACAAGTCTTTCCCATTTCCCCACAACCCCAACCCCCTGCCATACAAGCACGCCTTTGAGATGAACGCTACCGCCGGGGTCCAGCGTCTCTCAACTCCCTCAGGTCGTATTGGAAACATAATATCAATCTTGTCTCAAAGTGACATGTATAAATAAGATTTGATCGTTGATCCCCTACCTCTTATAAAGCTGGTGATAATGTCTGGCTTTCTTTTCGCGTCCGCCATCTCTGCAACTCGGGAGTCCATTGGTGCGCGCATGTTGTTATCTGCACCTGGAGACGAAGGCACCTGCAGAATCTTACTCCGGGAACAATCCAATGCCTCGTTCAACACATCCGTCTTTATACCAGCACGTGACAACGCTACGTTTCCGGCGACGTTGAGGAGGCGTGGTCGTCCACGGGGATAGGCTGTTCCTACGTAACTCTGATTTTGTGTAACCTTTATTCATAATCAGGGCTGTAATGTATATTATAGAACATTCTAGTGTGGATGCGGAATTATGTGATACTTGTATATGTATATTCATGATTAGATTTGGTTAATTTTCATCCAGCCCTAACTATGGATAAATAATTTGCATAATTCTTTTAGAAGAGAAGGGTGTCTTTACTTGTCTATATTAAACAAAGGATTGAGATGTATAAATGTAGCAATTGAACGGCTATTTGACTTTTATTTGATTAGAGATCGGCGAAAAGAGGCGGCTGCTGCGCACGCCATCTTCACGGGTGGTCATTGTCGACAGGTCAGTAGTGGGCGTACTAGTCATTAGGCAGACACGGTCTCCGTTTCTTTGCGTCCTCCTTTCATTGCGCTCTTTGTTAACTCGTCTGAGGATTTAACCCAAGGCTTACACACTAGCCATACCACAGATTATTGTAATGAAATTGACCATTATATTGAGCAATGTATTGTTCTACACACTGTCTCGAATCATTTGGAACTTGGATCAAATAGAAATCCATGTTGGTACCATTCTGGAAAATATTTAAAATGACAAGCTTTGTTTTTTCCTGTACATATATGTTAGTTACCGTCATTTAATTTTATCTTCTTTTAATTTACATTTGTTTGCAACGCTAGGCATTTATTAATCGGTAATATAATGACATTTAATGTTTACATTTTGTACAAAACTGAGGCAAAATTAGTTGCAATTAAGGTAAAAAAGATGTCTATGGGTTATAGGGTGATCAGGCTCGCACACTTTGTTTATGCATGTCATCTGCATCGAGTGAGTGAGTGAGTTTGATTTTACGCCGCTTTTAGCAATATTCCAGCAATATCAGGGCGGGTGACACCAGAAATGGGCTTCACACATTGTACCCATGTTGAGAATCCAACCCGGGTCTTCGAACCCGGGTGACGAACGAACGCTTTAACCACTAGGCTACCCGACCGCCCTCATCTGTATCGGGGGGAAAGCAGCTTAGTGAATGTTATCTTGAAGTACACCACACGTAATATTATGAAACTTTAACTAATACTTCATTTCCACATATGTGGAAAATAGATACCATATTGTTTTTCATCGCAGACCAAACAATTGTACGCATCTTGTTTGGCATCTCACATTGTCTCAATGGTAATCTTCTGTCCAAATTGATCAAACGAAACCTCTGTCAAGATCAGGTAAAGTTGCCGTAAAAGGCGACAATGCTTCTCGAAAGAGGCGACTAACGGGATCGGGTGGCCATACCCGCTGATTTGGATGATGGATGTCATCGTATCCTAATTAACGTAGATCGATGATCATGATGTCAATCACTGGATTGTCTGGTCGATTATTTACAGACCACCGTCATGTGGCTGGAATATTGCCGTGTGGCGTTAAACAACAAACGAATACGTTTGCCTGGGGGGGGGGGGGGGGGGGGGGGGGGGAGTTCTGTACATGATCACAGTGACTTTGGGCGACACGAGTGGCCTAGGTTATGATCGCGGGTTCGAATCCCACATTTGCCTGAGACCGTGAAGGTCCGGGTTAGAATTGATCTGAAACAACTCATGCTTTTCGTAAGAAGCGACTAACGGGATCGGGGGTGAGGCTCGCTGACTTGTTTGATGCATGTCATCGTATCCACACTGCGTGGATCGATGCTCATGTTGTCAATCACTTTATTGTCTGGTCCAGACTCGATTAATAACAGACCGTCGGTATATAGCTGGAATATTGCTGAGTGCGGCGTTAAACAACAAACAAACAATTAAACAAACACGTTTGCCTGATTATGTGTCCCGGTATAACGAGCACCATACACGTGCTCGTTGGTTTCACAAAAGTGGAAAAGGCCTAGGACATGCATCATTTCGGGTTGTCCTCCCACATTACGCTGACACGCCGTGACAGAACTTGAATAGTGGTGCTTAACCAAACTGACTTGCGATAACTTTGTGTAAAACTATTCTGCAGCCACTGTACCCGAGTAAACCTTTCTGCGTTGCCATGAAAGATATAAAGACCCGGATGTCCAATCCTATTTTCAATTTGTTTCAGCGACTTGTCAAATGAGACTGTGCAAATGGTTGACAAGTATTTCCTGAAGACCTCATATTAATAAATGTCAGTTCAACATCAGATACAGTCTCAGTGTTACAAACACAGCTGCTCAGTCTGGGTAATTACACTGTACAATGCAGTCGAACAGTGTCTTCATTAGGATGACAAGGACTAAGCAGACAGACAGACAGACAATAGTTTATTAACGTCTCACTCCTGTACATACATAAAACAGCTTTATACAACCTGACATAGATAAAATGTACAGAACCATTCAATAGAATTATGAGAGACGAATTATCACAGAATTTATACATAAATGATATAAAGATGATATAGTAAAAAGTTATCCATATAAAAGATGTTGTCTACGATTAAGAATTAAAAAGCAGACTTTGGCAAGTATAAAACACACACTGGAGTCACTGAAAATAAAACAAAGTTTGTCGATATCAGGTATATCTAAAAAATTATAAGATTTAGCAATACATTCATTAAAAAGAGTTGCCCTGATATCATCATATAATACGCAGTGAAACAAAACATGGACCTCGTCCTCTACGCTGTCATTACAGTGGAAACATTTTCTATTATTGACAGGTACACCTTCGTATCGACCGGTTTCCACTCGAATAGGAGCCACGCCACATCTAAACTTGGCTAGTGCCGATCTATAGTTTCTGGGCATCTTATTTGAAACATAGTATTCTGTCCCATATACTTGTTTGTAACATCGATACATTCTCAATTTATTAAGCCCATTTCGCCCCTCTTCCTTTCTTAACATATCACTCCAACGGGTAACATATTCATTTTTACACCATTTTTCCACCTGTGTACAAACAGAAAATTTATCAATTAAACCTGTAGCGTTTAATAGATGTCTGAAATCCATATTCGTAAACTTCTTTCTTACCCTACCATTCCAATTTTTACAACCATTTACAGCGTATCTATCAGCCCAGATAAACACGTGTCTGTTTAACCTACTAGACATATTCTTAAGGCGCCACCATTGTCTTGCTACACTTTTCCACTGTCTGACAACAGGCGGTATCCATCCCATGTCCCCATTTATAGCGACGTCAGGGGCGTATTTGCCGAGTCCCAAATAAAATCTAATGGCTCTATGGTGTACAGCATTTATTGCTGACACATCATAATTACCCCAGATAGCCGCCCCGTAGTCAAGGACAGACCACACCATACTATCGTACAATTTGGAATAGGTTTGGAAATGCATACCGCCTATTGTCTTAACTTTGGATATCAACAGGCCCAAAGCCCTATTAGCAGACTTCGCTGCTGCACGTGCCATTGCAGTAAAATCTAATTGGTCTGTGAACAGTAGACCAAGATAATTGTACTTAGCAGCAATGTCTAAAATCATATTTCCGACATTAAAAACATGCTTCGTCTGTATGACAGACGGATTTCTAAAATGGACAATTTTAGACTTTTCCTTATTGATCTCTATCTTATTTGTGCAACACCAAGTATGTAAAACATCTAACAGTAGACTGAGATCAGCTTCATTCTCAGCTGACAATGCTAAATCATCTGCATATGCTAATGCTGCAATATTAAAATTGTCTACAGTTACACCAATATTAAGACTTTTGAGAGTATATAATAAATCATTTATGAACAAGTTAAAAAGCAAGGGAGATAACAAACACCCCTGTTTTAAGCCACGGTTTACCGTGAACCAGGAAGTAAAGAAACCATTCACTCGAACACTGCATTTAACACCCTTGTATAATGATTGCAACGCAGGTAACATGTTGCCTCCAATACCATGGTGAGAAAGTTTATCCCATAAAATGTTTCTATTAACACAGTCGTAAGCTTTCTTAAAATCAATGAATGCAACAAATGTAGATTTCTTTTTTACTTTTCTGTTTTCTATAATTGCTGTTAGCGTTTGGACGTGATCGATAGTAGATCTTTTTTGTCTGAATCCGTTCTTTGAATCATTGAGTACGTCGTTAGCTTCTGTCCACAGTTGTAGTCTTCTGTTAAGGATACTACAATACAGTTTATAAATGGACGTAGTCAGTATGATACCCCTGTATGAGAGGGGGTCTCTAGGGCCCAGGGTTGAGCACTTTGGAATGGGACTAATTATGCCTTTCGACAATATTTGAGGAATCTTTCCTGTATTAAAACAATTATTAAAAATATAGTGGAGCGTTTTAGCGATAGCATCAGACTTCAGCAAAACGACGGGGATTTCGTCGAAACCTGTTGCTTTTCCTGTATGAGCCTTATGGATAGCAGTCTTTACTTCAAATAGACTTATGCTGTCGTTGAAAAGAACATGGTCATTGGCGCTCTCACCGTCTCTCCTAGAAGCTAACTTCGTGTCACTGTCTCCATTTAGCAAACCGCTAAAGACATTTTTCCACCTTTCCAACACTATGTCCTTCCCACACCCACATTCCCATCCTCCATAACTACTGCCATCGGTATTGTCTAGTGCCTCTCCGACCCTACACCTACACGTCCTTTCTGTCTCCAGAACTCACTATCACGAGCCGTACATAATTCATCTAGACTGTTCACGGTCTCTTTCACATATGCACGTTTAGCCTGTTGTACACTTTTATCAAACTTCTTACGTAAAGTCACAAAGCAGTGTATCAGAAACTGTTTATCTGACTTAGTCCTGCATTTACACCATTTCTTTTCGGCTTTACACATCTCGTTCCAAAAAGTCGTCAGCGAATCGGACCACCATGGCTTCTTGCTCCTCCGTCGTTTATTAGAAGTCTTGGAGTTCAGCATATAGGACCTACTTTTCAGCTTACATCTCATTTCTTCTTTAACCAAGCCAATCAGACTGTCTGAGGCTGCGTCGATATCACATTGTGTCACATGCGAGTTCTCCAAGCGCTGGATTATGTCATCTTAAGTCGTCAAACATTCCGGTGATGACATAAAGTCACGTGGTATATCTGACGTACTGTATTTAGTCACTCTGACACCTTTATCACGAATGTCCACATCCTCGTGAATATGTTCAATATCACATGTCCATCGCAACAACGAGTGGTCTAACTTGGTGATTAGATGTCCGTCTACCTTACCGACAATATCTGCATTTCACGCTAATACATCTGATCTAATAACCTCAAAATTCTGAAAATTAGGAAGATATTCATATGGCACAATACAGTAGACAACCACTGACTGACCTCTAGATGATACATATGTAAAATCATTCAAAACAGCGTTTCTCCCATTGAGAATACAACAATTAGAGTCAATAAAAAAATCTACAAAGCGCCGCCCGTATGCATTGCATGTGAAATCCACCACATTTCTGTCTTGGATATTGTCTATTCCTTCAATAAAATCAGTCTGATCGCCGCATCTACTATTCAAATCTCCACAAATGTATAACAGTTTTCCAATTGTTTGATACTCAAGTATTTGCGATAGAAAAGTGTCCAAAAAGTCAGCGACACATATATTTCTGGCGGAAAACCGCATCATGTACAGAGGCAACTATCAGGGAATGTCACACTATTGTGACTATAGTACGCCTGAGGAAGACAGGCGTACGGGTTACACACAACCAAATGTTTTCCCATGGACTTCTATAGTAACGTTATTTTTTTTTTTAAATAACTAAGCATTCAACAGCTATTACCTGTACGTGTGTGCACAGTTTGGCCTTAGAGCAGCAATAACAAATTTAAAAATGACTAGCTTAGCCAGCTCCTTTTGGAGCTACAGCTACAGGAAGCTAAACACACCACCCCCAGTTCCGCACCAAATGTCACCTACTTGAAAATAGCTGTGGTCACATTCAGCATAAGTCATCATGTTGAAAAAGACAGTACTAAATATAGAAAAACATGGTCTTTTTTTAATAACTGGATGGATGTACATTTGAAAGACATACAAATCTCACAGAATATCCTCCAATCACAGCCTGCAGATATCTCTCGATCGGCACTGAAGGCTCCCTATGAAAACCGCACTGTCCAAACTGGTTCTGATTTGGTGTAGTAGAACCTATAGCATAGCATGCTATGGCGATAATGAACCTTACCATGGTCCGGCTGCATAAGCGATCTTAGGTTTAACACAGACTCCCGATGGTCGTAGCTCTGTGATGGCTGTGTGGAACGGCGCCCTAATTTGTTGATCATGAAATCATGGTGCTCGGAGATATTTATAAGCTTGTTAAAATATTGAAATAATTTATTACAGTTTTAATGGGCTTTGTACTATGCTTACCTATCACATGTACTTTTCTACATGCTGCAAACAAACTTTGTCAACTCTTTATATTACCAATAAGGGAGTGGTGGGGTAGTCTAGTGGTTCGCTCATTAAGCCGAATGTCCGGGTTCGATTCCCAAAAAGGGTGTATGATGTGTGAAGCCCATTCCTGGCTAAGCTAAACAAAGAATTGAGGACATCCAATTAAGGGTCACGTCGATCAGAACGACCTCTCATCCGATCAATCAGAGCGTCGCTTACCAGATTATGAAAGTGACAGAAAGTCTGTTTTCTAATCATGCAACCTCGAAAACGTTAACACAATATCATCGGCTTTCATGGGATAAACATTTGAACGGAAGAGACGTTGCATAGTTTGTGGAAGTAGTGCAATACAATCTCGACCATATTTTAGACATTTCAGAATGTTCTTTTGTTAAGTTTTCAGTTTTTTATTCCAGAATTTTGTCACCATATTTTTCAAGCTTAGTCTGAAAAAGAAATCGCCAGGTTGAAACTTGTGACGTAAAGCTCGAGAAAGCTGCTTTCTGATTGTCTAATGTCGACTTCTTGTTAATCATTTCATTGGTCGGTCAAAATTCGCGAAAGGTCGTTCTGACGTGATGGGACGGGATGTCCTCAGAGCTTTGTTTAGCGGTAGCGAGAGCTAAGATCTGATTTTAATGATTGCTCATTCACCTATAAGGGGCGGACCATTTGATTTCTAGAGGGGCCGTTTTTTTTAAAAGAAACAACACAGCTCATAATTTTGTGTGAATAAAAAGCTCAGCCTCCATCTGCTTGAAAAATAATAATTCAGCCTCAATAAAAAATCTCGACCACAATATGGCCATCCTCATATGGTTCGTGAGCCACGCCATAATCTTTGACAGAGAGACATAACCATGTGAGACAGTATTGTTGTAACCCTTATTTATTCGTAATCATTTCAAATCTCCCAATTCAAGAGGTCATTACAGTTGTTGACTGTGATGGGAAATGTCCCTTAAACATCATATACCCTTACTCGGAAATAGCAAAAGAAACATTACCAATCAGCATCGTTTGTTCCTGAAAAACAGAACAGGAAGATACTTGTATGGTCAAAAGACATGAATTAACATCATTCCAAGTTACGCCATGAGAATCAAGTTGCAGTTTGAGGTGCATCAGTTGTGGAGATGAAGGGTTTGTTTTGGTTGGGATATGCAAAGCTGGGGGTTTTAGTAGGGGCTTGCTTTTGCTTTTTGAATGCCTGTTGGACCAAAGACGCGTTTTTTTTTAGAAGGTTTTATACAGGGGAGGCATGACAGAAAGGTTTGCTACAAATTTGTGAGTGAGTGAGTGAGTGAGTGAGTTGGGTTTAAAGCCGTTTTTCACAGTATTCCAGTTATATCGCAGCGTGTCAGCTTAATGTGGGAGGAAAGCCCGAAGTGATGCAGGTCTCAGACGTTTACCACTTCGGTGAAACCCACGAGCACGGGTATGGTGCTGTCAAACCTAGAAACATAATCGGGCCGAACCCACAATCATAGGTTTCTGCAAATTTGGGATAATACAGGCCAAATCTAAGTAATGACACACGTTATGGACATTATGAGGGGGGGATCTGTGTGACGGAATCTATTTTTGAAGGATCGACATGGATGCCATCTTTGCTAAAGATATGCCCTAGGTCGCAAATTTACATTTGCTTGGTTTAAAAGTGAATTCTGCTTTTTTAATCTTTTGAAATACTGCCTTGAGGTGATTCAAATGATCCAAAATCGTTTTAGAAAAAGTTATGTTACCAACATATAATAGTATGTAACGCCGATTCATTTCTTTATTGCCTCTGAAATGGTTTGCAGACATGCGAATTATAAACGTTTTCAAAACGTTACAAGGCCTCAAAAAGTCTCGAAAGACAACAAACGCACGGTCCAAAACATAACTATGATACTCGTATCAAATACACCACCATACCCATTTCCTTTTGGCTTCAGCTTTAGGCGCAATCAAACATTGCATCAATCTTTTTCTTTGAAAGGTGCCCAAAACATTAGATTAAAAAAATTCTTCCAGAATATATATCCTTAGTGTGAAAGTCACAACCATACACTGTGTTGGCATCTTGTTTGGGCTAAAATAATATCCCATGTAAGGATGAAAAGAATTATCTGCGATTTTTCAAAGTAGTACGAGCAGTCAAAACATGAGGAAAATAAAACACTCTACATATCTATGTCTTACGTGACATTCTTTTCACACACACTCATTATTCCACCACGCACGTGTCAAGAAACTGCAGCTTTAACATGATTTATCATCCAAAACTGGCTCCCACAGGAAATATCGCTTGGATTAGATCAAGCGATATCTACACTGTAGATATCGCTGCAATGAAATTACATCACAATGCTTTGCAGACCATTGTGACGTCACTGGTTACCATGACGTCACAATCAAATGACATCACTTATGGCTCTGCTTCTGAAACTGTTAGCAGTACTTTTTACACTTAAGACACTGCTAATTACTGTCTACAAATTGAAAAAGTTGGAAGAATGATGTTGGATGATAAATCAAATCTCACCCTCGTGTCTTTTGATATCAAATATATCAACACTCGTTGATAAAAGTGGCAAAAATCCTCGGCAAGCCTCGGAATTTTTCCATTTTTATCAACTCGTGTTGATATATTTGATAACAAAAGACACTCGGGTGAGATTCTCTATATCACACAGTTAGAATTGCTATTGAGATATTTCTAACTATAAACTCATTTCCATAGAGATAATTTCCTGTGTACGCCTTATGCAGAGTCGACCCACCTTAACAGACGACTGTTGATCAAAAATACTATGAAACACTGTGTTTAGTGCTTCTTAACGACAAATTAATTTCCCTGGGGGGAAGGCTCAGCATGACCGATCCTACAAACATGGTCAGGACGGGACGGAGTATATTCCATTCTCGAATGTATTTATTTGATTAGTAGAAGAACAATTGCATTAACTTTCATTAATCACTTTTCCTCTATCACTGTGCTCGTCAGGAGAAAGGGGCACTCAACCAGAGCTGTGTAAGGAAAGGTACTGATCGAAGGAAGGATGTTTGTGTGTTGTTTAACGCCGCTTTCTGCAATATTCCAGCTACATGACGGCGGTCTGTAAATAATCGAGTCTGGACCGGACAATCTAGTGATTTATATCACGATCATCGATCTACGTTTATTAGGATACGATGACATCCATCATCCAAATCAGCGAGTCTGGCCACCCGATCCCGTTAGTCGCCTTTTTCGCCTTTTTCGAGAAGCATTGTCGCCTTTTACGGCAGTTTTACCTAATCTTGACGTGTCGACGACGACGATGATGATAATGATGATGATGATGAGGAGGAGGAGGAGGAGGAGGAGGAGGCGACGTTAAACCCGCACCACCTTGTCAGTTTAAAGACCCAACTACAAGATAAAGCAATCCCAAGGTGTTTCTGATCGATGATATTCCACATGCTACTGCTGTTTATTTGTTAATCAGGATACGATGACATTCATCATCCAAATCAGAGAGTCTGGCCATTCGATCCGTTAGTCGCCTCTTACGACAAGCAGAGTCGCCTTTTACGGCAAGCATGGGTTGCTGAAGAGCTATTCTACCCCGGATCTTCACGGGTATGAGGATATTGTCGAACAAGTGAGTTAGTGAGTTGGGTTAAACTGCGCTTTGAAAGTATTTAAGTTACGGTTTAGGTGGAAGCCACGAGCATTCGTATGGTGCCGATAAAGCAAGAAGAGTGACCAGGGCGAGTCGAGGTTTCAAATCGAACACACCATCTTGGGATCCCGTCTAGGGGACGCAACTCTGCATGCTGAATTGTGCGTCTTAAACTGCCGAGTCGCCATGCCAATCATAAAACAAATGTATGTGTTAGGGCTGGGACGGGTAACTCGGGTACCCGGGTCGGGTGGGTACTGAGTAGGACCCGGGTACCCACAGGACTACCCGGACTCTTGGTTAGTCACGTGATATATTGTTTAATGAAAAAATGATCTAAAACTCTATGGTTACACTACAAGCCACTCATGTTCGCATTTCTTTCTGACTATGCACCATTCCTTCTGATTTTTTCATATGGTTGAATAAAGATATAACTTAATTCAGCTAGAGAATATGAATGACCAGATTGTTTAATACATGTATCTAAATACGTGTCGCCAGGGCTATGCTAAAAATGTTCCCATTCGGACATTCAATGAGATTAAAATCCCCACCGAGTAACTGGCACGCCTAAGGGGCATAACTCTGCACAGCAGCATTGTAGACGACTTGGTCAATGCGTCTGGGTGAAGAGCAATCTCATTAAAATCAGATCTTAGTTTTTGCTATCGCTAAACAAAGATCTGAGGACATCCCATTACGGGTCACGTCAGAACGACCTTTCGCGAACTTTGACCGACCAATGAAATGACTGACAAGAAATCGATATTAGCCAAAAAGAAGGCAGCTTTCTCGAGCTTTACGACACTAGTTTCAAACTGGCGACTACGCTTCGAGACATATTTTTACGTATTCTCGATTAAAAAAATTTAAACTGATAAATAGAACATTCTGGAATGGCTTATAGATGGCCTAGATTGTATGGATATAATCATAAAACCAATAAATGTCGTTCGGATGTTAAAATATTTCGTGGTTGCATGATTAGAAAACACATTCCGACTGTCACGTTCATGATCTGGTAATATAAGCGACGCTCTGATTGGTTGGATGAAAGGTCGTTCTGACGTGACCCTTAATGTGGTGTCCTCAGATCTTTGTTTAGCGATAGTGACAACTAAGATCTGGTTTTAATGAGATTGGGGTGAACAGCTTTTTTGACAAGTAGGATGTGGGGTATGTGGGATGGGCTGTGTTGGTGAACAGCTGCTTTGAAAAGTAGGGTGTGGGGTGTAGGGTGCGTGGTGTGGGGTGTAGGGCGGGATGTGCGTTGGTACACAGCTTTTTTTGTAAACGTTGGGTGTGGGCTGTAGGGTATGGGCTGTTTGGGGTGGGCAGGGATTTGGACTGTTTTTGTTTTATAAAAAAGATATACTGATATTAAAAACAAATACTAGATAAATGCACAACATTTTGTGTTGTAAGCCAAATATCAGTCGAATATGTTATAATTTTGTTCATTACGTCACCAAATGTTTTTTATACGTTGTGCATGCTGAGCATGCTTCAATGTGCAGGTGAATCCCCGAGCAGGTATCAACACTGGAATCTGGAAAGGACAGCCAAAGTTGTACATCCAATTGATTTGCCGACGCATTAGATTTAACCCCAGTTACTTCATGCTTCAAGTTTCTCTAATAATGCATCTAATACTGTCTCCAGTGAACAAATAACGACAGGTACTTACGGCGACACTAAACTCCCTGGTCTCACAGCTCATGTACGCTGTTTCCTAATTTAATCAACAACGAGAACTGATCGCATTCAGCCTCGACTTACATTTCCAGAGAGGTGTTAACGAACGAATCAGTTATGGAGAACAAGAGTGCGGGTGACTAATGGGAAACAGAATTACTTGAGTGAGTGAGTGAGTTTGGTTTAACGGCGCTTTTAACAGTATTCCAGTTATATCACGGCATGTCAGCTTAGCCCAAGAAATGCAGGTCTCAGACGTTTACCACTTCGGTGAAACCAACGAGCACGCGTATGGTGCTGACAAACCTAGAAACATAATCGGGGCGAACCGGGATTCAAACCCACAATCATAGGTTTCTGACGTGCCCAAGGGACGCAACTCTGCACAGCGAATCGCGGCGCCTTAGACGACTGGGCCATCCGTGCCCCCCAGAATTACTTGAAAAAGTTGTCCGATTAAACTACACAAATTGAGACACGAATCTTTTAAAGAAAAGATATATATGAACTGAAGAAGTATCCTCGGAACATTTTACGGCGGATATTTGGTTGATGGCGTGTCAACGTACACCGACGTCGTGAATCGTTGCTCACAATATCGATAACTGGGTTGTCTGGTCCAGAATCGATAACTTACAGGCCGCCGTCGTATAGCTAGAATAGGTGGAGTAAAACAACAAGGAAACCGTCACCTATGATCGTGGGTTCGAATCCCAGATTCGTCCAATAAAGGTCCTTGGATGGCAGTCGCATACCCATGCCCCCTTGGGTTCCAACAAAGTGGTAAATATCTGAGACCTGCATCATTTCCAGTTATCCTCCCATATCAGGCTGACACGCCTTGATAACAAAAAACAGGCAAAACCCCGAAGTTTGTTTGTTTGTTGTTTAACGCCGCACTCAGCAATATTCCAGCTATATGACGGCGGTCTGTAAATAATCGAGTGTGGACCAGACAATCCAGTGATTGACAACATGAACATCGATCTATGCAGTTTGGATACGGTGACATGCATCAACCAAGTCAGCGAGCCTGACCACCCGATCCCGTTAAGTCGTAACCTACGACAAGCATGGGTTCTATTCTACCCTGGATCTTCACTGGTCCCAAAGTATTCAGTTATTAGTATTTATACTCACCGACAAAAGAAACTCGAATGCCATACATGTTGGTTAATATATGAATAATTACTCATATTCAAGAGATACCCGATCCCGTTAGTCGCCTTTTATTACAATCATAGTCGCCTTTTACGGCTAGCATTGGTTGCTGATTTTCAGGGGTAGGTAGCAGTGATTATGTTTTTACTTTTGACACACCGTGATATTACTGAAATATTGGTCAAAGCGGCGTTAAATCAAACTCACGCAAGATGAACTGTACTATTCCTAAAATAGATACTTGGTGCTTACTTTGTCTTTGTAAATGTTTGGGACACAAAAATTCCGTTTTCTTCGCCGAAGTCGTCTTCTAATTTGAAGCCACTTACTCGTCATTGTTTATAGCTATACATGTATTTCTTATCTGTATGTAACCACTGAACTAAACACGCTATGATTGAATACATGCCTGGCTTGTTGTGTTGGAATATACATACTGTCTGGTAAGGTTCACTCTGATGTGGGAATATCCTTGTAATATAAATGGTTTAATACTTGATGTTATTTAATAGTGATTCAAACGTCTTACAATTAGTTTCACACTGCGTTCAACAGTGGGGGTATTTAAATTAAATCCGTCTCTCCTTTTTTTTATTGACATTTTAAATGCGTGATACGACAATGCGACAACTCTAAACTGTACACCCGGGATCTTAATGAATGTGTAAGTTTAAACCGAAATCGGAGAGAGCTTGTTATTGCCACAGCAAACCCTGGCAGATAAGAGCCGTCTCGGTGATAAGACGACATTGCCTGACATTCAGTCCAAGAACATTCCATACACGTGCATTCGTTATAATGAGGTGAGTAGGTCTGTAGTGTGTGTGTGTCTGTGTGTGTGTGTGTCTGTGTGTGTGTGTGTGTGTGTGTGTGTGAGAGAGAGAGAGAGAGACAGACAGACAGAGAGAGACAGAGAGAGAGAGACACAGAGAGAGAGACAGAGAGAGAGAGACACAGAGAGAGAGACAGAGAGAGAGAGAGACAGAGAGAGAGAGGCACACAGAGAGAGAGACACACACAGAGAGAGACAGAGACAGAGACAGAGACAGAGAGAGACAGAGAGAGAGATAGACAGAGAGAGAGACGGAGAGAGAGAGAGAGAGAGAGAGAGAGAGAGAGAGAGAGAGAGAGAGAGAGAGAGAGAGAGAGAGAGAGAAACCTACGAGTATGTCGCTGAAACACCAAACAACATAAGTAGGGCAAATCTAGTAATTTGAAAATCCAACTTATCAGATTTTGAAATGTATGTGTATGTATGTGTATGTGTGTGTGCGTGTGTCCGGATTTATGTAGGTATTATAGTGCTGGCCCACTTATATACCATACTGCAGTTTGAAATTGATACCCTACACTGAAAACTGACTCCGAGCCGACCACTGCTTGTTGTTTTTCGTTATATTTCTGCCGAATACCAGGCAGGGAAACAACAAGTGCCATCTTTTCACGTTTTTCGGTATGAAGTGACCGGGGGTCGATCCACCGACCTACCGCTCTCCGAGTTGCCGTCATGTCAACGTGTAAGTGCATGTACGATTTACGATGCTTGTAGTAATATCAGAACATTATCTCGGAGGAATAGTCTTCGTAAACTGTACACATGTGGGAATTGCGCTCGGTCTTCTATGTGACGAGATTGTCTGGTCCAGACTCGACAATTTACAGACCGTCGTCATATACTGGAACATTGCTGAGTGCGGTGTTAAACAACAAACAAACAAACAAACAAACAATCAATCAATGTGACGACCGAGCACTATAACCACTGGGCTATCCATTGTTGTGCTGCCAGAAGGCAATGTGTACATGTTCATGTGTGAAACATCCGTTCTTGAATATAGAACCCACCAACCAACCCACTCACCCAACCACCCGCCCACTCAATCACAAACAGACCCGTGAACATCCGGGGTAACCGATGCTAGGTTTTCTGCAACCCATGCTTGTCGTAAGAGGCGACTAACGGGATCGGGTGGTCAGGCTCGCTGACTTGGTTGATGCATGTCATCGTATCCAAATTGCGTGGATCGGTGCTCATGATGTTAATCACTGGATTGTCTGGTCCAGACTCGATTATTTACAGACCGTCGTCATGCAGCTGGAATATTGCTGAGTGCGGCGTTAAACAACAAACAAACACTTACACATACACCCCTACCCCCTCAATTACTCACTCACTCTAATGGCTTATATGTAATTAGGTTGGCACTCGTGTTCTGGTTGTGTTCGGGCGCCGTGTTCTGTGGACCCGTGGACCAGCACGCCACATCGGAAACCAAGAACCTGTACTACAGCTTGAAGACGTTTGCCCGTGACCCGAACAAGGTGTTATTTGGCCACCAGGAGGACACGTGGTCTGGGGGTGAGGGAGGACACGCCCCTTACCAGACCTACTCCCATAATGGTTCTATACAGGGTTGGTGGTTCAAGGTAATTGTCAGAAATATCCCACTTATATCACACCGGCATGTGATTAACCGAGTTTAGAAAAGACAAACAACTTCTCGACATTGAAACGTGCAACAACGTGCTTGTGTTAGAGTATTACTCTGCAATTGGTTGTGCCTTCTATTTTCAATTTGATGAAGATGTTTTGGTTGTCAGTTATTTTTATGCTTCGTCGTGAGTGCATAACATACAAAAACAAGTATTGTGTGATCTAGGCTCCACTATGTCACCACCACTGTTTATTGCAAAAAACGATTGAAGTGAGTGTGAGTGAGTTGGCTTGAACGCCGCTTTTAACAGTATTACAGTTATATCACGGCGTGTCAGCTTAATGGGGGAGGAAAGCCCGAAGTGATGTAGGTCTCAGACGTTTACCACTTCGGTGAAACCCACGAGCACGGGTATGGTGCTGACAAAACTAGAAACACAATCGGGGCGAACCGGGATTCGAACCAACAATCATAGGTTTCTGGCGTGCCCAAGGGACGCAACTCTGTACAGCGAATCGCGGCGCCTTAGACGACTGGGCCACCCGTGCCCCCAAGACGATTGAAGGGGATCAAGCAGTCCGGCCCCTGTTCCACAAAGGGATCTTAGAGCTAAGATGATCCTATACTTTAGCACGGACTTTATACGACAACCGTAGCGCTAATATCGCTTTGTGAAACGCAATCTCATTAAAATCAGAACTTAGTTCTCGCTATCGCTAAACAAAGATCTGAGGACATCCCATTACGGGTCACGTCAGAACGGCCTTTCATCCAAAAAATCAGAGCGTCGCTTACCAGATCCTGAAAGTGACAGACTGAATGTGTTTTCTGATCATGCAATATTTAACAGCGGTATTCCGAACGACAGTAACGGGTTTTATGATTATATCCATACAATCTAGGCCATCTATAAGCCATTCCAGAGTGTTCTTTTTATCATTTTTAATTTTTTTACCGAGAATACGTCGAAATATGTTTCGAAGCGTAGTCGCCAGTTTGAAACTAGTGCCGTAAAGCTCGAGAAAGCTGCCTTCTGATTGGCTAATGTCGATTTCTTGTCAGTCATTTCATTGATCGGTCAAAGTTCGCGAGAGGTCGTTCTGACGTGACCCGTAATGGGATGTCCTCAGATCTTTGTTCAGCGGTAGCGAAAACTAAGATCTGATTTTAATGAGATCGTGCGGGGCCCAGGCCCGAAAACCATTGTTGCCATTGTTTTGTGTGTTGTAGCACGTTTTTGTTGCCCTTATCGGCTACACACGATGGCTCACCTCAGTCAGATAGGTTATCTAGGCCAGTATTGTGAGGAATCTATATTGGAACACAATCTGGCAACACCCTTGACCTGAACAGTAGATTTTGTTTGCTATCAAATTGTATTGCCTCATTTCCATAACAACAAATGGCCTTTGTTTATGGAGCGACCTTCTTGTCCTTTGAACCTGAACTATACGGGAGGGATCAGTCAGTAGGGACGGTTTACAGTTAAGTCATGCAGAATCCCTACACCACTGCTTTCCGAGGTGCGATGTAGGGCTGTGTTGAATTGTTTGATGGCATTACTTCGAAGTTGACGGACGACAAAGTAGACACACTTTATGGAAAATAACTTCTTTATTTACTTTATTTAAAGGCGACGTTTCGGTACAGATCCTTATACCGTTGTCAAGCAAGGCTAAATAATGAGTGTGTGAGTTAGTATGGTTATATTCCAGCAATATCACGACGGGTGACACCAGAAATGGGCTTCAGACATTGTACCCATGTACCCATGAATCGAACCCGGGTCTTCGGCGTGATGAGCTAACGCTTTAACCACTAGGCTACCCGACCGCCTCGCTAAATAATGAACATGGTACAGAATATATATAGTAGGTGGAGGATTAACAGTAACTCAATTGCATACATGAGAAAGATCAACATGAATAGGTTAAATAATGACAACAGAAGGATAATATTGTAACAACATGATGGACAGAGTATACTTGATGAGGACGCCAATACGACAGAAAGCCAGGATAAATATACAAAGGCGGGGTGATTATTGTTTAATGTGTTCATAGTAGGTGGATGGATTGAAACAGCCTTGATCTCTGTTGATTGTGGCCAAATGTGGACTGCTTCTGTTAGTTTTCTTTGACAAAGTCATCTCCTCTGCACTCCATCCCACACCCAAATCTGCGACCCCAAAAACCCGAATCAGCACCTTTCCGCATCGCCCTCCCATTCATAGAAAAAAACCGTCGCAAACATATACCGAAACGTCGCCTTTACAGTAAATAAAGAAGTTGTTATCCGTGTCTACTTTTTAGGGCAGGGTGGTCCCGAATGAATCCCGCTTCCTACCCACGTATTTGAACGCAAAACTATTCGGCACCGCTCGCATATTTCCGTAACCTACAAGAAGGGTCTCCATTCGGGTTGTCCGGAATGGCGCGAATAGGTCACGAATAGGCACGAATAAGTAACGAAAAGGCATGGGTTGGTTACGAATGGACACGAGTTGGTCACGAATGCTGCAAAACGTAACGCCTTGACAGGAAGGATTCAGCAACGCTATTTCCGACTGTAACCAGGCTTTGAGACGAAACTAGTCTGACATTTATCCCATTTAAAATTACTTGAGATAATGCCTATGCATTTGATCCGTCTGCAGCGCGGTGCGTATTAATGGCAGTTTACTCTATACGTAGTTTCCATATAACACATCGACACATACTAGTGTCCTATTGCGCTATTAACGTGACAAGTGTATTGTTCTAGCTTGACATCTACACCTTTTCATATCGATGTTGTGGAGAAGAATATACTAAGTTTAGTAATGGCAATTCTGTGCATTCGCAACGTTCGGAGTAGCGTCATACAGTGACCACTAATACTAATACTTAAGGAGGGTACGTGGCCCAGTTGTCCAAGGTGCCGCAATTCGCTGTGCAGAGTTGCGTGCCTTGGGCACGCCAGAAACCTATGATTGAGGGTTCGAATCCCGGTTCGCCCCGATTGTGTTTCTAGGTTTGTCAGCACCATACCCGTGCTCGTGGGGTTCACCGAAGTGGTTAACGTCTGGTACCTGCATCACTTCGGGCTTTCCTCCCACATTAAACTGACATGCCGTGATATAAGTGGAATACTGTCTAAAGCGGTGACTAGAATTATTATCTCCTCTCCCGCCCGTCTGGCTATATAGTTTATAACTTTCTTCCCATAATTATTTAGCGAGTTTATCTGAAACAATCTAACATTCTAATAATCAATATGGTCAATTTGATATTCACCATGGTGAATTGATTTTAATCGTTGTTTTTGGTTTGTGTTCATTTTTTTATTTTGTTTTGTGTAGGATGTTGGTGTTTATGTTTACTTTTCGTTTCGTTTGTTTGTTTAGGGCTGTTTTGTTTTGTTTTCTAATTTGGAAGTTCTTACGCGTCTCATTTGTTCCAAATTATTTTACAATTTTTTAATTTATCTATTTTATTTTTTATTTTTTATTAAGAACGACTGCTCATTTGAGGTCACCAACAAAACTGTTGGCCAAATAACCCATCCTCTCGCCCATACTACCAAAGCCCGGCCAAAATATACACCTCACATTCCAGTACACAGACCCAACTAAGAACCACCTGCTCTTGTTTCAGACCGGACAAGTGGACAGTTATGCACAGGACGAGCTGTCGGACGTCAAGAGAGTCACTGGTGAGTATCCTGCAGTCATAGGATTCGATTTCACCAACTTCGAACCGGATAAACTGAAGATCATGACGTACCTGGTGAAGAAGGCCCACGAGAAGGGGCTGGTGGTGACCATCTTGCAACACAACTCCAACCCTGTCACTGGGGGCTCGCTACGGATCGAGCAGGACCATGGCAACGTCCTTCACACCATCAAGAGACTCCTTCCCGGAGGTGACCATAACGCCGTGTACAGACAGAACCTTGACAAGATCGCAGGATGGGCGCACAGCCTGAAGGATAAACACGGCCGCCTGATACCCGTCATCTTTCGACCACTTCACGAACAAAATGGCGGCTGGTTCTGGTGGGGATTAAACAACAAGGCCCATAACTCGCCCCAGGATTTGAAGGACCTTTTCAAGTACATTGTGACGTATCTCCGTGATCACAAAGCCGTGAGGAACTTCCTCTATTGCATCAGCCCGGACAAGTTTACCAGCAAAGACGATTACCTTAAAATATACCCCGGTGACGACTATGTTGACATCGTCGGTACCGATTTCTACTACGTCGACAAATGGTCCACTAAGGACCAGTTTAAGAGAATTATTACAGACATCGTGGAAATTGCGGAGGCCAGGGATAAGATTCCTGCCCTGACGGAATCGGGTTTGTTTTATAACGGCATCAACCAACAACATCAGTTCTGGAACGACCACGTTCTTGACATCCTCAAATCCACGTCAACTACACGTCGACTCGCCTACGTCCTGGCATGGGCCAACAAGTGCTGGACTGACGTCTGTCAGCTGTGGGTTCCTTATCGAGGTCATCCTGCCGCGGGTAGTTTCAAGAGCCACTTCTATAACGATGCCATGACCGTATTTGGCAATGGACTCCATAATATCTACGGTTGAATTTTTTCAATTAAAGGAAAAGGAATAACTTAAATAGTGTTAATTCTTCATATTTTTATCACACTGGGATTATAAATCATCCATATGATAGAGATATTCAAAGAGCTCAGCATAGGACTGCATTTGAACCATTGCATAGATATGTTTCAAGAACAAACAGAATTCCATATTGCTTTAAGACATGCATTTTCAGCTTCAATATAAAATAAACAACAGTACAAACATTTCCATAAGTTGTCCACGTGATCATGAAACATACCTTGAATAGTATATATACTCATGACCAAAAGAAACGCGAACCATAGAAACATATATATATGTATGTCGCATCACTTTCAATTCAATTTAAAGAGCGCAAAACTAGTGAACTGTATACCAGAAATGTCTGTGACGCATAATATGTTTTGACCTACATGTTAATAATTGACCTGATAAGCGGACCTCGAACCAATGTTCAATCAATGTAAGCGTTGATCAAAGCAGGACTAGTTTGCAACGCCTCGTTATTAAGGTCACAACTGTGTGTTGGGGATCCTATTCAGTTTGTTTGTTTGTTTGTTGTTTAACGCCGCACTCAGCAATATTCCAGCTATATGAAGGCGGTTTGTAAATAATCGAGTCTGGACCAGACAATCCAGTTATTGACATCATGTGCATCGATCCACGCAATTGGGATACGATGACATGCATCAACCAAGTCAGCGAGCCTGACCACCCGATCCGGTTAGTCGCCTCTTACGACACGCATGGGTTGCAGAAGACCTATTCTACCCCGGATCTTCACGGGTCGGATCCTATTCAAGCACTATCCACACATAACATCCATTGTGACAATTGAATAGTTTCATCATACATCATTATCATGTTTTGTGCATGCAAGTCATTGGTTCAATGCATAGAATAACAGATAATCAAGTATTAGCTTGGACGCCGTTTTAAAAAGGTGCCCTCGCAAAGTTGCATAAACAGTTGTTGATCAAATTCTGATTTGAGTCCATGGGTTGCCCAGTCGTCTAAGGCGCAGCAATTCACTGTGCAGAGTTAGGTCCATTGAAAACATATGATTGTGAGATCGAATCCCGGTTCGCCCCGATTACCTTTCTAGGTTTGTCAGCACCACACCCGTGCTTGTGGGTTTCACCAAGGTGATAATCGTTTGAAACCTGCATCACTATGGGCTTTCCTCCCACGTCTACCTGGCACGCCATGATATAACTCGAATACTGTTCAAAAGGGCGTTAAACCCAACACACTGACTCACACAAATCCTGACTTCAAATGTGAGGTGTCCTTTGTCAGGATTACATAGATGGTTCAATGTTCAATGCTCGTGTTTCATGATATATGACTGATATCATGAACATTGATCCACGCAGTTGGGATACGATGTCAGCGAGCCTGACGATCCGATCCCGTTAGTTGCCTCTTACGACAAGCATAGTCGCCTTTTACGGCAAGGATGGGCTGCTGAAGATCTATTCTACCCCGGATCTTCACTGGTCACAAACCGACCTGATGACTTATTGCTTTGTATATTATTACACATGTATGCTGGCCAGGTCTCCCCACGTACATCAATACATTGATTAGACCATATTGATATCCTATGTGATGCTAAATAATTAATGTACTAGTAAGTTGGTCAAGCCTTGCTTTTAGGAGACTTACATGTTTTCTATTTTAACATAGATTACTAATGTTGTTGATTGAATATAAACCCATTGTTGGATGCAACGTTAATGATTTGGGGATTATGTGATATCTTATAAATGCAGTAGTTGGTGCTCTTATACAACAATTCGTAATTCAACGTTTGCCATGTCCACATCAGATGTCGATTTACAAAATTTAATTGCTTGGTATTTTTATAACAGTTCATTAATCATCAATCACTGTTATAATACCATTGGATAGTTGATGAACGTGTTATACATGTCACAAACGGGATCAAAGGCATTTCTCCATTCCACATGTATCTTGTAATAAACAGCAAACGCCAACACCATTCCCTGATAAATTAAATTCATGTGCGTGAGTGTTACACACAGTGTAACCGCTAAAATTAGAACTTGGAAATAAAAGTGACATTTTCAATAAAACGAAGCTGCAGGAACTACTTTCTTTGTGTTTCAATGAGTTTCCATGGAAGAGAACATATGTCAGTTCTTGCCAAATATTGAATGAATGGAGCACGTTTGATCATTTATGCCAGGTCAGTTGATGAGAGAACATATTATTTGAACAGAAACACCCTGATACGTCCCTTCTCAGGTGGTGCGTCACACGTTTCATGTGAATATTTCACCTTGAATACAACTTAATCGTGGTGTGAAGATATGTGTGATCATTTTTGTTAGAATATCAAAATTAAATTGCATTGCAAGAGTTGTTTGCAAACAAATGGACTTTAGTTTCTAAACAAATGCATTGTCAACTGACAGCGAATTTGCTAGGTTTTATATTTTATCATTTTACTGACGTTTTGGTTCTCCTACGTTCTGTACCGCTTCAGACGTTTCCTCCGCATGAACCTACATGTAACACGCTGGGATATAACTTACATGAAGGAGAGGCGATACAACTTTGGAATGGTCAGCAGTCCGAACATGACCATAAAGGGATCGAGCCTACAGGAACACACTTAATAACATTGGAAAGTTATGTTCCTCAAATGAGCTCAAATGCATTTCTGAAGAAAATTCTGACTGATTTGTTTTGTACTGCAGAAATGTCTGGAAGAATCTTTCTTATACCTCCAGAAATTTCTGCCAGATATTTATTATTTACCACTTTGTATTATGTACTTAAAAATATCGCTCAGCAGTCAGTTTTGTAGTAAACAACACGTTGGTGTTGAAACATTAGGCTCTGTGGTCAATCAATATATTTTGCAGTGAGAGAAAATCATTTGGCCTGATAGACTAGGTTATCATATCAAGATTTTCAACAAATCATTTCATACTCTCACATGGCTTCAAATGCCCGATTAGCTACAATGAAAACTAATTAGTGGATTTTTCATACTTTTATTATACATGGTTTGATACAGAAACATGGCGTGACAGTATAGTTCATGAAAATCAGCCTCACAAGTATGATATTAAAACGACCTAGTCCCCAGCGAAAAACTACAGTGGTAGTATTCACAGTAGTTGTAAGTGTGGCATCACGTTCGAGTGATTAGAGGATGGTGCACAATCATTCAGGGCACAACTGCGAGTTTTCCAGGTGGTACCCGGTCCAAGTAATGTCCATCACAGTGGCCTTTGTCAGGTACCAACTACTTGTCCTCCACAGCTCGTTCAAGTCTTGGTGGATCAAATGATTCATCCTGAATGAAAAAGAAAGACAACGTTACAAGAAAGCACTTACAAATTAGTGACATGTAGAACTAGTATTGTCGTAACATTGATTTTTTGCCATCAGCGCGTTTTGTTTCTCATAATTAATGCTTTCTGTCTCTGCTAATCAATTTGAATGGCACTGACAGCATCGAAGCAATGCATTTCAGACTTAATCTCGCCATGGCTGTTGATCAAACAACCGCGACCATAATTTTAAAGGTTTAAATTGTTACAATATTCCCAGGTGTATGGGACCCATTTTTATCTTATGGCACTAAGCTTACATATTTACAACAGTAATGCTATTCTACAACTACCTACAGATGCAAGGATAAACATGTAAAACATATATGAATAAATGTATTAAATTACATGCAATACAGAACTAGTCCCATCATAATCTTTCTTGAATAGCGAAACTTTACCACAACAAACGTGTATCATGACCCATTTTTACTTTCATCTACTCAAGTGACAGATGACCTCATCAATGCATGTTTTATTTTCATCTCAGATACCTCATGTTGCCAAATGCAGCAGAAATTAGTCCTGTGCCTCAAGCTGTCAATGTAAGCACTCTTGGTTTGATAAATTCACCTCTGTAATGGGAAAACAGACAAACTAACTTAATTGTAGTAAAGGCCAAACATAACATAAGCTTAATGCATCACAACTTAAAAACAGTTCTGCACCAACATTACTAAGAAAATTGTTGACGCTTCCAGTTAAATGACATCAGTTCCCGTTTGGAAAGAAGACAACTTCAAAACAGAAAGTGCTATCCCACTAGCTACCATAAACAGAAAGTTATAAGCACTTTTGGTGTAATGACCTTGACCTCAATTTAAGAGAATCACATTTTTGATTATTTTTAGTTGAAAACATAGGTGTAAGCTCTTACAAACATGTTATCGTGAAAGTGAAGTTCCACTAAATATATTCTTGACAAGTATGCCTCGATATGTCCTCATGGAAATCTTCTGCCACCTTGGTGTCTTCATGACACTGAAGTGTCATTTAAATATTTTTAGCAATCACTGCTCTGAAATGTCCTCTCAGAACGCTCCTGTCTGCAGGGTGTCTTTGTGACAGTGAAGTGCCACTCAAATAAATTCTTGGCTATCAGTCCTTCGAGTTGTTCACTTTGATCTCTTCTACCTCCAGAGTGTCTTCGTGACAGTGAAGTGTCACTGAATGTATTCAGGGTGTCTTCGTTACTGTGAAGCGTCACTGAATATTTTCTTGGCATTCATTGCCTCAAGATGCTTCATGTCACTGTTTCCCCTCCAGAGTGTCCTCGTGCCACTTAATAATTCTTGGCAATCAATGCCTCGAAATGTGCACTTTGATCTCTTCTGCCTCCATAGTGCCTTCGTGACATTCAATTTCCACTGAATATCTTATTAGCAGCAACACTGCATCAGTCTTCTTGACCCCCTTTTGCCTCCAGTGTGTGACCGTCGTTATCCAGTGGTTGGGCATGCTTCAGGCGGATACAAAATGGCTGACACCGCCTATTATAACCAAACAACCCAAGAAATTTGAACCAAAATCTAAAGAATTTCGAAGTGTCTTTCTATAAAGTAATGCGCCTACGTGCAGGTTGTTAGTGCGGGTTAGTGCAGGTTGTTAGTGCTGGTTAGTGCAGGTTAGTGCAGGTTAGTGCAGTGTTAAGTCTCTGAACCTTACGTGCCTTAGAAGCATACCCGACCCTTAGATCGAGGTCTCCAGAGGTCTTATATGGGTACCAGTGACCTGTATCCAAGATGTCTTTGTGACAGTGAAGTGTCACTGAACGTATCCTCAGCAATGAATGAAGAGAAATATCCTCTTCAAACTCTTCTGTCTCAAGGGAGTGTTTGTGACAGTGAAGTGCCACTCAATATAATCTTGGCAATCAGTGCGTCCAGATGTCAATGAACTCTTCTGTATCCTGGGTGTCTTCGTGACAGTGAAGTGTCACTGAATTATTCATGGCAACCAATGCCTCGAAATGTCCTCATGGAATTCTTCTGCCTCCAGGGTGTCTTGGTGACAGCGAAGTGTCACTGAACGTATCCTTAGCAATGAATGAATAGAAATATCATCTTCAAACTCTTCTGTCTCAAGGGTGTGTTTGTGACAGTGAAGTGCCACTCAATATAATCTTGGCAATCAGTACGTCCAGATGTCAATGAACTCTTCTGTATCCAAGATGTCTTCGTGACAGTGAAGTGTCACTGAATTATTTATGGCAACCAATGCCTCGAAATGTCCTCATGGAATTCTTCTGCCTCCAGGGTGTCTTGGTGACAGCGAAGTGTCACTGAACGTATCCTTAGCAATGAATGAATAGAAATATCCTCTTCAAACGCTTCTGTCTGTAGGGTGTCTTCGTGACAATGAAGTGCCACTCAATATAATCTTGGCAATCAGTGCATCTTGATGCCATGGAACTCTTCTGTATACAAGGTGTCTTCGTGACAGTGAAGTGTCACTGAACGTATCCTCAGCAATGAATAAATCGAAATGACCTCTTCAAATTCTTCTGTCTCAATGGTGTCTTCATGACAGTGAAGTGTCACTGAATGTATTCATAGCAATCAATGCCTCGAAATGTCATCATGGAATTCTTCTGCCTCCAGGGTGTCTTGGTGACAGTGAAGTGTCACTACTGAACGTATCCTCAGCAATGAATGAATAGAAATACCCGCTTCAAACTCTTCTCTCTCAAGGATTTCTTCGTGACAATGAAGTTGCACTCAATATAATCTTGGCAATTAATGCCTCGAGATGTCATGAAACTCTTCTGCATCCAAGGTGTCGTCGTGACAGTGAAGTGTCACTGAATATACTCATAGCAATTAATGCCACGAAATATCCTCATGGAATTCTTCTGCCTCGAAGGTGTCTTCGTGACAGTGAAGTGTCACTGAACGTATCCTCAGCAATGAATGAATAGAAATATCCTCTTCAAACTCTTCTCTCTCAAGGATTTCTTCGTGACAATGAAGTGCCACTCAATATTATCTTGGCAATTAATGCCTCGAGATGTCATGAAACTCTTCTGCATCCAAGGTGTCTTCGTGACAGTGAAGTGTCACTGAATGTATTCATAGCAATTAATGCCTCGAAATATCCTCATGGAATTCTGCTGCCTGCAGGGTGTCTTGGTGACAGTGAAGTGTCACTACTGAAAGTATCCTCAGCAATGAATGAATAGAAATATCCTCTTCAAACTCTTCTCTCTCAAGGGTTTCTTCGTGACAATGAAGTTCCACTCAAAATAATCTGGCAATCAGTGCATCTTGATGCCATGGAACTCTTCTGTATCGAAGGTGTCTTCGTGACAGTGAAGTGTCACTGAACGTATCCTCAGCAATGAATGAATAGAAATATCCTCTTCAAACTCTTCTGTTTCAATGCTGTCTACGTGACAATGAAGTGCCACTCAATATAATCTTGGCAATCAGTGTGTCTAGATGTCATAGAACTCTTCTGCATCCAAGGTGTCGTCGTGACAGTGAAGTGTCACTGAATATATTCATAGCAATCAATGCCTCGAAATATCCTCATAGAATTCTTCTGTCTCCAGGGTGTCTAAGTGACAGTGAAGTGTCACTGAAAGTATCCTCAGCAATATATGAATAGAAATATCATCTTCAAACTCTTCTCTCTCAAGGGTTTCTACGTAACAATGAAGTGCCACTCAATATAATCTTGGCAATTAATGCCTCCAGATGTCATAAAACTCTTCTGCATCCAAGGTGTCTTCGTGACAGTGAAGTGTCACTGAATGTATTCATAGCAATCAATGCCTCGAAATATCCTCATGGAATTCTTCTGCCTGCAGGGTGTCTTGGTGACAGTGAAGTGTCACTACTGAACGTATCCTCAGCAATGAATGAATAGAAGTATCCGCGTCAAACCCTTCTCTCTCAAGGGTTTCTTCGTGACAATGAAGTGCCACTCAATATAATCTTGGCAATTAATGCCTCGAGATGTCATGAAACTCTTCTGCATCCAAGGTGTCTTCGTGACAGTGAAGTGTCACTGAATGTATTCATAGCAATTAATGCCTCGAAATATCATCATGGAATTCTTCTGCGTCCAGGGTGTCTTGGTGACAGTGAAGTGTCACTACTGAACGTATCCTCAGCAATGAATGAATAGAAATATCCTCTTCAAACTCTTCTCTCTCAAGGGTTTCTTCGTGACAATGAAGTTCCACTCAAAATAATCTTGGCAATCAGTGCATCTTGATGCCATGGAACTCTTCTGTATCGAAGGTGTCTTCGTGACAGTGAAGTGTCACTGAACGTATCCTCAGCAATGAATGAATAGAAATATCCTCTTCAAACTCTTCTGTCTCAATGCTGTCTACGTGACAATGAAGTGCCACTCAATATAATCTTGGCAATCAGTGTGTCTAGATGTCATAGAACTCTTCTGCATCCAAGGTGTCGTCGTGACAGTGAAGTGTCACTGAATGTATTCACAGCAATCAATGCCTCGAAATGTCCTCATAGAATTCTTCTGTCTCCAGGATGTCTAAGTGACAGTGAAGTGTTACTGAATGTATCCTCAGCAATGAATGAATAGAAATATCCTCGTCAAACTCTTCTCTCTCAAGGGTTTCTACGTAACAATGAAGTGCCACTCAATATATTCTTGGCAATTAATGCCTCCAGATGTCATGAAACTCTTCTGCATCTAAGGTGTCTTCGTGACAGTGAAGTTACACTGAATGTATTCATAGCAATAAATGCCTCGAAATATCCTTATGGAATTCTTCTGCCTCCAGGGTGTCTTGGTGACAGTGAAGTGTCACTACTGAACGTATCCTCAGCAATGAATGAATAGAAATATCCTCTTCAAACTCTTCTCTCTCAAGAGTTTCTTCGTGACAATGAAGTGCCACTCAATATAATCTTTGCAATTAGTGCATCTTGATGCCATGGAACTCTTCTGTATCGAAGGTGTCTTCGCGACAGTGAAGTGTCACTGAACGTATCCTCAGCAATGAATGAATAGAAATATCCTCTTCAAACTCTTCTGTCTCAATGCTGTCTACGTGACAATGAAGTGCCACTCAATATAATCTTGGCAATCAGTGTGTCTAGATGTCATAGAACTCTTCTGCATCCAAGGTGTCGTCGTGACAGTGAAGTGTCACTGAATGTATTCAAAACAATCAATGCCTCGATATGTCCTTTTAGAATTCTTCTGTCTCCAGGTTGTCTTGGTGACAGTGAAGTGTCACTGAATGAATCCTCAGCAATGACTGAATAGAAATATCCTCTTCAAACTCTTCTGTCTGAAGGGTGTCTTCGTGACAATGAAGTTCCACTAAATATAATCTTTGCAATTAATAACTCATGATGTCATAAAACTCTTCCGCATCCAAGGTGTCTTCGTGACATTGAAGTTACACTGAATGTATTCATAGCAATCAATGCCTCGAAATGTCCTCATAGAATTCTTCTGTCTCCAGGGTGTCTTGGTGACAGTGAAGTGTCACTGAAAGTATCCTCTACAATATATGAATAGAAATATCCTCTTCAAACTCTTCTCTCTCAAGGGTTTCTTCATGACAATGAAGTGCCACTCAATATTATCTTGGCAATTAATGCCTTGAGATGTCATGAAACTCTTCTGCATCCAAGGTGTCTTCGTGACAGTGAAGTTACACTGAATGTATTCATAGCAATAAATGCCTCGACATATCCTCATGGAATTCTTCTGCCTCCAGGGTGTCTTGGAGACAGTGAAGTGTCACTACTGAACGTATCCTCAGCAATGAATGAATAGAAATATCCTCTTCAAACTCTTCTCTCTCAAGGGTGTCTTCGTGACAATGAAGTGCCACTCAATATAATCATGGCAATCAGTGCGTCTAGATGTCATAGAACTCTTCTGCATCCAAGGTGTCGTCGTGACAGTGAAGTGTCACTGAATGTATTCATAGCAATCAATGCCTCGAAATGTCCTCATAGAATTCTTCTGTCTGAAGAGTGTCTTCGTGACAATGAAGTGCCACTCCAATATAATCTTTGCAATTAATAACTCCAGATGTCATAAAACTCTTCTGCATCCAAGGTGTCTTCGTGACAGTGAAGTTACACTGAATGTATTCATAGCAATCAATGCCTCGAAATATCCTCATGGAATTCTTCTGCCTCCAGGGTGTCTTTGTTACAGTGAAGTGTCACTACTGAACGTATCCTCAGCAATGAATGAATAGAAATATCCTCTTCAAACTCTTCTCTCTCAAGGGTTTCTTCGTGACAATGAACTGCCACTCAATATAATCTTGGCAATTAATGCCTCCAGATGTCATAAAACTCTTCTGCATCCAAGGTGTCTTCGTGACAGTGAAGTTACACTGAATGTATTCATAGCAATCAATGCCTCGAAATATCCTCATGGAATTCTTCTGCCTGCAGGGTGTCTTGGTGACAGTGAAGTTTCACTACTGAACGTATCCTCAGCAATGAATGAATAGAAGTATCCGCGTCAAACCCTTCTCTCTCAAGGGTTTCTTCGTGACAATGAAGTGCCACTCAATATTATCTTGGCAATTAATGCCTCGAGATGTCATGAAACTCTTCTGCATCCAAGGTGTCTTCGTGACAGTGAAGTGTCACTGAATGTATTCATAGCAATCAATGCCTCGAAATATCCTCATGGAATTCTTCTGCCTGCAGGGTGTCTTGGTGACAGTGAAGTGTCACTACTGAACGTATCCTCAGCAATGAATGAATAGAAGTATCCGCGTCAAACCCTTCTCTCTCAAGGGTTTCTTTCGTGACAATGAAGTGCCACTCAATATAATCTTGGCAATTAATGCCTCGAGATGTCATGAAACTCTTCTGCATCCAAGGTGTCTTCGTGACAGTGAAGTGTCACTGAATGTATTCATAGCAATTAATGCCTCGAAATATCATCATGGAATTCTTCTGCGTCCAGGGTGTCTTGGTGACAGTGAAGTGTCACTACTGAACGTATCCTCAGCAATGAATGAATAGAAATATCCTCTTCAAACTCTTCTCTCTCAAGGATTTCTTCGTGACAATGAAGTTCCACTCAAAATAATCTTGGCAATCAGTGCATCTTGATGCCATGGAACTCTTCTGTATCGAAGGTGTCTTTGTGACAGTGAAGTGTCACTGAACGTATCCTCAGCAATGAATGAATAGAAATATCCTCTTCAAACTCTTCTGTCTCAATGCTGTCTACGTGACAATGAAGTGCCACTCAATATAATCTTGGCAATCAGTGTGTCTAGATGTCATAGAACTCTTCTGCATCCAAGGTGTCGTCGTGACAGTGAAGTGTCACTGAATGTATTCACAGCAATCAATGCCTCGAAATGTCCTCATAGAATTCTTCTGTCTCCAGGATGTCTAAGTGACAGTGAAGTGTTACTGAATGGATCCTCAGCAATGAATGAATAGAAATATCCTCGTCAAACTCTTCTCTCTCAAGGGTTTCTACGTAACAATGAAGTGCCACTCAATATATTCTTGGCAATTAATGCCTCCAGATGTCATAAAACTCTTCCGCATCTAAGGTGTCTTCGTGACAGTGAAGTTACACTGAATGTATTCATAGCAATAAATGCCTCGAAATATCCTTATGGAATTCTTCTGCCTCCAGGGTGTCTTGGTGACAGTGAAGTGTCACTACTGAACGTATCCTCAGCAATGAATGAATAGAATTATCCTCTTCAAACTCTTCTCTCTCAAGAGTTTCTTCGTGACAATGAACTGCCACTCAATATAATCTTGGCAATTAATGCCTCGAGATGTCATGAAATTCTTCTGCATCCAAGGTGTCTTCTTGAAAGTGAAGTGTCATTGAATGTATTCATAGTAATTAATGCCTCGAAATGTCCTCATGGAATTCTTCTGCCTCCAGGGTGTCTTGGTGACAGTGAAGTGTCACTACTGAACGTATCCTCAGCAATGAATGAATAGAAATATCCTCTTCAAACTCTTCTCTCTCAAGGGTGTCTTCGTGACAGTGAAGTGTCAGTAAACGTATCCTCAACAATGAATGAATAGAAATATCCTCTTCAATCTCTTTTGTCTCAATGGTGTCTTCGTGACAATGACGTGCCACTCAATATAATCTTTTCAACCAGTGCGTCTAGATGTCATAGGACTCTTCTGCCTCCAGGGTGTCTTCGTGACAGAGAAGTGTCACTGAATGTATTTAATAGCAATCAATGCCTCGAAATTTCCTCATGGAATTCTTCAGCCTGCAGGGTGTCTTGGTGACAGTGAAGTGTCACTACTGAACGTATCCTCAGCAATGAATGAATAGAAATATCCTCTTCAAACACTTCTCTCTCAAGGGGTTCTTCGTGACAATGAAGTGCCACTCAATATAATCTTGGCAATCAGTGCATCTTAATGCCATGGAACTCTTCTGTATCGAAGGTGTCTTCGTGACAGTGAAGTGTCACTGAACGTATCCTCAACAATGAATGAATAGAAATATCCTCTTGAAACACTTCTCTCTCAAGGGTTTCTTCGTGACAATGAAGTGCCACTCAATATAATCTTCGCAATCAGTGCGTCTAGATGTCATAGAACTCTTCTGCATCCAAGGTGTCGTCGTGACAGTGAAGTGTCACTGAATGTATTCAAAACAATCAATGCCTCGATATGTCCTTTTAGAATTCTTCTGTCTCCAGGTTGTCTTGGTGACAGTGAAGTGTCACTGAATGTATCCTCAGCAATGACTGAATAGAAATATCCTCTTCAAACTCTTCTGTCTGAAGGGTGTCTTCGTGACAATGAAGTTCCACTAAATATAATCTTTGCAATTAATAACTCATGATGTCATAAAACTCTTCCGCATCCAAGGTGTCTTCGTGACATTGAAGTTACACTGAATGTATTCATAGCAATCAATGCCTCGAAATGTCCTCATAGAATTCTTCTGTCTCCAGGGTGTCTTGGTGACAGTGAAGTGTCACTGAAAGTATCCTCTACAATATATGAATAGAAATATCCTCTTCAAACTCTTCTCTCTCAAGGGTTTCTTCATGACAATGAAGTGCCACTCAATATTATCTTGGCAATTAATGCCTTGAGATGTCATGAAACTCTTCTGCATCCAAGGTGTCTTCGTGACAGTGAAGTTACACTGAATGTATTCATAGCAATAAATGCCTCGACATATCCTCATGGAATTCTTCTGCCTCCAGGGTGTCTTGGAGACAGTGAAGTGTCACTACTGAACGTATCCTCAGCAATGAATGAATAGAAATATCCTCTTCAAACTCTTCTCTCTCAAGGGTGTCTTCGTGACAATGAAGTGCCACTCAATATAATCATGGCAATCAGTGCGTCTAGATGTCATAGAACTCTTCTGCATCCAAGGTGTCGTCGTGACAGTGAAGTGTCACTGAATGTATTCATAGCAATCAATGCCTCGAAATGTCCTCATAGAATTCTTCTGTCTGAAGAGTGTCTTCGTGACAATGAAGTGCCACTCCAATATAATCTTTGCAATTAATAACTCCAGATGTCATAAAACTCTTCTGCATCCAAGGTGTCTTCGTGACAGTGAAGTTACACTGAATGTATTCATAGCAATCAATGCCTCGAAATATCCTCATGGAATTCTTCTGCCTCCAGGGTGTCTTTGTTACAGTGAAGTGTCACTACTGAACGTATCCTCAGCAATGAATGAATAGAAATATCCTCTTCAAACTCTTCTCTCTCAAGGGTTTCTTCGTGACAATGAACTGCCACTCAATATAATCTTGGCAATTAATGCCTCCAGATGTCATAAAACTCTTCTGCATCCAAGGTGTCTTCGTGACAGTGAAGTTACACTGAATGTATTCATAGCAATCAATGCCTCGAAATATCCTCATGGAATTCTTCTGCCTGCAGGGTGTCTTGGTGACAGTGAAGTTTCACTACTGAACGTATCCTCAGCAATGAATGAATAGAAGTATCCGCGTCAAACCCTTCTCTCTCAAGGGTTTCTTCGTGACAATGAAGTGCCACTCAATATTATCTTGGCAATTAATGCCTCGAGATGTCATGAAACTCTTCTGCATCCAAGGTGTCTTCGTGACAGTGAAGTGTCACTGAATGTATTCATAGCAATCAATGCCTCGAAATATCCTCATGGAATTCTTCTGCCTGCAGGGTGTCTTGGTGACAGTGAAGTGTCACTACTGAACGTATCCTCAGCAATGAATGAATAGAAGTATCCGCGTCAAACCCTTCTCTCTCAAGGGTTTCTTCGTGACAATGAAGTGCCACTCAATATAATCTTGGCAATTAATGCCTCGAGATGTCATGAAACTCTTCTGCATCCAAGGTGTCTTCGTGACAGTGAAGTGTCACTGAATGTATTCATAGCAATTAATGCCTCGAAATATCATCATGGAATTCTTCTGCGTCCAGGGTGTCTTGGTGACAGTGAAGTGTCACTACTGAACGTATCCTCAGCAATGAATGAATAGAAATATCCTCTTCAAACTCTTCTCTCTCAAGGATTTCTTCGTGACAATGAAGTTCCACTCAAAATAATCTTGGCAATCAGTGCATCTTGATGCCATGGAACTCTTCTGTATCGAAGGTGTCTTTGTGACAGTGAAGTGTCACTGAACGTATCCTCAGCAATGAATGAATAGAAATATCCTCTTCAAACTCTTCTGTCTCAATGCTGTCTACGTGACAATGAAGTGCCACTCAATATAATCTTGGCAATCAGTGTGTCTAGATGTCATAGAACTCTTCTGCATCCAAGGTGTCGTCGTGACAGTGAAGTGTCACTGAATGTATTCACAGCAATCAATGCCTCGAAATGTCCTCATAGAATTCTTCTGTCTCCAGGATGTCTAAGTGACAGTGAAGTGTTACTGAATGGATCCTCAGCAATGAATGAATAGAAATATCCTCGTCAAACTCTTCTCTCTCAAGGGTTTCTACGTAACAATGAAGTGCCACTCAATATATTCTTGGCAATTAATGCCTCCAGATGTCATAAAACTCTTCTGCATCTAAGGTGTCTTCGTGACAGTGAAGTTACACTGAATGTATTCATAGCAATAAATGCCTCGAAATATCCTTATGGAATTCTTCTGCCTCCAGGGTGTCTTGGTGACAGTGAAGTGTCACTACTGAACGTATCCTCAGCAATGAATGAATAGAATTATCCTCTTCAAACTCTTCTCTCTCAAGAGTTTCTTCGTGACAATGAACTGCCACTCAATATAATCTTGGCAATTAATGCCTCGAGATGTCATGAAACTCTTCTGCATCCAAGGTGTCGTCGTGACAGTGAAGTGTCACTGAATGTATTCATAGCAATCAATGCTTCGAAATGTCCTCATAGAATTCTTCTGTCTGAAGAGTGTCTTCGTGACAATGAAGTACCACTCCAATATAATCTTTGCAATTAATAACTCCAGATGTCATAAAACTCTTCTGCCTCCAAGGTGTCTTCGTGACAGGGAAGTTACACTGAATGTATTCATAGCAATCAATGCCTCGAAATACCCTCATGGAATTCTTCTGCCTCCAGGGTGTCTTGGTGACAGTGAAGTGTCACTACTGAACGTATCCTCAGCAATGAATGAATAGAAATATCCTCTTCAAACTCTTCTCTCTCAAGGGTTTCTTCGTGACAGTGAAGTGCCACTCAATATAATCTTGGCAATTAATGCCTCGAGATGTCATGAAATTCTTCTGCATCCAAGGTGTCTTCTTGAAAGTGAAGTGTCATTGAATGTATTCATAGTAATTAATGCCTCGAAATGTCCTCATGGAATTCTTCTGCCTCCAGGGTGTCTTGGTGACAGTGAAGTGTCACTACTGAACGTATCCTCAGCAATGAATGAATAGAAATATCCTCTTCAAACTCTTCTCTCTCAAGGGTGTCTTCGTGACAGTGAAGTGTCAGTAAACGTATCCTCAACAATGAATGAATAGAAATATCCTCTTCAATCTCTTTTGTCTCAATGGTGTCTTCGTGACAATGACGTGCCACTCAATATAATCTTTTCAACCAGTGCGTCTAGATGTCATAGGACTCTTCTGCCTCCAGGGTGTCTTCGTGACAGAGAAGTGTCACTGAATGTATTTAATAGCAATCAATGCTTCGAAATGTCCTCATAGAATTCTTCTGTCTGAAGAGTGTCTTCGTGACAATGAAGTACCACTCCAATATAATCTTTGCAATTAATAACTCCAGATGTCATAAAACTCTTCTGCCTCCAAGGTGTCTTCGTGACAGTGAAGTTACACTGAATGTATTCATAGCAATCAATGCCTCGAAATACCCTCATGGAATTCTTCTGCCTCCAGGGTGTCTTGGTGACAGTGAAGTGTCACTACTGAACGTATCCTCAGCAATGAATGAATAGAAATATCCTCTTCAAACTCTTCTCTCTCAAGGGTTTCTTCGTGACAGTGAAGTGCCACTCAATATAATCTTGGCAATTAATGCCTCGAGATGTCATGAAATTCTTCTGCATCCAAGGTGTCTTCTTGAAAGTGAAGTGTCATTGAATGTATTCATAGTAATTAATGCCTCGAAATGTCCTCATGGAATTCTTCTGCCTCCAGGGTGTCTTGGTGACAGTGAAGTGTCACTACTGAACGTATCCTCAGCAATGAATGAATAGAAATATCCTCTTCAAACTCTTCTCTCTCAAGGGTGTCTTCGTGACAGTGAAGTGTCAGTAAACGTATCCTCAACAATGAATGAATAGAAATATCCTCTTCAATCTCTTTTGTCTCAATGGTGTCTTCGTGACAATGACGTGCCACTCAATATAATCTTTTCAACCAGTGCGTCTAGATGTCATAGGACTCTTCTGCCTCCAGGGTGTCTTCGTGACAGAGAAGTGTCACTGAATGTATTTAATAGCAATCAATGCCTCGAAATTTCCTCATGGAATTCTTCAGCCTGCAGGGTGTCTTGGTGACAGTGAAGTGTCACTACTGAACGTATCCTCAGCAATGAATGAATAGAAATATCCTCTTCAAACACTTCTCTCTCAAGGGGTTCTTCGTGACAATGAAGTGCCACTCAATATAATCTTGGCAATCAGTGCATCTTAATGCCATGGAACTCTTCTGTATCGAAGGTGTCTTCGTGACAGTGAAGTGTCACTGAACGTATCCTCAGCAATGAATGAATAGAAATATCCTCTTGAAACACTTCTCTCTCAAGGGTTTCTTCGTGACAATGAAGTGCCACTCAATATAATCTTCGCAATCAGTGCGTCTAGATGTCATAGAACTCTCTTCTGCATCCAAGGTGTCTTCGTGACAGTGAAGTGTCACTGAATGTATTCATAGCAATCAATGCCTCGAAACGTCCTCATGGAATTCTTCTGCCTCCAGGGTGTCTTGGTTACAGTGAAGTGTCACTGAACGTATCCTTAGCAATGAATGAATAGAAATATCCTCTTCAAACTCTTCTGCGTGTAGGGTGTCTTCCTGACAATGAAGTGCCACTCAATATAATCTTGGCAATTAATCCCTCGAGATGTCATAGAACTCTTCTTCATCCAAGGTGTCTTCGTGACAGTGAAGTGTCACTGAATGTATTCATAGCAATTAATGCCTCGAAATATCCTCATGGAATTCTCCTGCCTCCAGGGTGTCTTCGTGACAGTGAAGTGTCACTGAACGTATCCTTAGCAATGAATGAATCGAAAGATCCTCTTCAAACTCTTCTGTTTCAATGGTGTCTTCGTGACAGTGAAGTGTCACTGAATGTATTCATAGCAATCAATGCCTCGAAATGTCCTCATGGAATTATTCTGCCTCCAGGGTGTCTTCGTGACAGTGAAGTGTCACTGAATGTATTCATAGCAATCAATGCCTCGAAACGTCCTCATGGAATTCTTCTGCCTCCAAGGTGTCTTGGTGACAGTGAAGTGTCACTACTGAACGTATCCTTAGCAATGAATGAATAGAAATATCCTCTTCAAACTCTTCTCTCTCAAGGGTTTCTTCGTGACAATGAAGTGCCACTCAATATAATCTTGGCAATTAATGCCTCGAGATGTCATCAATCTCTTTTTCATCCAAGGTGTCTTGGTGACAGTGAAGTGTCACTGAACGTATCCTCAGCAATGAATGAATAGAAATATCCTCTTCAAACTCTTCTGTCTGAAGGGTTTCTTCGTGACAGTGAAGTGCCACTCAATATAATCTTGGCAATTAATGCCTCGAGATGTCATGAAATTCTTCCGCATCCAAGGTGTCTTCTTGAAAGTGAAGTGTCATTGAATGTATTCATAGCAATTAATGCCTCGAAATATCCTCATGGAATTCTTCTGCCTCCAGGGTGTCTTCGTGACAGTGAAGTGTAACTGAACGCATCCTCAGCAATCAATGGATTGAAATGACCTCTTCAAACTCTTCTCTCTCAACGGTGTCTTGGTGACAGTGAAGTGTCACTACTGAACGTATCCTCAGTAATGAATGAATAGAAATATCCTCTTCAAACTCTTCTCTCTCAACGGTGTCTTCGTGACAGTGAAGTGTCACTGAATGTATTCATAGCAACCAATGCCTCGAAATGTCCTCATGGAATTCTTCTGCCTCCAGGGTGTCTTGGTAACAGTGAAGTGTCACTACTGAACGTATCCTCAGCAATGAATGAATAGAAATATCCTCTTCAAACTCTTCTCTCTCAAGGGTGTCTTCGTGACAGTGAAGTGTCACTGAATGTATTCATAGCAATCAATAGCTCGAAATGTAATCATGGAATTCTTCTGCCTCCAGGGTGTCTTTGTTACAGTGAAGTGTCACTACTGAACGTATCCTCAGCAATGAATGAATAGAAATATCCTCTTCAAACTCTTCTCTCTCAAGGGTGTCTTCGTGACAGTGAAGTGTCACTGAATGTATTCATAGCAATCAATGCCTCGAAATGTCCTCATTGAATTCTTCTGCCTCCAGGGTGTCTTCGTAACAGTGAAGTGTCAGTAAACGTATCCTCAACAATGAATGAGTAGATATATCCTCTTCAATATCTTTTGTCTCAATGGTGTCTTCGTGACAAAGACGTGCCACTCAATATAATCTTTTCAATCAGCGCGTCTAGATGTCATAAAACTCTTCTGCCTCCAGGGTGTCTTCGTGACAGAGAAGTGTCACTGAATGTATTCATAGCAATCAATGCCTCGAAATTTCCTCATGGAATTCTTCTGCCTCCAGGGTGTCTTGGTGACAGTGAAGTGTCAGCATCTTGAGGTCATGGAACACTTCTGTATCCAAGTCGTCTCCGTGACAGTGAAGTGTCACTGAACGTATCCTCGGCAATGAATGAATCGAAATGACCTCTTCAAACTCTTCTGTCTGAAGGGTTTCTTCGTGACAGTGAAGTGCCACTCAATATAATCTTTTCAATCAGTGCGTCTAGATGTCATAGAACTCTTCTGCCTCCAGGGTGTCTTCGTGACAGTGAAGTGTCACTGAATGTATTCATAGCAATCAATGCCTCGAAATTTCCTCATGGAATTCTTCTGCCTCCAGGGTGTCTTGGTGACAGTGAAGTGTCACTGAACGAATCCTCAGCAATGAATGAATAGAAATATACTCTTCAACCTCTTCTCTCTCAGGGGTGTGTTTGTGACAATGAAGTGCCACTCAATATAATCTTGGCAATTAATGCCTCGAGATGTCATGAAACTATTCTGCATCCAAGGTGTCTTCGTGACAGTGAAGTGTCACTGAATGTATTTATAGCAATTAATGCTTTGAAATATCCTCAAGGAATTCTTCTTCCTCCTGCGTGTATTGGTTACAGTGAAGTATCACTGAACGTATCCTCAGCAATGAATGAAAGGAAATACCCTCTTCAAACGCCTTTGTATCAAGGGTGTCTTCGTGACAATGAAGTGCCACTCAATATAATCTTGGCAATTAATGCCTCGAGATGTCATCAAACTCTTCTGCATCCAAGGTGTCTTGGTAACAGTGAAGAGTCACTGAATGTATTCATAGCAATCAATGCCTCGAAATACCCTCATGGAATTCTTCTGCCTTCAGGTTGTCTTGGTGACAGTGAAGTGTCACTACTGAACGTATCCTCATTAATGAATGAATAGAAATATCCTCTTCAAACTCTTCTCTCTCAAGGGTGTGTTCGTGACAGAGGTGTCACTGAATGTATTCATAGCAACCAATGCCTCGAAATGTCCTGATGGAATTCTTCTGCCTCCAGGGTGTCTTGGTGACAGTGAAGTGTCACTACTGAACGTATCCTCAGCAATGAATGAATAGAAATATCCTCTTCAAACTCTTCTCTCTCAAGGGTGTCTTCGTGACAGTGAAGTGTCACTGAATGTATTCATAGCAATCAATGCCTCGAAATATCCTCATGGAATCCTTCTGCCTCCAGAGTGTCTTCGTGACAGTGAAGTGTCAGTAAACGTATCCTCAACAATGAATGAATAGAAATATTCTCTTCAATCACTTTTGTCTCAATGGTGTCTTCCTGACAATGACGTGCCACTTAATATAATCTTGGCAATCAGTGCATCTTGATGTCATGGAACTCTTCTGTATCCAAGTCGTCTTCGTGACAGTGAAGTGTCACTGAACGTATCCTCAGCAATGAATGAATCGAAATGACCCCTTCAAACTCTTCTGTCTCAATGGTGTCTCCGTGAAAGTGAAGTGTCACTGAATGTATTCATAGCAATCACTAGCTCGAAATGTAATCATGGAATTCTTCTGCCTCCAGGGTGTCTCTGTTACAGTGAAGTGTCACTACTGAACGTATCCTCAGCAAGGAATGAATAGAAATATCCTCTTCAAACTCTTCTGTCTGAAGGGTTTCTTCGTGACAGTGAAGTGCCACTCAATATAATCTTGGCAATTAATGCCTCGAGATGTCATGAAACTATTCTGCATCCAAGGTGTCTTCGTGACAGTGAAGTGTCACTGAATGTATTCATAGCAATTAATGCTTTGAACTATCCTCAAGGAATTCTTCTTCCTCCTGCGTGTATTGGTTACAGTGAAATATCACTGAACGTATCCTCAGCAATGAATGAAAGAAATATCCTCTTCAAACTCTTCTCTCTCAAGGGTGTCTTCGTGACAGTGAAGTGTCACTGAATGTATTCATAGCAACCAATGCCTCGAAATGTCCTGATGGAATTCTTCTGCTTCCAGGGTGTCTTGGTGACAGTGAAGTGTCACTACTGAACGTATCCTCAGCAATGAATGAATAGAAATATCCTCTTCAAACTCTTCTCTCTCAAGGGTGTCTTCGTGACAGTGAAGTGTCACTGAACGTATCCTCGGCAATGAATGAATCGAAATATCCTCTTCAAACTCTTCTGTCTGAAGGGTTTCTTTGTGACAGTAAAGTGCCACTCAATATAATCTTGGCAATTAATAACTCCAGATGTCATAAAACTCTTCTGCATCCAAGGTGTCTTCTTGAAAGTGAAGTGTCATTGAATGTATTCATAGTATTTAATGCCTCGAAATATCCTCATGGAATTCTTCTGCCTCCAGGGTGTCTTGGTGACAGTGAAGTGTCACTACTGAACGTATCCTCAGCAATGAATGAATAGAAATATCCTCTTCAAACTCTTCTCTCTCAAGGGTGTCTTCGTGACAGTGAAGTGTCAGTAAACGTATCCTCAACAATGAATGAATAGAAATATCCTCTTCAATCTCTTTTGTCTCAATGGTGTCTTCGTGACAATGACGTGCCACTCAATATAATCTTTTCAATCAGTGCGTCTAAATGTCATAGGACTCTTCTGCCTCCAGGGTGTCTTCGTGACAGAGAAGTGTCACTGAATGTATTCATAGCAATCAATGCCTCGAAATTTCCTCATGGAATTCTTCTGCCTCCAGGGTGTCTTGGGGACAGTGAAGTGTCAGCATCTTGATGTCATGGAACACTTCTTTATCCAAGTCGTCTTCGTGACAGTGAAGTGTCACTGAACGTATCCTCGGCAATGAATGAATCGAAATGACCTCTTCAAACTCTTCTCTCTGAAGGGTTTCTTCGTGACAGTGAAGTGCCACTCAATATAATCTTTTCAATCAGTGCGTCTAGATGTCATAGAACTCTTCTGCCTCCAGGGTGTCTTCGTGACAGAGAAGTGTCACTGAATGTATTCATAGCAATCAATGCCTCCAAATTTCCTCATGGAATTCTTCTGCCTCCAGGGTGTCTTGGTGACAGTGAAGTGTCACTGAACGAATCCTCAGCAATGAATGAATAGAAATATACTCTTCAACCTCTTCTCTCTCAGGGGTGTGTTTGTGACAATGAAGTGCCACTCAATATAATCTTGGCAATTAATGCCTCTAGATGTCATGAAACTCTTCTGTATCCAAGGTGTCTTCGTGACAGTGAAGTGTCACTGAATGTATTCATAGCAATTAATGCTTTGAAATATCCTCAAGGAATTCTTCTTCCTCCTGCGTGTATTGGTTACAGTGAAGTATCACTGAACGTATCCTCAGCAATGAATGAAAGGAAATACCCTCTTCAAACGCCTTTGTCTCAAGGGTGTCTTCGTGACAATGAAGTGCCACTCAATATAATCTTGGCAATTAATGCCTCGAGATGTCATCAAACTCTTCTGCATCCAAGGTGTCTTGGTAACAGTGAAGTGTCACTGAATGTATTCATAGCAATCAATGCCTCGAAATACCCTCATGGAATTCTTCTGCCTCCAGGTTGTCTTGGTGACAGTGAAGTGTCACTACTGAACGTATCCTCATTAATGAATGAATAGAAATATCCTCTTCAAACTCTTCTCTCTCAAGGGTGTGTTCGTGACAGAGGTGTCACTGAATGTATTCATAGCAACCAATGCCTCGAAATGTCCTGATGGAATTCTTCTGCCTCCAGGGTCTCTTGGTGACAGTGAAGTGTCACTGAACGAATCCTTAGCAATGAATGAATAGAAATATCCTCTTCAACCTCTTCTCTCTAAGGGGTGTCTTTGTGACAATGAAGTGCCACTCAATATAATCTTGGGAATTAATGCCTCGAGATGTCATGAAACTCTTCTGCATCCAAGGTGTCTTCGTGACAGTGAAGTGTCACTGAATGTATTCATAGCAATCAATGCCTCGAAATGTCCTCATGGAATTCTTCTGCCTCCAGGGTGTCTTGGTGACAGTGAAGTGTCACTGAACGTATCTTCAGCAATGAATGAAGAGAAATATATTCTTCAAACTCTTCCGCCTCCAAAGTGTCTTGATGTGAGTGAAGTGTCACATAATGTATTCATAGCAATCAATGCCTCGAAATATCCTCATGCAATTCTTCTGCCTACAGGGTGTCTTCGTGACAGTGAAGTGTCACTGAACGTATACTTAACAATGAATGAATAGAAATATCCTCTTCAAACTCTTCTGTCTCAATGGTGTCTTCGTGACAATGAAGTGTCACTGAAAGTATCCTCAGCAATGAATGAATAGAAATATCCTCTTCAAACTATTCTGTCTGAAGGGTTTCTTCGTGACAATGAAGTGCCACTTAATTTAATCTTGGCAATCAGTGCGTCTAGATGTCATAGAACTCTTCTGCATCCAAGGTGTCGTCGTGACAGTGAAGTGTCACTGAATGTATTCTTAGCAATCAATACCTCGAAATGTCCTGATGGAACTCTTCTGTCTCAAGGGTGTCTTCGTGACAATGACGTGCCACTCAATATAATCTTGGCAATCATCTTGATGCCAGGGAACTCTTCTGTATGCAAGGTGTCTTCGTTACAGTTAAGTGTCACTGAATGTATTTAATAGCAATCAATGCCTCGAAATGTCCTCATGGAATTCTTCTGCTTCCAGGGTGTCTTCGTGACAGTGAAGTGTCACTGAACGTATCCTCAGCAATGAATGAATCGAAATATCCTCATCAAACTCTTCTGTCTCAAGGGTGTCTTCGTGACAATGAAGTGTCACTGGAAGTATCCTCAGCAATGAATGAATAGAAGTACCCTCTTCAAACTCTTCTGTCTCAAGGGTGTCTTCGTGACAATGAAGTGCCACTCAATATAATCTTGGCAATCAGTGCGTCTAGATGTCATAGAACTCTTCTGCATCCAAGGTGTCTTCGTGACAGTGAAGTGTCACTGAATGTATTCATAGCAATCAATGCCTCGAAATGTCCTCATGGAATTCTTCTGCCTGCAGGGTGTCTTGGTGACAGTGAAGTTTCACTGAATGTATTCATAGCAATCAATGCCTCGAAATGTCCTCATGGGATTCTTCTGCCTCCAGGGTGTCTTGGTGACAGTGAAGTGTCACTACTGAAAGTATCCTCAGCAATGAATGAATAGAAATATCCTCTTCAAACTCTTCTCTTTCAAGGGTGTCTTCGTGACAGTGAAGTGTCACTGAATGTATTCATAGCAACCAATGCCTCGAACTGTCCTCATGGAATTCTTCTGCCTCCTGGGTGTCTTGGTGACAGTGAAGTGTCACTACTGAACGTATCCTCAGCAATGAAGGAATAGAAATGCCCTCTTCAAACTCTTCTGTCTTAATTGTGTCTTCGTGACAGTGAAGTGCCACTTAATATAATCTTGGCAATCAGTGCATCTTGATGTCGTGGAACTCTTCTGCATCCAAGGTGTCTTCGTGACAGTGAAGTGTCACTGAATGTATTCACAGCAATCAATACCTCGAAATGTCCTCATGGAATTCTTCTGCCTCCAGGGTGTCTTGGTGACAGTGAAGTTTCACTGAATGTATCCTCAGCAATGAATAAATCGAAATATCCTCTTCAAGCTCTTCTTGTTCAATGGTGTCTTTGTGACAGTGAAGTGTCACTGAATGTATTCATAGCAATCAATACCTCGAAATGTCCTCATGGAATTCTTCTGCCTCCAGGGTGTCTTCGTGACAGTGAAGTGTCACTGAATGTATTCATAGCAATGAATGAATATATATATCCTCTTCAAACTCTTCTGTCTGAAGGGTTTCTTCGTGACAATGACGTGTCACTCAATATAATCTTAGCAATCAGTGGGTCTAGATGTCATAGAAATCTTCTGCACCCAGGGTGTCTTCGTGACAGTGAAGTGTCACTCAATATAATCTTGGCAATTAATGCCTCGAGATGTCATCAAACTCTTCTGCATCCAAGGTGTCTTCGTGACAGTGAAGTGTCACTGAATGTATTCATAACAATCAATGCCTCGAAATGTCCTCATTGAATTCTTCTGCCTCCAGGGTGTCTTGGTGACAGTGAAGTGTTACTGAATTCATTCTTAGCAATCAATGCCTCGAAATGTCCTCATTGAATTCTTCTGCCTCCAGGGTGTCTTGGTGACAGTGAAGTGTCACTGAATTTATTCTTAGCAATCATTGCCTCAAAATGTCCTCATGCAGTTCTTCTTCTTCCAGGGTGTCTTTGTGACAGTGAAATGTCACTGAATATATTCTTAGCAATCAATGAATAGAAATATCCTCTTCAACTCTTCTGTCTTAAGGGTGTCTTCGTGACAGTGAAGTGCCACTCACTATAATCCTGGCAATCAATGCCTCAAGATGTCATAGAATTCTTCTGCATCCAAGGGATCTTCTTGACCATGAAGTGTCACTGAATGTATTCTTAGCAATCAATGCCTGGAAATGTCCTCTTAGTATTCTTCTGTCTGTAGATTATCTTCGTGATATTAAAGTGTCACTGAATGTATTTTTAGCAATCAAGTAATCGAAATATCCTCTTCAAACTCTTTGCAACCAATGCCTCGAAATGTCATAGAACTCTTCTGCATCCAAGGTGCATAATACTAATATTAACGTATATCTTTGAAACTAATGCAAACTTATTCTGGGTATACAATCAACAGAAATTATGGTTACAAAATCATTACATTTTAACTGGATTTCGTGGAGTGATGGGATAGTAAAAAGGAGATATATCGCCTGTAGGTTTCCTTTTCACATTTTAAAACAAGAATGTTTTATTTAATTCCATGTTTGTGCTACCTTTTAATTGAGAGCTGCAACATGGATTCTTTCGAAATGTAAGAAACACATTCTATTCTAATAAAAAAGGTGCAGTCCAAATGTTGATTTTGATATGTGTATTTTATGAAACAATATCATTTTTTACAAGTTTTAAATCGGTTTTTTTAATTCAACATTGTGCGACCTTTAACGTGTGAACTGCTACATGGGTTCTCTTCAAATTTAAGGAACACCTTTTTATATTAATTGGAGAGATGCAGTGCAAAGGTTAATAGATATATGTATTTTATGAAACTATGAAATTTTCCATGTTTTGAACTTAGAAAGTTCTAATTTTATGTTTTTGCTACCTTCTACTTGAGAACTGCTACATGGGTTCTCTTCAAATTTAAGGAACTCTTTTTTATATTAATTGGAGAGATGCAGTGCAAAGGTTGATAGATATAATTTTTTTATGAAACTATGAAATTGTCCATGTTTTGAACTTAGAATGTTCTAATTATATGTTTTTGCTACCTTCTACTTGAGAACTGCTGCATGGATTCTGTCCAAATGGGAGAAACCCTTTAATACAAATAGAAGAGGTGCAGTGCAAATGTTGGTTTTGATATGTGTATTTTATGAAACAATATGATTTTGTACATGTGTCGAAGTGAGAATGTTTTTCTTGTTTTAATTCAACATTGTGCGACCTTTAACTTAAGAACTACTTCGTTGATTCGTTCCAAATTTGAGGAACACTTTCTATACAAATAGAGTGGTGTAGTGCAAAGGTTGTTTTTGATATGTGTATTTCATGAAACAATATGATTTTGTACATGTTTTGAACTTTGAAAAACGAATGGGTCGAGGTTACCCTTGTTCATTTTAGTGTTAAAAGCTTTTCTGACAATGTATGATCCAAGAGCATCATGGTATTACTGTCCGTGCCACCATTGACATGGTCTTTCATGGATACAGTTCAGAGTAAATTCAGCATGCAGAATTAACTGCTTGTTGCCTGATATTTTAACCAGAATGGTACAAGTATTTTAACCTGCCGGGGAGGTATTGAGGAATAAAACAGGGGTAATCTAACGTGGGGTCAACGTTGTCTATCAACGTTGGGACAACGTTGTTTTGACCTACGACAAAACGTCTGACTTCTTTCTGGGATGTATCATATACCCTGTAATCTGTGTTGCGTAATATCTTTTGTGATTTTTGATGTGATTAATTACATATTTTTGATGTGTCATGTGTCATGTGCCATATGTGTCATGTATCCTGTGATCTGTGTCGTGTAATATCTTTTGTGATTTTTGATGTGATTAATTACATATTTGTGATGTGTCATGTGCCATGTTCCATATGTGTCATGTATCCAGTGATCTGTGCCATGTAATGTTTTTTGTGATATGTGATGTGATTATTTGTATATGTATGATGTGCCATGTGTCATTAGTGTCAGGTATCCAGTGATCTGTGTCATGTAATGTTTTTTGTGATATGTGATGTGATTATTTGTATATGCATGATGTGCCGCGTGCCATATGTGTCATGTATCCAGTGATCTGTGTCATGTAATGTCTTTTGTGATATGTGATGTGATTATCTGTATATGTATGATGTGCCATGTGTCATTAGTGTCAGGTATCCTGTGATCTGTGTCATGTAATGTCTTTTGTGATATGTGATGTGATTATTTGTATATGCATGATGTGCCATGTGCCCTATGTGTCATGTATCCAGTGATCTGTGCCATGTAATGTCTTTTGTGATATGTGATGTGATTCTTTGTATATGTATGATGTGCCATGTGTCATTAGTGTCAGGTATCCTGTGATATGTGTCATGGAATGTCCTTTTTATATGCAATGTGATTAATTGTATATGTATGATGTGCCATGTGTCATTAGTGTCATGTATCCTGTGATCTGTGTCATGTAATGTTTTTGTGATATGTGGTGTGATTATTTGTATATGCATGCTATGTCATGTATCCTGTGATCTGTGTCATGTAATGGGTTTTTTAGCGATATGTGATGTGATTAAGTGTTAATGTGAGATGTGCCCTGCAAACATACATACAAACATCTTCAATAATATAAATTTAGATGCTTCTTATTTAATTAAACCCCAATCTAAAAGGGCAGGTTGATAAAGCCATACCAAGGATATCCCTCTGTCCGCCTTCCAAAGTTTTGTGTGAGTGCAGTGGAAAGGTTGATTTTGATCTGTATATTTTATGAAACAATATGATTTTATACATGTTTTGAACAAAGAATGTTTTTTTCTAATTCAAAATTGTGCGACCTTTAACTTAAGAACTACTACATGGATTCTTTCCAAATTGAAGGAACACTTTTTATACAAATAGCTGTGGTGTAGTGCAAAGGTGAATTTTGATATGTATATTTTATGAAATAATATGATTTTTTACATGTTTTGGTCTGGGAATGTTGTTTTTTTATTCAACATCGGCGACCTTTAACTTAAGAACTACTACATGGAATCCTTCCAAATTGAAGGAACACTTTTTATACAAATAGGAGAGGTGTAGTGCAAAGGTGGCTTGTGACATGTATATTTTTTTAAACAATATGATTTTTTTACATGATTTGAACTTTGAATGTTTTTCTTTTAATTCAACATTGTGCGACCTCTTACTTCAGATATTAATTGGAGAGATGTAGTGCAAAGATTGGGTTTGATATATGTATTTTATGAATCAATATGATTTTTTTGCATATTTTGAACATAGAAGGTAAGGGGTTTTTTTATTCTATGTTTGTGCTACTTTTCACTTAAGAGCTGCTTCATGGATTCTTTTCAAATGTGAGAAACATTTTCTATACTAATAGAAGAGGTGCAGTGCAAATGTTGATTTTGATGTATGTATTTTATGAAATAATAGGATTTTTTCCATCTTTTGAACTTAGAATGTTGTCTAAATTCTATGTTTGTGCTACCATTTAAATTAGAACTGCTGTATGGATTCTTTCCAAATATGAGAAACACTTTCTATACAAATATGAGACATGCAGTCCAAATGTTGATTTTTCATGTTTTTAACTTTGAAAAGTGAAAGAGTCGAGGTTACACTTGTTCATTTTAGTGTTAAAAGCTTATGTCAAAAATATGTCCCTTACCTTGTAATTCTATAATATTTGTCTCATTGATTTATTCACTTACCAAGGAAAAAGCTGTGACCATGGATAAGGTTGAAGATCATTCCTGTGATAAGTTCGTCTGATTCCTCATTTGAGGACTGAAAAGGATCCTCAACCACTCAGCCCAAGTTCTGACTTGTCATTTAACAAATAAATAAAGGTCACCTAAACCAGAATTCTATTGTCATTTTGTTGCTGTCATCATATTTTTTAATGGATCAAGGCAACGGACCATAGGACATCCGATGCATGGACTATTTTGCCTGTCTCAGTGCTACTCTCAATGCTGAATGTGTGGGGTTAGGCCAAGAAAAATTAAATGTTTCAATATGTGCTGGTCTTATTGTCTGATGGTATTTTAATTTGCAAACTCGTAGGAAATTCATATATCTTTTAATAGTGTTGAAACACTTGTGAACAATTTGCACATAGTCTTGAAAATTGTTTGGGAAAGTAAATATCATATCACGAAATTGTGCACGTAATCAAAAACATTTTGAATTTTGCCTTGGCCGTATTTGAAACTATGTATGCCTTGTTACCTGATATTTTAACCAGATTGGTACAAATATTTCAAGCTTTTTGGGATGTATTGATGATAAAACAGGCGTAATCTAACGTTGGGCCAACGTTGTTTTGACCGACGGCACAAATCTTCTGCCTCCAGGGTGTCTTCGTGAAGGAGAAGTACGACTTAATACATTCTTGGCAATCAATTCCTTGAAATGAGCACTTTGATCTTTTCTTCCTCCAGAAAGTCTTTGTGACAGTGAAGTGTCACTTAATACATTCTTCGCAAACAATGCCTCGAAATGCCCTCTTGGAACTTCCCTTTCTCAGGGTTGTCGTCTTGACAGCAAAGTGTCACTTGATATATTCTCGGCAATAAATGCCTTAGGATGTTTTTTTCAGAAATACTCTGCATCCAGGGTGTCTTCGTGACAGAGAAGTGCCACTAAATACAGTCCTCTCAATCAATGACTTGAAATGTGCACTTTCATTTCTTCCGCCTCCAGGGTGTTTCGTGACAGTGAAATGTGACTTGAAATATTCTTGGCAATCAATGCCTCGAAATGTCCTCTTGAAATCTTTCTGCCTCAAGGGTGTCTTCGTGCCAGTGAAATGTCACTGAATATCTTCTTAGCAATCAATGCCTTGACATGTTCTCTAAGAAATCTTCTGCCTTCAGGATGTCTTCGTGACAATCCTAATGGAACTCTTCTGCCTCTAGGGTGTCAATGCCTCGAAATGTCCTCTTGGAACTCTTTTGCCTCCAGGGAGTCTTCGTGACAGAGAAGTGCCACTTAATATATTCTTGGCAATCATTGCCTCGAGATGTCCTCATGGAATTCTTCTGCCTCCAGGATGTCTTCGTGACAATTATGTGTCATTGAATATATTCTTAGCAATCAATGCCTCGAAATGTCCTCTTGAAATGTTTCTGTTTCCAGGGTGTCTTCATGACAGTGAAGTGTCACTGAATTTCTTCTTAGCAGTCAATGCCTCGAAATGTTCTCTAAGAAATCTTCTGCCTTCAGGGTGTCTTCGTGACAATCCTAATGGAACTCTTCTGCCTCTAGGGTGTCTTTGTGATAGTGAAGTGTCATTGAATATATTCTTAGCAATCAATGCCTCGAAATGTCCTCATGGAATTCTTCTGCCTCCAGGGAGTCTTCGTGACTGTGATGTGTCACTGAATATCTACTTGGCATTCATTGCCTAAAGATGCATCATGTCACTGCTTTCCCTCCAGGATGTCTTCGTGCAAGAGAAGTGCCACTTAATAATTCTTGGCAATCAATGCCTCGAAATGTGCACTGCTACCTCCATAGTGCCTTCGTGACAGTCAATTTCCTTTGAATATCTCACTAGCAGCATCACTGCATTCATAAATCTTCTTGACCCCCTTTTGCCTCCAGTGTGTGACCGTCGTTATCCAGTGATCAGGCATGCTTCAGGCGGATACAAAGAGGCTGACACTGCCTCTGACAACCAAACAATCCCAGATTTTGAACCTAAATCTAAAGAATTTGGAAGTGTCTTTCTATAAAGTGATGCGCCTACGTGCAGGTTGTTAGTGCGGGTTAGTGCAGGTTAGTGCAGTGTTAAGTCTCTGAACCTAACGTGCCTCAGAAGCATACCCGACCCTTAGATCGAGGTCTCCAGAGGTCTGTTTTGGGTCCCAGTGATCACAGGAGGTGGGAAACCTGGTCCTGGAGAGTCTCTCTCCTTGTGATGCCTTTTGCCTCAAGGATGTCTTATTGGCGGACATATTCCTATAGAGGTCTTATTGGTCATTTTCTGCCCCCAGAAGTCTTGTTGGCACTCTAATGCTTCCAGTGTTTCTTCATGACAGTCAATTGCCACTGAACAGCTTCTTGCCAAACATTGCCTCCTTGCAACTCGTCTGTGTCTCCTCTGTGATTTGTTACAGACTATCCTCTTGGACATCAATGTTTCCAGAAGAAATCAAGGCACCTTTCAGCCTCAATGGTGTCGTCATGACAGTGAAGTGCCACTGAATATCTCTTGGCAATCATTGGTTCAAGAGTTCTAGGATGTCTTCTGACAGTAAATTGTAACCGAATATCTTCTAGAAATAATTGCTTCATGAGCTGCAGGACATGGTCGTGAAAGTGAATTTTCCTTGAAAATCTTCTTGGCAATCATAACTCATAGATGACTTATTGGCCCTGTCCTGCCTCCAGGGTGCCTTCGTGACAGTGAAGTGTTACTGAATATCTTTTCAGCAATTAATACCTCGAAATGTCTTCTAAGCAGACTTCTGCCTTCAGTTTGTCTTCGTGAAAGTGATTTACCACTGAATTTCTTCTTAGCAATCATCGCCTGGACATGTCCTCTTGAAACGATTCTGCTTCGACGGTGTCTTCGTGACAGTGAAGTGTCATTGAATATATTCTTAGCAATCATTGCCTCGAAATGCCTCTTGTACGGTGTCTTCGTGGCAGAGAAGTGTCATTTGGTATACTCTTGGCAATCAATGCTTCTAAATGTCCTCTTAGAATTCTTCTGCCTCCAGAGTGTCTTCGTGCCAGAGAAGTGCCACTAAATATATTCTTGGCAATCAATGCCTCGAGTTATCCTCTTGTAGCTTTCTAAGTATCAAAACTTTAATAAGTTTATTTATAATCTGAACTTATTGACATAGTTACAAAACGGTTTAATCGCAACATAATGCAGAGTATGTAAAATAATCAAACTATTTGCAATTTTATGACTCCTTGCTGAAATCGGATGCACATACAGCATCGTACATATCGAAATCTAAGTTTTGAAGCCGAAATCGGAAATAGTCATGGATTCTACGCTCGATGATTTTCGAATTATTTTCTGAAACAGGGAGGCGGGGAGAGATATATAACATATTGATGTGACATAATTGTAGCCAAATAATGGTGTTATTGGTCTATCATTGCAAGAAGGACAATTTAGAATGTCTTTATAAACTTTTTCTGAGAATCTCCCGTTCTCAGAACGGATGGGTGGGTGAGTGAGTATGGTTCTTCGCCGCTTTATTCAATATTATAGCAATATCACGGTGGAGAACACCAGAAATTGGCTTCACACATTGTACCCATGTCGGGAATCTACCCAGGGTCTTCGGCGTGATGAGCGAACGCTTTAACCACTATGCTATCCGACAGCCCCTCTCAGAACGGATGAAACAAGATGCACATGATGTTTGTGAAGTACCGTAAAAATATTTTCTACCCAAAATGCTACGTGATTTTGTACCCATGAATATATAACAATCGATCTATATAATTATACTTCTTTTTACATGTATATTGCAAACAATAGTAAATGAGCAGAACATGTAAAAAAACATATTATCAATTTCATGACATGACTATGATTATGACTGACTGTGATCCTTGAGTGAGGGCAATCAAATTGGCAAAACTCAAACTGAGTGTTTGGTTCTGATAGGACAGTGAGTGAGTGAGTATGGTTTTTACGCCGCTTTTAGCAATATTCCAGCAATATCACGGCGGGGGATAACCAGAAATGGGCTTCACACATTGTACCCATGTCGGGAATCGAACCCGGGTCTTCGGCGTGACGAGCGAACGCTTTAACCACTAGGCTACCCGACCGCCCCTGATAGGACAGTGAAATTGATTATACCTTAGTTGATTGTAATGTTTCGATAGGAAATTGATTGTAAATTAACAAGTATAATACTAATATTAACGTATATCTTTGAAACTAATGCAAAATTATTCTGGGTATACAATCAACAGAAATTATGGGTACAAAATCATTACATTTCAACTGGATTTCGTGGAGCAATGGGATAGTAAAAAGGAGATATATCGCCTGTAGGTTTCCTTTTCACATTTTAAAACAAGAATGTTTTTTATTCCATGTTTCTGCTACCTTTTAATTGAGAGCTGCAACATAGATTCTTTCCAAATGTAAGAGACACATTCTTTTCTAATAAAAAAGGTGCAGTCCAAATGTTGATTTTGATATGTGTATTTTATGAAACAATATTATTTTTTACAAGTTTTGAATGTTGTTTTTTTAATTCAACATTGTGCGACCTTTAACGTGTGAACTGCTACATGGGTTCTCTTCAAATTTAAGGAACACTTTTTTTTATATTTATTGGAGAGATGCAGTGCAAAGGTTGATAGATATATGTATTTTATGAAACAATATGAAATTTTCCATGTTTTGAACTTAGAATGTTTTAATGAATGTCCCTTACCTTGTAATTTTATTATGTTTGTGTCATTGTTTTACTCAGTTACCAAGACAAAAGGAGTGACCATGGATAAGGTTGAAGATCAATTCTGTGATAAGTTGGTCTGATGCTTCATTTGAGGACTGAAAAGGATCCTCGACCACTCAGCCCAAGTTCTGACTTGTCATTTAACAAATAAATAAAGGTCACCTAAACCAGAATTCTATTGTCATTTTGTTGCTGTCATTATATTTTTGATGGATCAAGGCAATGAATCATAGGACAACCGATGCATGGACTATTTTGCCTGTCTCAGTGTTGCTCTCAATGCTGAATGTATAGGGTAAGGCCAAAGAAAATTATATGTTTCATTTTTTCCTGGGCTTATTGTCTGATGGTTTTAATGGGAAAATCATATATCTTTTAATAGTGTTGAAACATTTGTGAACAATTTGCACATAGTCTTGAAAATTGTTTTGGAAAGTAAATATTATATCACGAAATTGTGCATGTAATTCAAAACATTTTGAATTTTGTCTTGGCCGTATTTGAAACTCTGTATGCCGAGGTACAGCGCATTTCATTGATATGCTCTTTCATGGATACCGTTCAGAGTGAATTCAGATTGCAGAATTTACTGCTTGTTCCTTGATATTTTAACCAGATTGGTACAAATATTTAAAGCTGCCTGGGAGGTATTGACGAATAAAACAAGGGCAATCTAACGTTGGGTCAGCGTTGTCTATCAACGTTAGGACAACGTTGTTTTGACCGACAACACAACGTCTGACTTCTTTCTGGGATGCATCATTTACCCTATGATCTGTGTCGTGTAATATTTTTTGTGATTTTTGATGTGATTAATTGCATATTTGTGATGTGTGATGTGCCATGTTCCATATGTGTCATGTATCCTGTGATCTGTGTCATGAAAAGATTTTGTGCATGATATGTGATGTGATTATTTGTATATGCGTGATGTGCCATTTGACACATGTGTCATGTATCCTGTGATATGAAAAAATATGATTTTTTACATGTTTTGAACAGAGAATGTGTTTTTTTTAATTTAACATCGGCGACCTTTAACTTAAGAACTACTTCATGGATTCTTTCCAAATTGTAGGAACACTTTTTGTACAAAAGGAGTGGTGCAGTGCAAAGGTTGATTTTGATATGTGTATTTTAGGAAACAATATGATTTTGTACATGTTTTGAACTTTGAATGTTTTTTGTTGTTTTTTAATTCGACATTTCGCGACCTGTAACTTGAGATGTTAATTGGAGAGATGTGGTGCAAAGATTGAGTATTATATATGTATTCTATGAACCAATATGAAGTTTTTGCATGTTTTGAAATTAGAATGTTGTTTTTAATTTCATGTTTGTGCTACCTTTTACTTGAGAACTGTTGCATGGATTCTTTCCAAATGGGAGAAACACTTTCTATACTAATAGAAGAGGTGCAGTGCAAATGTTGATTTTGATATGTGTATTTTCGGAACAAGTATTATTTGTTTCATGTTTTGAACTTGGAATTATTTTCTTCAGCATTTGTGTGACCTATAACTTGAAAACAAATACATGGATAATTTTCCAATTTGGAGTAGTTTCTATACAGATAGGAGAAGTGCAGTGCAAAGTTTGATTTTGATATGTGTATTTTCTGAGAAAATTATGCTTTTTATGTTTTGAACTTTGAAAACTGAATGAGTCGAGGTTACCCTTGTTCATTTCGGTGCTTAAAGTTTTTCTGCCAATGTATGATCCAAGAGCATCATGATATTTCTGTCCATGCCACCTTCCCAGTTTTAGCAGTCTTGAACAGTTTAATTACTTGGACGGGTGGAGGTAGCACTACTGAGACTTTTTCAGACATGAAATTATTATTTTGGGGAAGGCAACTATTTTTATGTCAAAAATATGTCCCTTACCTTGTAATTTTATTATATTTGTGTCATTATTTTACTCAGTTACCAAGGCAAAAGGAGTGACCATGGACAAGGTTGAAGATCATCCCTGTGATTAATTCGTCTGAAGCTTCATTTGAGGACTGAAAAGGCTCCTCAACCACTCAGCCCAAGTTCTGACTTGTCATTTAACAAATAAATAAAGGTCACCTAAACGAAAATTATATTGTTATTTTGTTGCTGTCATCATATTTTTTTGATGGATCAAGGCAACGGATCATAGGACATCCGATGCATGGACTATTTTGCCTGTCTCAGTGCTACTCTCATTGCTGAATGTGTGGGGTTAGGCCAAGAAAAATTAAATGTTTCAATATGTGCTGGGCTTATTGTCTGGTGGTTTTTTAATTTGCAAACTCGTGGGAAAATCATATATCTTTTAATAGTGTTGAAACACTTGTGAACAATTTGCACATAGTCTTGAAAATTGTTTGGGAAAGTAAATATTATATCACGAAATTGTGCACGCAATCAAAAACATTTTGAGTTTTGTCTTGGCCGTATTTGAAACTATGTATGCCGAGGTACCCTGCCATATACTGCCATGCTCTTTCATGTAAAGAGTTCAGAGTGAATTCAGCTTGCAGAATTAACTGCTTGTTACCTGATATTTTAATCAGATTGGTACAAACATTTCAAGCTGCCTGGGAGGTATTGAGGAATAAAAAGGCGTAATCTAGCGTTGGACCAACGTAGTCTATCAACGTTGAGCCAACGTTGTTTTGACTGACTGCACATCGTCTGACTTCATTCTGGGATGTGTCATGTACCCTATGATCTGTGTCGTGTAATATTTTTTGTGATATATGATGTGATTAATTGCATATTTGTGATGTGTGATGTGCCATGTTCCATATGTGTCATGTATCCTGTGATCTGTGTCATGTAATGTTTTCTTTTGGTGATATGTGATGTGATTATTTGTATATGCGTGATGTGCCATGTGACATATGTGTCATGTATCCTGTGATATGTTTCACAGAATGTGTTTTTTTATATATGCAATGCAATAATTTTATATGTGTGATGTGTGATGTGCCATGTACCATATGTGTCATGTATCCAGTGATCTGTGTCATGTAATGTTGTGATATATGATGTGATTATTTGTATATGCACGATGTGCCATGTGCCATATGTGTCATGTATCCTGTGATCTGTGTCATGTAATTTTTGTTGTTGCGATATATGATTAATTTTATATTTGTGATGTGCCATGTGCCATATGTGTCATGTATCCTGTGATCTGTGTCATGTGATGTTTTCTTTTGGTGATATGTGATGTGATTATTTGTATATGCGTGATGTGCCATGTGACATATGTGTCATGTATCCTGTGTCATAGGATTGTTTTTTTATATATGCAATGCGATTAATGTTATATGTGTGATGTGTGATGTTTGATGTGTGAAGTGCCATGTAATATATGCGTCATGTATCCAGTGATCTGTGTCATGTTATGTTTTGTTTTGTATATGCGAAGTGATTAATTGTATATGTGTGATCTGTGATGTGTGATGTGCCATGTGCCATATGTGTCATGAAATGTTTTTTTCGTGATATGTGATTAATTATACATTTATGATGTGCCATGTGCCATATGTGTCATGCCTCTTGTGATCTGTGTCATGTAATTTTTGTTGTTGCGATATATGATTAATTTTATATTTGTGATGTGCCATGTGCCATATGTGTCATGTATCCTGTGATCTGTGTCATGTGATGTTTTCTTTTGGTTGATATGTGATGTGATTATTTGTATATGCGTGATGTGCCATGTGACATATGTGTCATGTATCCTGTGTCATAGGATTGTTTTTTTTATATATGCAATGCGATTAATGTTATATGTGTGATGTGTGATGTTTGATGTGTGAAGTGCCATGTAATATATGCGTCATGTATCCAATGATCTGTGTCATGTTATGTTATGTTTTGTTTTGTATATGCGAAGTGATTAATTGTATATGTGTGATCTGTGATGTGTGATGTGCCATGTGCAATATGTGTCATGAAATGTTTTTTTCGTGATATGTGATTAATTATACATTTATGATGTGCCATGTGCCATATGTGTCATGCATCTTGTGATCTGTGTTATGCAATTTTTTTGCGATATATGATTAATTGTATATTTGTGATGTGCCGTGTGTCATATGTGTCACGTACCTTTTGATCTGTGTCATGTAATGTTTTTTTGCGATATATGATGTGATTAAGTGTTAATGTGTGATGTGCCCTGCAATAATATGTACAAACATCTTTATTAATATAAAATTAGATGTTTCTTATTGAATGATACCCCAATCTAAAAGGGCAGGTTGATAAAGCCACACCAAGGATATCCCTCTGTCCGTCCTTCCAAAGACATTTTTTGTGTGAGTGCAGTGGAAAGGTTGATTTTGATCTGTATATTTTATGAAACAATATGATTTTATACATGTTTTGAACAGACAATGTTTTTTTTCTAATTCAACGTTGTGCGACCTTTAACTTAAGAACTACTACATGGATTCTTTCCAAATTGAAGGAACCCTTTTTATACAAAAACCAGTGGTGTAGTGCAAAGGTTGATTTAGAAATGTATATTTTATGAAAAAATATGATTTTATACATGTTTTGAACAGAGAATGTGTTTTTTTTAATTTAACATCGGCGACCTTTAACTTAAGAACTACTTCATGGATTCTTTCCAAATTGAAGGAACACTTTTTGTACAAAAGGAGTGTTGCAGTGCAAAGGTTGATTTTGATATGTGTATTTTAGGAAACAATATGATTTTGTACATGTTTTGAACTTTGAATGTTTTTTGTTGTTTTTTAATTCGACATTTCGCGACCTGTAACTTGAGATGTTAATTGGAGAGATGTGGTGCAAAGATTGAGTATTATATATGTATTCTATGAACCAATATGAATTTTTTGCATGTTTTGAAATTAGAATGTTGTTTTTAATGTCATGTTTGTGCTACCTTTTACTTGAGAACTGCTGCATGGATTCTTTCCAAATGGGAGAAACACTTTCTATACTAATAGAAGAGGTGCAGTGCAAATGTTGATTTTGATATGTGTATTTTCGGAACAAGTATTATTTGTTTCATGTTTTGAACTTGGAATTATTTTCTTCAACATTTGTGTGACCTATAACTTGAAAACAAATACATGGATAATTTTCCAATTTGGAGTAGTTTCTATACAGATAGGAGAAGTGCAGTGCAAAGTTTGATTTTGATAAGTGTATTTTCTGAGAAAATTATGCTTTTTATGTTTTGAACTTTGAAAACTGAATGAGTCGAGGTTACCCTTGTTCATTTCGGTGCTTAAAGTTTTTCTGCCAATGTATGATCCAAGAGCATCATGATATTTCTGTCCATGCCACCTTCCCAGTTTTAGCAGTCTTGAACAGTTTAATTACTTGGACGGGTGGAGGTAGCACTAATGAGACTTTTTTCAGACATCAAATTATTGTTTTGGGGAAGGCAACTATTTTTATGTCAAAAATATGTCCCTTACCTTATAATTTTATTATATTTGTGTCATTATTTTACTCAGTTACCAAGGCAAAAGGAGTGACCATGGATAAGGTTGAAGATCATCCCTGTGATTAATTCGTCTGAAGCTTCATTTGAGGACTGAAAAGGCTCCTCAACCACTCAGCCCAAGTTCTGACTTGTCATTTAACAAATAAATAAAGGTCACCTAAACGAAAATTCTATTGTTATTTTGTTGCTGTCATCATATTTTTTAATGGATCATGGCAACGGATCATAGGACATCCGATGCATGGACTATTTTGCCTGTCTCAGTGCTGCTCTCAATGCTGAATGTGTGGGATTAGGCCAAGAAAAATTAAATGTTTCAATATGTGCTGGGCTTATTGTCTGATGGTTTTTCTAATTTGCAAATTCGTGGGAAAATCATATATCTTTTAATAGTGTTGAAACACTTGTGAACAATTTGCACATACATGTAGTCTTGAAAATTATCTTTATTAATATAAAATTAGATGTTTCTTATTTAATGATACCCCAATCTAAAAGGGCGGGTTGATAGAGCCACACCAAGGATATCCCTCTGTCCGTCCTTCCAAAGACTTTTCTTTTGTGAGTGCAGTGGAAAGGTTGATTTTGATCTGTATAATTTATGAAACAATATGATTTTATACATGTTTTGAACTTAGAATGTTTTTTTTTCTAATTCAACGTTGTGCGACCTTTAACTTAAGAACTACTACATGGAATCTTTCCAAATTGAAGGAACACTGTTTATACAAATAGGAGAGGTGTAGTGCAAAGGTGGCTTGTGACATGTATATTTTTAATAAACAATATGATTTTTTACATGTTTTGAACTAAGAATGTTTTTTCTTTTAATTCAACATTGTGCGACCTCTAACTTGAGATATTAATTGGAGAGATGTAGTGCAAAGGTTGATTTTGATATGTTTATTTTATGAAACAGTATGATTTTTTTGCATATTTTGAACATAGAAGGTTCTGGGGTTTTTTATTCTATGTTTGTGCTACCTTTCACTTGAGAGCTGTATCATGGATTCTTTCGAAATGTGAGAAACAGTTTCTATACAAATATGAGAGGTGCTGTGCAAATGTTGATTTTGATATGTGTATTTTCGGAACAAATATCATTTGTTTCATGTTTTGAACTTTGAAAAATGAATGAGTCGAGGTTACACTTGTTCACGTTAGTATAAAAAGCTTTTCTGCCAATGTATGATCTACGAGAATCATGGTATTACTGTCCATGCCACCTTCCCAGTTTTAGCAGTTTTGAACAGTTTAATGACTTGGACGGGTTTGAGGTAGCACTGCTGAGACTTTTTTCAGACATCAAATTATTATTGTGGGGAAGGCAACATTTTTGTGTCAAAATATGTCCCTTACCTTGTAATTCTATAATATTTGTGTCATTGTTTTAGTCTGTTAAAAAGCTGTGACCATGGATAAGGTTGAAGATCATCCCTGTGATAAGTTCGTCTGATTCCTCATTTGAGGACTGAAAAGGCTCCTCAACCACTCAGCCCAAGTTCTGATTGCAAACTCGTGGGAAAATCATAAATATTTTGATAGTGTTGAAACATTTGTGAACAATTTGCACATAGTTTTGAAAGTTGTTTTGGAGAGTAAATATTGTATTACGAAATTGTGCACGTAATTAAAAACCTTTTGAATTTTGTCTCGGCCGTATTTGAAACTCTGTATGCCAAATTACCCTGCCAGAAGACCTGCGCATTTCATTAACATGCTCTTCCTCGGTTAGAGTTCAGAGTGAATTCAGATTGCAGAATTTACTGCTTGTTACCTGATATTTTAACCAGATTGGTACAAACATTTCAAGCTGCCTGGGATGTATTGAGGAAAAAAACAGGCGTAATCTAACGTTGGACCAACGTTGTTTTGACCGACGGCACAAATCTTCTGCCTCCAGGGTGTCTTCGGGAAGGAGAAGTACGACTTAATACATTCTTGGCAATCAATTCCTCGATCTTTTCTTCCTCCAGAAAGTCTTTGTGACAGTGAAGTGTCACTTAAGACATTCTTCGCAACCAATGACTCGAAATGTCCTCTTGGGACTTCCCTTTCTCTGGGTTGTCTTCGTGACAGCAAAGTGTCACTTGATATAATTCGGCAATAAATGCCAAGGGGTGTTTCTTTTTCAGAAATCCTCTGCCTCCAGGGTGTCTTCGTGACAGAGAAGTGCCACTAAATACAGTCCTCTCAATCAATGACTTGAAATGTGCACTTTCATTTCTACCGCCTCCAGGGTGTTTCGTGACAGTGATATGTCACTTGAAATATTCTTGGCAATCAATGCCTCGAAATGTCCTCTTGAAATCTTTCTGCCTCAAGGGTGTCTTCGTGACAGTGAAATGTCACTGAATATCTTCTTAACAATCAACGCCTTGACATGTCCTCTCAGAAATCCTCTGCCTCCAGGATGTCTTCGTGACAATGAAGTGTCATTGAATATATTCTTAGCAATCAATGCCTCGAAATGTCCTCTTGAAATGTTTCTGCTTCCAGGGTGTCTTCGTGACAGTGAAGTGTCACTGAATTTCTTCTTAGCAGTCAATGCCTCGAAATGTTCTCTAAGAAATCCTCTGCCTCCAGGATGTCTTCGTGACAATGAAGTGTCATTGAATATATTCTTAGCAATCAATGCCTCGAAATGTCCTCTTGAAATGTTTCTGCTTCCAGGGTGTCTTCGTGACAGTGAAGTGTCACTGAATTTCTTCTTAGCAGTCAATGCCTCGAAATGTTCCCTAAGAAATCTTTTGCCTTCAGGGTGTCTTCCTGACAATCCTGATGGAACTCTTCTGCCTCTAGGGTGTCTTTGTGATAGTGATGTGTCATTGAATATATTTTTAGCAATCAATGCCTCGAAATGTCCTCATGCAATTCTTCTGCCTCCAGGGAGTATTCGTGACTATGATGTGTCACTGAATATCTTCTTGGTATTCATTGCCTCAAGATGCATCATGTCACTGTTTTCCCTCCAGGGTGTCTTTGTGCCAGAGAAGTGCCACTTAATAATTCTTGGCAATCAATGCCTCGAAATGTGCACTTTGATAACTTCTACGTCCATAGTACCTTCGTGACATTCCATTTCCTTTGAATATCTTATTAGCAGTATCACTGCATTCATAAATCTTCTTGACCCCCTTTTGCCTCCAGTGTTTGACCGTCGTTATCCAGTGATCAGGCATGCTTCAGGCGGATACAATGAGGCTGACACTGCCTCTGACAACCAAACAATCCCAGATTTTGAACCTAAATCTAAAGAATTTGGAAGTGTCTTTCTATAAAGTGATGCGCCTACGTGCAGGTTGTTAGTGCGGGTTAGTGCAGGTTAGTGCAGTGTTAAGTCTCTGATCCTAACGTGCCTCAGAAGCATACCCAACCCTTAGATCGAGGTCTCCAGAGGTCTTATTTGGGTACCAGTGACAATGGGAGGTGAGAAACCTGGTCTTGGAGAGTCTCCTTGTGGTGCCTTTTGCCTCAAGGATGTCTTATTGGCAGACATTTTCCTATAGAGGTCTTCTTGGTCATTTTCTGCCCCCACAAGTCTTGTTGGCACTCTAATGCTTCCAGTGTTTCTTCATGACAGTCAAATGCCACTGAACAGCTTCTTGGCAAACATTGCCTCCAGACGTCTCCTTGCAACTCGTCTGTGTCTCTTCTGTGATTTGTTACAGACTATCCTCTTGGACATCAATGTTTCCAGAAGAAATCAAGGCACCTTTCAGCCTCAATGGTGTCGTCGTGGCAGTGAAGTGCCACTGAATATCTTCTTGGCAATCATTGGTTCAAGAGTTCTAGGATGTCTTCTTGACAGTGAATTTTAACCGAAATCTTCTTGGAAATAATTGCTTCATGAGCTGCAGGACGTCGTCGTGAAAGTGAATTTTCCTTGAAAATCTTCTTGGCAATCATAACTCATAAATGACTTATTGGCCCTGTCCTGCCTCTAGGGTGTCTTCGTGACAGTGAAATGTCACTGAATATCTTCTAAGCAATCAACGCCTGGACATGTCCTCTTGAAACGTTTCTGCTTCCTGGGTGTCTTCGTGACAGTGAAGTGGCATTGAATATATTCTTAGCAATCAATGCCTCGAAATGTCCTCTTAAAACTCTTCTGCATCCAAGGAGTCTTCGTGACAGAGAAGTACCACTTGATACATCCTTGGCAATCAATGCTTTGAGATGTGCAGTTTGATCTCTTCTACCTCCAGTGTGTCTTCGTGACAGTGAAGTGTCATTGAATGTATTCTTAGCAATCATTGCCTCGAAATTTCCTATTAGATCTCTTCTGCTGTCTCTTCATGACAGAGAAGTGTCACTTGGTATATTCTTGGCAATCAATGCCTCGAAATATGCACTTTGATCTCTTCTGCCCCAGGGTGTCTTCGTGACAGTGAAGTGTCATTGAATATATTCTTAGCAACCAATGCCTTGAAATATCCTATTAGATCTCTTCTCTGTCTCTTCATGACAGAGAAGTGTCAGTTGATATACTGATGGCAAGCAATGCCTCGAGATGTCCTCATGGCATTCTTCTACCTCCATGATGTTGAATCATCATTGAATATCATTGAATATATTCTTAGCAATCATTGCCTCGAAGTGTCCTTTTAGATCTCTTCTACAGTGTCTTCGTGACAGAGAAATGTCACTTGGTATATTCTTGTCAATCAATGCCTTGAGATGTCTTCGTGGATCTCGTGTACCTCCAGAGTGTCTTATTGGCAGTGAAATATCACTGACTATCTTCTTAGCAATCAATGCCTCGAAATGTCTTCTCAGAAACCTACTGCCTGCAGGGTGTCTTCGTGACAGTGAAGTATCATTGAATATATTCTTAGCAATCATTGCCTCGCAATGTCCTCTTAGAAATCGTATGCTTCCAGAGTGTATTCGTGTCAGAAAAATGCCACTTAATACATTCTTAGCAATCAATGCATCGAGATGTGCAGTTTCATCTCTTAGGCCTCTCGTGTGTCTCCGTGACAGTGAAGTGTCAATGAATATCTTTTTAGCAATTAATGCCTCGGATGTCCTATCAGAAAACTTCTGCCTCCAGGGTGTCATCGTGACAGTGAAGTGTCACTGAATATCTTCTTAGCAACCAATGCCTCGAAATGTCCTCTGGGAAATCTTCTACCTCCAGGATGACTTGGTGACCGTCATAATGGATTTCTTCTGCCCCAAGTGTGTCTTTGCGACAGTGAATTGCCATTAAGTATATTCGTAGCGATCATTGCCTCGAAATGTCCTATTAGATCTCTTCTACGGTGCTTATTGGAACTCTTCAACCCCCAGGGTGTCTTCGTGACAGAGAAGTACTTAACACATTCTTTGCAATCATTGCTTCGAAATGACCTCTTAGATCTCTTCTGGGCATTCTTCCTCCCAGTGAGGTGTCACTGAATATCTTCTCAGCAGTCAATGCCTCGAAATGTTCTCTTAGGAATCTTCTGGGTTCAGGATGTCTTCGTTACAGTCCTAATGGAACTCTTCTGCCTCTAGAGAGTCTTCGTGACAGTGAAATGTCACTGAATATATTCTTAGCAATCAATGCCACGAAATTTCCTCTCAGAAATCTTCTGCTCCCAAGGTGTCTTCGTGACAGTGAAGTGTCATTGAACATATTCTTAGCAATCATTGCCTCGAAATGCCTCTTGTACGGTGTCTTCGTGGCAGAGAAGTGTCACTTGGTATACTCTTGGCAATCAATGCTTCGAAATGTCCTCTTAGAATTCTTCTGCCTCCAGGGTGTCTTCGTGCCAGAGAAGTGCCACTAAATATATTCTTGGCAATCACTGCCTCGAGTTATCCTCTTGTAGCTTTCTAAATATCAAAACTTTAATAAGTTTATTTATAATCTGAACTTATTGACATAGTAACAAAACGATTTAATCGCAACATAATGCAGATTATGTAAAATAATCAAACTATTTGCAATTTTATGACTCCTTGCTGTAATCGGATGCACATACAGCATCGTACATATCGAAATCTAAGTTTTGAAGCCGAAATCGGAAATAGTCATGGATTCCATGCTCGATGATTTTCGATTATTTTCTGAAACAGGGAAGCGGGGAGAGATATATAACATATTGATGTGACATAATTGTAGCCAAATAATGGTGTACTTGGTCTATCATTGCAAGAAGGACAATTTAGAATGTCTTTACAAACATTTTCTGAGAATCTCCCGTTCTCAGAACGGATGGGTGGGTGAGTGAGTATGGTTCTACGCCGCTTTATTCAAAATTATAGCAATATCACGGTGGAGAACACCAGAAATTGGCTTCACACATTGTACCCATGTCGGGAATCTACCCAGGGTCTTCGGCGTGATGAGCGAACGCTTTAACCACTATGCTATCCGACAGCCCCTCTCAGAACGGATGAAACAAGATACATGTGATGTTTGTGATGTACTGTAAAAATATTTTCTACCCAAAATGCTACGTGATTTTGTACCCATAAATATATAACAATCGATCTATATAATTATAATTATTATAATTCTTGTATATTGCAAACAATTGTAAATGAGAAGAACATGTAAAAAAACATATTATCAATTTCATGACATGACTCTATGATTATGACTGACTGTGATCCTTGAGTGAGGGCAATCAAATTGGCAAAACTCAAACTGGGTGTTTGGTTCTGATAGGACAGTGATTGATTATACCTTAGTTGATTGTAATGTTTCGATAGGAAAATGATTGTAAATTAACAAGTATAATACTAATATTAACGTATATCTTTGAAACTAATGCAAAATTATTCTGGGTATACAATCAACAGAAATTATGGGTACAAAATCATTACATTTCAACTGGATTTCGTGGATTGATGGGATAGTAAAAAGGAGATATATCGCCTGTAGGTTTCCTTTTCACATTTTAAAACAAGAATGTTTTTTATTCCATGTTTCTGCTACCTTTTAATTGAGAGCTGCAACATGGATTCTTTCCAAATGTAAGAAACACATTCTATTCTAATAAAAAAAGGTGCAGTCCAAATGTTGATTTTGATATGTGTATTTTATGAACAATATTGTTTTTACAAGTTTTGAATGTTGTTTTTTTAATTCAACATTGCGCGACCTTTAACGTGTGAACTGCTACATGGGTTCTCTTCAAATTAAAGGAACACTTTTTTATATTAATTGGAGAGATGCAGTGCAAAGGTTGATAGATCTATGTATTTTATGAAACAATATTTATGAAATTGTCCATGTTTTGAACTTAGAATGTTTTAATTTTATGTTTGTGCTACCTTCTACTTGAGAAATGCTGCATGGATTCTTTCAAAATGGGAGAAACTCTTTCTATACAAATAGAAGAGGTGCAGTGCAAATGTTGCTTTTGATATGTGTATTTTATGAAACAATATGATTTTTTACATGTTTTGAACAAAGAATGTTTTGAACTTTGAAAAATGAATGAGTCGAGGTTACCCTTGTTCATTTTAGTGTTAAAAGCTTTTCTGCCTGTGTATGATCGAAGAGCATCATGATATTTCTGCCCATGCCACCTTCCCAGTTTTAGCAGTTTTGAACAGTTTAATGACTTGTACGGGTGGAGGTAGCACTGCTGAGACTTTTTTGAGATATCAAATTATTATTTTGGGGAAGGCAACTATTTTTATGTCAAAAATATGTCCCTCACCTTGTAACTTAATTATATTTGTGTCATTGTTTTACTCAGTTACCAAGGCAAAAGGAGTGGCCATGGATAAGGTTGAAGATCATCCCTGTGATCAGTTCGTCTGATGCTTCATTTGAGGACTGAAAAGGCTCCTCAACCACTCAGCCCAAGTTCTGACTTGTCATTTAACAAATAAATATAGGTCACCTAAACCAGAATTCTATTGTCATTTTGTTGCTGTCATCGTATTTTTAATGGATCAAGGCAATGAATCATAGGACATCCGATGTGCCATGTACCATATGTGTCATGTATCCTGTGATCTGTGTCAGGTAATGATTTTTTGGGTGATATGTGATGTGATTATTTGTATATGCGTGATGTGCCATGTGACATATGTGTCATGTATCCTGTGATATGTGTCACATAATGTTTTTTCATATATGCAATGCATTTAATTTTATGTGTGATGTGTGATGTGCCATGTACCATATGTGTCATGTATCCAGTGATCTGTGTCATGTAATGTTTTTGTGATATATGATGTGATTATTTGTATATGCATGATGTGCCATGTGCCATATGTGTCATGTATCCTGTGATCTGTGTCATGTTATGTTTTGTATTTTATATGCGAAGTTATTAATTGTATATGTGTGATGTGTGATGTGCCATGTGCCATCTATGTCATGAAATGTTTTTTTCGTGATATGAGATTAATTATACATTTATGATGTGCCATGTGCCATATGTGTCATGCATCTTGGGATCTGTGTCATGTAATTGTTTTTAAGCGATATATGATTAATTAAATATTTGTGATGTGCCATGTGCCGTATGTGTCATGTACCCTTTGATCTGTGTTATGTAATGTTTTTTGCGATATGTGATGTGATTAAATGTTAATGTGTAATGTTTTTTTCTAATTCATCATTGTGCGACCTTTAACTTAAGAACTACTACATGGATTCTTTCCAACTTGAAGGAACACTTTTTGTACAAATAGAGTGGTGCAGTGCAAAGGTTGATTTTGATATGTGTATTTTATGAAACAAAATGATTTTGTACATGTTTTGAACTTTGAATGTTTTTTGTTGTTTTTTAATTCGACATTTCGCGACCTGTAACTTGAGATGTTAATTGGAGAGATGTGGTGCAAAGATTGAGTATTATATATGTATTCTATGAACCAATATGAATTTTTTGCATGTTTTGAAATTAGAATGTTGTTTTTAATTTTATGTTTGTGCTACCTTTTACTTGAGAACTGCTGCATTGATTCTTTCCAAATGGGAGAAACACTTTCTATACTAATAGAAGAGGTGCAGTGCAAATGTTGATTTTGATATGTGTATTTTCGGAACAAATATTATTTGTTTCATGTTTTGAACTTGGAATTATTTTCTTCAACATTTGTGTGACCTATAACTTGATAACACATACATGGATAATTTTCCAATTTGGAGTAGTTTCTATACAGATAGTAGAAGCGCAGTGCAAAGTTTGATTTTGATATGTGTATTTTCTGAGAAAATTATGCTTTTTATGTTTTGAACAGAGAAAGTGTTTTTTTTAATTTAACATCGGCAACCTTTAACTTAAGAACTACTTCATGGATTCTTTCCAAATTGAAGAAACACTTTTTATACAAATAGGAGTGGTGCAGTGCAAAGGTTGATTTTGATATGTGTATTTTATGAAACAAAATGATTTTGTACATGTTTTTAACTTTGAATGTTTTTTGTTGTTTTTTAATTCGACATTGTGCGACCTGTAACTTGAGATGTTAATTGGAGAGATGTAGTGCAAAGATTGAGTATTATATATGTATTCTTTGAACCAAAATCCAAAGATATTTTTTGTGTTTGTGCAGTTGAAAGGTTGATTTTGATATGTATATTTTATGAAACAATATGATTTTATACATGTTTTGAACAGAGAATGTTTTTTCTAATTCATCATTGTGCGACCTTTAACTTAAGAACTACCACATGGATTCTTTCCAAATTGAAGGAACACCTTTTATACAAATAGCAGTGGTGTAGTGCAAAGGTTGATTTTGAAATGTATATTTTAGGAAACAATATGATTTTTTACATGTTTTGAACAGAGAATGTTTGTTTTTTTAATTTAACATCGGCGACCTTTAACTAAAGAACTACTTCATGGATCCTTTCCAAATTGAAGGAACACTTTTTATACAAAAGGAGTGGTGCAGTGCAAAGGTTGATTTTGATATGTGTATTTTAGGAAACAATATGATGTTGTACATGTTTTTAACTTTGAATGTTTTTTGTTGTTTTTTAATTCGACATTGTGCGACCTGTAACTTGAGATGTTTATTGGAGAGATATAGTGCAAAGATTGAGTATTTTATATGTATTCTATGAACCAATATGAATTTTTTGCATGTTTTGAAATTAGAATGTTGTTTTTAATTTTATGTTTGTGCTACCTTTTACTTGAGAACTGCTGCATGGATTCTTTCCAAATGGGAGAAACACTTTCTATACTAATAGAAGAGGTGCAGTGCAAATGTTGATTTTGATATGTGTATTTTCGGAACAAATATTATTTGTTTCATGTTTTGAACTTGGAATTATTTTCTTCAACATTTGTGTGACCTATAACTTGAAAACACATACATGGATAATTTTCCAATTTGGAGTAGTTTCTATACAGATAGTAGAAGCGCAGTGCAAAGTTTGATTTTGATATGTGTATTTTCTGAGAAAATTATGCTTTTATGTTTTGAACAGAAGAAGTGTCTTTTTTAATTTAACATCGGCAACCTTTAACTTAAGAACTACCACATGGATTCTTTCCAAATTGAAGGAACACTTTTTATACAAATAGGAGTGGTGCAGTGCAAAGGTTGATTTTGATATGTGTATTTTAGGAAACAATATGATTTTGTACATGTTTTTAACTTTGAATGTTTTTTGTTGTTTTTTAATTCGACATTGTGCGACCTTAACTTGAGATGTTAATTGGAGAGATGTAGTGCAAAGATTGAGTATTATATATGTATTCTATGAACCAAAATCCAAAGATATTTTTTGTGTATGTGCAGTGGAGGTTGATTTTGATATGTATATTTTATGAAACAATATGATTTTATACATGTTTTGAACAGAGAATGTTTTTTAATTCATCATTGTGCGACCTTTAACTTAAGAACTACTACATGGATTCTTTCCAAATTGAAGGAACACTTTTTATACAGATAGCAGTGGTGTAGTGCAAAGGTTGATTTTGAAATGTATATTTTATGAAACAATGTGATTTTTTACACGTTTTGAACAGAGAATGTTTGTTTTCTTAATTCAACATTGCGCGACCTTTAACTTAAGAACTACTACATGGATTCTTTCCAAATTGAAGGAACACTTTTTATACAAATAGGAGTGGTGCAGTGCAAAGGTTGAGTTTGATATGTGTATTTTATGAAACAATATTGTTTTTACAAGTTTTGAATGTTGTTTTTTTAATTCAACATTGTGCGACCTTTAACGTGTGAACTGCTACATGGGTTCTCTTCAAATTTAAGGAACACTTTTTTATATTAATTGGAGAGATGCAGTGCAAAGATTGATAGATCTATGTATTTTATGAAACAATATTTATGAAATTTTCCATGTTTTGAACTTAGAATGTTTTAATTTTATGTTTGTGCCACCTTCTACTTGAGAAATGCTGCTTGGATTCTTTCCAAATGGGAGAAACACTTTTTATACAAATAGAAAAAGGTGCAGTGCAAATGTTGCTTTTGATATGTGTATTTTATGAAACAATATGATTTTTTACATGTTTTGAACAAAGAATGTTTTGAACTTTGAAAAATGAATGAGTCGAGGTTACACTTGTTCATTTTAGTGTTAAAAGCTTTTCTGCCAATGGAAACTAGTGTCCAAAAGAAACGATACCACCTGTTTGCAACGACATAAAAGAAAAACTAAACAATGCAGAAGTTTAGGATTGGTGTTATGCTTTTGAGAAATCCGTTCACAACATCTGTACAAAAATTTCATTGCAATAAAATCTGTACAACCAATATGACAAGCCTTTAAAGATGGGTGGGGTCGAAAAATGAACATTTCGTTAGAGCACTGATCACAGAAACAACAGGAAATGTCACACCACACGTCTCAAAGTCAAGTCAGTAGCGGGTATGTCCACCGTGAGCATCAATACATGCCAGAACACGCCTACGGACTGATGACGTCAAACGTCTGATGACGTTGGGAGTGATGCGTTGCCATTCCTCGAGGAGACATCGTTCCAAGTCCTGGACGTTGACTGGAGGCACACGGCGACGTCGGATTTGCCGATCGATGTGGTCCCATAAGTGCTCGATGGGATTCATGTCCGGTGAACATGCGGGCCATGGCAAAACCTGTACGTTGGCGTTGGCAAGGAAGTTCTGTGTCAATCTTGCTGTGTGTGGCCTTGCATTGTCATGTTGGAAAAGGAGTCCACGAGGCTGTTGCTGAATAAAGGGCACCACAACAGGCCGTAGGATGTCATCAAGATAACGCTGTGCATTCAGGTTTCCACGAATTACGACAAGCATCGTTTTGACGTCACCACATATGCCCCCCCAAACCATTAACCCTCCACCTCCAAACGGCCGGACCTGTTGGATACAGTTAGGCGCCAAACGTTCACCAAATCGTCGGTATACAAGCTGCCGTCCATCGTTTCTGAAAATGAGGAATCTGCTCTCATCAGAGAACATAACACGTGCCCAGTCCCGCCGTTGCCAACGTCGAACTCGCCTGGCCCAGATCAGTCTGTTGTTCCGGTGTCGAGGCGTCAGGAGCAGTCCGCGGTAGGGATGACGTGGCCGGATACCATACTGCCGTAGTCTCCTGTAGACGGTCTGTCGACTGATCCTGTGTCCCAGTGCTGTAGCCGCCGTGGACGTCGCTGTTACGTTGCGGTTCCTCAGGTGCAATACCCGGATGTAACGATCTTCACAGGGCGTGGTTACTCGTGGTCTTCCACTCCCGGGCCTGTCTGACGTCTGACCTGTCTGACGTAACCGCTGCATCAACCTGGTGATAGTGATGCGTGCGCAGCCCAACTTTCTGGCGACGTCGACGTGTGACGCTCCTTGTTGGACCATTCTTCTCTCTCTCGATGGCTGTCAAACGTGGCATATCTTGTGTTCTTTTTGTTGCTGTGATACCAACGTGTCTGATCAGCCGTTTTATTCAGTTTTTCTGCACGTGCAGAACATGCTAGAGAGGGAAATGTCACTTTCACGAAATTTACGTTTTTTCTCGGAAGTGATCACATGTTCCCGGTATTTTTTATCGACTATGCTGTGTTTGGGATGTGCAATACGAATTGGCATGTTTTCATACTTGACAATTCACTTAGTAAAAAACAATTTTGAAAATAAGTTGGTATCGTTTCCTTTGGACACTAGTTTATGATCCAAGAGCATCATGATATTACTGTCCATGCCATATTCCCAGTTTTAGCAGTTTTGAACAGTTTAATTACTTGGACGGGTGGAGGTAGCACTGCTGAGACTTTTTCAGACATCAAATTATTATTTGGGGGAAGGCAATTATTTTTATGTCAAAAATATGTCCCTCACCTTATAATTTTATTATATTTGTGTCATTGTTTTACTCAGTTACCAAGGCAAAAGGAGTGACCTTGGATAAGGTTGAAGATCATCCCTGTGATCAGTTCGTCTGATGCTTCATTTGAGGACTGAAAAGGCTCCTCAACCACTCAGCCCAAGTTCTGACTTGTCATTTAACAAATTAATAAAGGTCACCTAAACGAAAATTCTATTGTCATTTTGTTGCTGTCATCATTTTTTTTAATGGGTCAAGGCAACGGATCATAGGACAACCGATACTTTGACTATTTTGCCTGTCTCAGTGCTACTCTCAATGCTGAATGTGTGGGGTTAGGCCAAGAAAAATTAAATGTTTCAATATGTGCTGGGCTTATTGTCTGATGTTTTTTTAATTTGCAATATCGTGGGAAAATCATATATCTTTTAATAGTGTTGAAACACTTGTGAACAATTTGCACATAGTCTTGAAAATTGTTTGGGAAAGTAAATATTATATCACGAAATTGTGCACGCAATCAAAAACATTTTGAACTCTGTCTTGGCCGTATTTGAAACTATGTATGCCGAGGTACCCTGCCAGACACTGCCATGCTCTTTCATGGATAGGAATTCGACTTGCAGAATTTACTGCTTGTTACCTGATATTTTAATCAGATTGGTACAAACATTTCAAGCTGCCTGGAAGGTATTGAGGAATAAAAAGGCGTAATCTAGCGTTGGACCAACGTTGTCTATCAACGTTGGGACAACGTTGTTTTGACCGATGGCACATCGTCTGACTTCATTCTGGGATGTGTCATGTACCCTGTGATCTGTGTCGTGTTGATATATGATTTGATTACTTGCATATTTGTGATGTGATCTGTGCTATGTACCATATGTGTCATGTATCCTGTGATCTGTGTCATGTATCCTGTGATCTGTGTCATGTAATGTTTTCTTTTGGTGATATGTGATGTGATTATTTGTATATGCGTGATGTGCCATGTGACATATGTGTCATGTATCCTGTGATATGTGTCACATAATGTTTTTTCATATATGCAATGCGTTTAATTTTATGTGTGATGTGTGATGTGCCATGTACCATATGTGTCATGTATCTAGTGATCTGTGTCATGTAATGTTTTTGTGATATATGATGTGATTATTTGTATATGCATGATGTGCCATGTGCCATATGTGTCATGTATCCTGTGATCTGTGTCATGTTATGTTTTGTTTTTTATATGCGAAGTGATTAATTGTATATGTGTGATGTATGATGTGCCATGTGCCATATGTGTCATGAAATGTTTTTTTCGTGATATGTGATTAATTATACATTTATGATGTGCCATATGTGTCATGCATCTTGTGATCTGTGTCATGTAATTTGTTTGGCGATATATGATTAATTGTATATTTGTGATGTGCCATGTGCCATATGTGTCATGTACCCTTTGATCTGTGTTATGTAATGTTTTTGCGATATGTGATGTGATTAAATGTTAATGTGTGATGTGCCCTGCAATAATATGTACAAACATCTTTATTAATATAAAATTAGATGTTTCTTATTGAATGATACCCCAATCTAAAAGGGCAGGTTGATAAAGCCACAGCAAGGATATCCCTCTGTCCGTCCTTCCAAAGACATTTTTTGTGTGAGTGCAGTGGAAAGGTTGATTTTGATATGTATATTTTAAGAAACAATATGATTTTATACATGTTTTGAACAGAGAATGTTTTTTTCTAATTCAACATTGTGCGACCTTTAACTTAAGAACTACCACATGGATTCTTTCCAAATTGAAGGAACACTTTTTATACAAATAGCAGTGGTGTAGTGCAAAGGTTGATTTTAAAATGTATATTTTATGAAACAATATGATTTTGTACATGTTTTGAACAGAGAATGTGTTTTTTTTAATTTAACATCATCGACCTTTAACTTAAGAACTACTTCATGGATTCTTTCCAAATTGAAGGAACACTTTTTATACAAAAAGCAGTGTCGTAGTGCAAAGGTGGATTTTGATATGTATATTTTTTTAAACAATATGATTTTTTACATGTTTTGAACTAAGAATGTTTTTTCTTTTAATTCAACATTGTGCGACCTCTAACTTGAGATATTAATTGGAGAGATGTAGTGCAAAGGTTGATTTTGATATGTTTATTTTATGAAACAATATAATTTTTTTTATATATTTTGGTTTTTTTTATTCTATGTTTGTGCTACCTTTCACTTGAGAGCTGCATCATGGATTCTTTCCAAATGTGAGAAACAGTTTCTATACAAATATGAGAGGTGCTGTGCAAATGTTGATTTCGATATGTGTATTTTCGGAACAAATATTATTTGTTTCATGTTTTGAACTTGGAAAAATGAATGAGTCGAGGTTACCCTTGTTCATTTTAGTATTAAAAGCTTTTCTGCCAATGTATGATCTAAGAGCATCATGGTATTACTGTCCATGCCATATTCCCAGTTTTAGCAGTTTTGAACAGTTTAATGACTTTGACGGGTGGAGGTACCACTGCTGAGATTTTTTCAGACATCAAATTATTATTTGGGGGAAGGCAACTATTTTTATGTCAAAAATATGTCCCTTACCTTGTAATTCTATAATATTTGTGTCATTGTTTTATTCAGTTAAAAAGCTGTGACCATGGATAAGGTTGAAGATCATCCCTGTGATAAGTTCGTCTGATTCCTCATTTGAGGACTGAAAAGGCTCCTCAACCACTCAGCCCAAGTTCTGATTGCAAACTCGTGGGAAAATCATAAATATTTTGATAGTTTTGAAAATTTTATGAACAATTTGCACATAGTTTTGAAAGTTGTTTTGGAGAGTAAATATTGTATCGCGAAATTGTGCACGTAACTTAAACCCTTTTGAATTTTGTCTTGGCCGTATTTGAAACTATGTATGCCAAAGTACCCTGCCAGAAGAAGCGCATTTCAATAACATGCTCTTCATCGGATAGAGTTCAGAGTGAATTCAGATTGCAGAATTTACTGCTTGTTACCTGATATTTTAACCAGATTGGTACAAACATTTCAAGCTGCCTGGGATGTATTGAGGAAAAAAACAGGCGTAATCTAACGTTGGGCCAACGTTGTTTTGACCGACGGCACAAATCTTCTGCCTCCAGGGTGTCTTCGTGGAGGAGAAGTACGACTTAATACATTCTTGGCAATCAATTCCTCGAAATGAGCACTTTGATCTTTTCTTCCTCCAGAAAGTCTTTGTGACAGTGAAGTGTCACTTAATACATTCTTCGCAACCAATGCCTCGAAATGTCCTCTTGGGACTTCCCTTTCTCTGGGTTGTCTTCGTGACAGCAAAGTGTCACTTGATATATTCTCGGCAATAAATGCCAGGGGGTGTTTCTTTTTCAGAAATCCTCTGCCTCCAGGGTGTCTTCGTGACAGAGAAGTGCCACTAAATAAAGTCCTCTCAATCAATGACTTGAAATGTGCACTTTCATTTCTTCCGCCTCCAGGGTGTTTCGTGACAGTGAAATGTGACTTGAAATATTCTTGGCAATCAATGCCTCGAAATGTCCTCTTGAAATCTTTCTGCCTCAAGGGTGTCTTCGTGACAGTGAAATGTCACTGAATATCTTCTTAACAATCAACGCCTTGACATGTCCTCTCAGAAATCCTCTGCCTCCGGGATGTCTTCGTGACAGTGAAGTGTCATTGAATATATTCTTAGCAATCAATGCCTCGAAATGTCCTCTTGAAATGTTTCTGCTTCCAGGGTGTCTTCGTGACAGTGAAGTATCACTGAATTTCTTCTTAGCAGTCAATGCCTCGAAATGTTCTCTAAGAAATCTTCTGCCTTCAGGGTGTCTTCGTGACAATCCTGATGGAACTCTTCTGCATCTAGGGTGTCTTTGTGATAGTGATGTGTCATTGAATATATTTTTAGCAATCAATGCCTCGAAATGTCCTCATGCAATTCTTCTGCCTCCAGGGAGTCTTCGTGACTGTGATGTGTCACTGAATATCTTCTTGGTATTCATTGCCTCAAGATGCTTCATGTCACTGTTTTCCCTCCAGGGTGTCTTCGTGCCAGAGAAGTGCCACTTAATAATTCTTGGCAATCAATGCCTCGAAATGTGCACTTTGATCTCTTCTACGTCCATAGTACCTTCGTGACATTCCATTTCCACTGAATATCTTATAAGCAGCATCACTGCATTCATAAATCTTCTTGACCCCCTTTTGCCTCCAGTGTTTGACCGTCGTTATCCAGTGATCAGGCATGCTTCAGGCGGATACAATAAGGCTGACACTGCCTCTGACAACCAAACAATCCCAGATTTTGAACCTAAATCTAAAGAATTTGGAAGTGTCTTTCTATAAAGTGATGCGCCTACGTGCAGGTTGTTAGTGCGGGTTAGTGCAGGTTAGTGCAGTGTTAAGTCTCTGAACCTAACGTGCCTCAGAAGCATACCCGACCCTTAGATCGAGGTCTCCAGAGGTCTTATTTGGGTCCCAGTGATCATAGGAGGTGGGAAACCTGGCCCTGGAGTTTCTCTCCTTGTGATGCCTTTTGCCTCAAGGATGTCTTATTGGCGGACATATTCCTATAGAGGTCTTATTGGTCATTTTCTTTATGACAGTCAATTGCCACTGAACAGCTTCTTTCCAAACATTGCCTCCTTGCAACTCGTCTGTGTCTCTTCTGTGATTTGTTACAGACTATCCTCTTGGACATCAATGTTTCCAGAAGAAATCAAGGCACCTTTCAGCCTCAATGGTGTCGTCGTGACAGTGAAGTGCCACTGAATATCTCTTGGCAATCATTGGTTCAAGAGTTCTAGGATGTCTTCTTGACAGTGAATTGTAACCGAATATCTTCTAGAAATAATTGCTTCATGAGCTGCAGGACATGGTCGTGAAAGTGAATTTTCACTGAAAATCTTCTTAGCAATCATAACTCATAGATGACTTATTGGCCCTGTCCTGCCTCCAGGGTGCCTTCGTGACAGTGAAGTGTCACTGAATATCTTTTCAGCAATCAATGCCTCGAAATGTCTTCTGAGCAGACTTCTGCCTTTCAATTTGTCGTCGTGAAACTGATTTACCACTGAATTTCTTCTTAGCAATCAACGCCTCGACATGTCCTCTTGAAACGTTTATGCTTCGACGGTGTCTTCGTGACAGTGAAGTTTCATTGAATATATTCTTAGCAATCATTGCCTCGAAATGCCTCTTGTACGGTGTCTTCGTGGCAGAGAGGTGTCATTTGGTATACTCTTGGCAATCAATGCTTCTAAATGTCCTCTTAGAATTCTTCTGCCTCCAGAATGTCTTCGTGCCAGAGAAGTGCCACTAAATATATTCTTGGCATTCACTGCCTCGAGTTATCCTCTTGTAGCTTTCTAAGTATCAAAACTTTAATAAGTTTATTTATAATCTGAACTTATTGACATAGTTACAAAACGGTTCAATCGCAACATAATGCAGAGTATGTAAATTATCAAACTATTTGCAATTTTATGACTCCTTGCTGAAATCGGATGCACATACAGCATCGTACATATCGAAATCTAAGTTTTGAAGCCGAAATCGGAAATAGTCATGGATTCTACGCTCTATGATTTTCGAATTATTTTCTGAAACAGGGAGGCGGGGAGAGATATATAACATATTGATGTGACATAATTGTAGCCAAATAATGGTGTTATTGGTCTATCATTGCAAGAAGGACAATTCAGAATGTCTTTATAAACTTTTTCTGAAAATCTCCCGTTCTCAGAACGGATGGGTGGGTGAGTGAGTATGGTTCTTCGCCGCTTTATTCAATATTATTGCAATATCACGGTGGAGAACACCAGAAATTGGCTTCACACATTGTACCCATGTCGGGAATCTACCCAGGGTCTTCGGCGTGATGAGCGAACGCTTTAACCACTATGCTATCCGACAGCCCCTCTCAGAACGGATCAAACAAGATGCACGTGATGTTTGTGAAGTACATTAAAAATATTTTCTACCCCAAATGCTACGTGATTTTGTACCCATGAATATATAACAATCGATCTATATAATTATATTTCTTTTTACATGTATATTGCAAACAATAGTAAATGAGAAGAACATGTAAAAAAACATATTATCAATTTCATGACATGACTCTATGATTATGACTGACTGTGATCCTTGAGTGAGGGCAATCAAATTGGCAAAACTCAAACTGGGTGTTTGGTTCTGATAGGACAGTGAAATTGATTATACCTTAGTTGATTGTAATGTTTCGATAGGAAAATGATTGTAAATTAACAAGTATAATACTAATATTAACGTATATCTTTGAAACTAATGCAAACTTATTCTGGGTATACAATCAACAGAAATTATGGGTACAAAATCATTACATTTCAACTGGATTTCGTGGATTGATGGGATAGTAAAAAGGAGATATATCGCCTGTAGGTTTCCTTTTAACATTTTAAAACAAGAATGTTTTTTATTCCATGTTTGTGCTACCTTTTAATTGAGAGCTGCAACATAGATTCTTTCAGAATTTAAGAAACACATTCTTTTCTAATAAAAAAGGTGCAGTCCAAATGTTGATTTTGATATGTGTATTTTATGAAACAATATTATTTTTCACAAGTTTTGATGTTGTTTTTTTAAATTATTTTTTGGGGGAAGGCAACTATATTTATGTAAAGAATATGTCCCTTACCTTGTAATTTTATTATGTTTGTGTCATTGTTTTACTCAGTTACCAAGGCAAAAGGAGTGACCATGGATAAGGTTGAAGATCATTCCTGTGATAAGTTCGTCTGATGCTCCTCGACCACTCAGCCCAAGTTCTGCCTTGTCATTTAACAAATAAATAAAGGTCACCTAAACGAAAATTCTATCGTCATTTTGTTGCTGTCATCATATTTTTGCTGGATCAAGGCAATGAATCATATGACATCCGATGCATGGACTATTTTGCCTGTCTCAGTGTTGCTCTCAATGCTGAATGTGTGGGGTAAGGCCAAAGAAAAATTATATGTTTCATTTTTTGCTGGACTTATTGTCTGATGGTTTTAATGGGAAAATCATATATCTTTTAATAGTGTCAATTTGCACATAGTCTTGAAAATTGTTTTGGAAAGTAAATATTATATCACGAAATTGTGCACGTAATTCAAAACATTTTGAATTTTGTCTTGGCCGTATTTGAAACTCTGTATGCCGAGGTACAGCGCATTTCATTGATATGCTCTTTCATGGATACAGTTCAGAGTGATTTCAGATTGCAGAATTTACTGCTTGTTACTTGATATTTTAACCAGATTGGTACAAATATTTAAACCTGCCTGGGAGGTATTGAGGAATAAAACAAGGGTAATCTAACGTTGGGTCAGCGTCTGACTTCTTTCTGGGATGCATCATGTACCCTATGATCTGTGTCGTGTAATATCTTTTGTGATTTTTGATGTGATTAATTGCATATTTGTGATGTGTGATGTGCCATGTACCACACGTGTCATGTATCCAGTGATCTATGTCATGTTATGTTTTTGTGATATGTGATGTGATTATTTGTATATACGTGATGTGCCATTTGACACATGTGTCATGTATCCTGTGATATGTGTCGTGGAATGTCTTTTGTGATATGTGATGTGATTATTTGTATATGCGTGATGTGCCATGTGACACATGTGTCATGTATCCAGTGATATGTGTCATGGAATGTCTTTTGTGATATGTGATGTGATTTTTTTTTTTAATGCGTGATGTGTAATGTGACACATGTGTCATGTATCCTGTGATATGTGTCATGGAATGTCTTTTGTGATATGTGATGTAATCATTTGTATATGCATGATGTGCCATGTGTCATATGTGTCATCTGTCCTGTGATATGTGTCATGGAATGTCTTTTTTATATGCAATGTGATTAATTTTATGTGTGATGTGCCATGTACCACATGTGTCATGTATCCAGTGATCTATGTCATGTTATGTTTTTGTGATATGTGATTTGATTATTTCTATATGCATGTTGTGCCATGTGCCGTATGTGTCATGTATCAAGTGATCTGTGTCATGTAATGTTTTTGTGATATGTGATGTGATTATTTGTATAGGCATGATGTGCCATGTGTCATATGTGTCATGTATCCTGTGATATGTGTCATGGAATGTCTTTTTTTATATGCAATGTTATTAATTGTATGTGTGTGATGTGTGATGTGCCATGTCCAATATGAGTCATGAAATGTTTTATTTCGTGATGTATGATTACTTGTATATTTGTGATGTGCCATGTGCCATATGTGTCATGTACCCTTTGATCTGTGTTATGTAATGTTTTTTTGCGATATGTGATGTGATTAAGTGTTAATGTGTGATGTGCCCTTCAAACATACATACAAACATCTTTAATAATATAAAGTTTAGATGCTTCTTATTTAATGATACCCTCAATCTAAAAGGGCGGGTTGATAAAGCCATACCAAGGATATCCGTCTGTCCGTCCTTCCAAAGACATTTCTTTTGTGTGAGTGCACTGCAAAGTTAGATTAAGATATGTGTTTTTTTATGAAACAATATGATTTTTTACTTGTTTTGAACTTAGAATGTTTTTTGTGGTTTAATTCAACATTGTGCGACCTTTAATTTAAGTTAAGAACTACTACATGGATTCTTTCCAAATTGAAGGAACACCTTCTATACTAATAAAAGAGGTGCAGTGCAAATGTTTATTTTGATATATGTATTGTATGAAACAATATGAAATTTGTGCATGTTTTGAACAGAGAATGATTTTTTTAATTCAACATTGTGCGACCTTTAACTTAAGAACTACTTCATGGATTCTTTCCAAATTGAAGGAACACTTTTTATACAAATAGGAGTGGTGCAGTGCAAAGGTTGATTTTGATATGTGTATTTTAGGAAACAATATGATTTAGTACATGTTTTGAACTTTGAATGTTTTTTGTTGTTTTTTAATTCGACATTGTGCGACCTTTAACTTTAGATGTTAATTGGAGAGATGTAGTGCAAAGATTGAGTATTATATATGTATTCTATGAATCAATAAGAAGTTTTTGCATGTTTTGAACTTAGAATGTTGTTTTTAATTTAATGTTTGTGCTACCTTTTACTTGAGAACTGTTGCATGGATTCTTTCCAAATGTGAGAAACACTTTCTATAATAAAAGAAGAGGTTGCAGTGCAAATGTTGATTTTGATATGTGTATTTTCGGAACAAATATTATTTGTTTCATGTTTTGAACTTGGAATTATTTTCTTCAACATTTGTGTGACCTATAACTTGAAAACAAATACATAGATAATTTTCCAATTTGGAATAGTTTCTATACAGATAGTAGAAGCGCAGTGCAAAGTTTGATTTTGATATGTGTATTTTCTGAGAAAATTATGCTTTTTATGTTTTGAACTTTGAAATGAGTCGAGGTTACCCTTGTTCATTTCGGTGCTTAAAGTTTTTTTCTGCCTATGTATGATCCAAGAGCATCATGATATTTCTGTCCATGCCACCTTCCCAGTTTTAGCAGTTTTGAACAGTTTAATGACTTGGACGGGTGGAGGTAGCACTGCTGAGACTTTTTTCAGACATCAAATTATTATTTGGGGGAAGGCAACTATTTTTATGTCAAAAATATGTCCCTTACCTTATAATTTTATTATATTTGTGTCATTGTTTTACTCAGTTACCAAGGCAAAAGGAGTGACCATGGATAAGGTTGAAGATCATCCCTGTGATCAGTTCGTCTGATGCTTCATTTGAGGACTGAAAAGGCTCCTCAACCACTCAGCCCAAGTTCTGACTTGTCATTTAACAAATAAATAAAGGTCACCTAAACGAAAATTCTATTGTTATTTTGTTGCTGTCATCATATTGTTTAATGGATCAAGGCAACGGATCATAGGACATCCGATGCATGGACTATTTTGCCTGTCTCAGTGCTACTCTAAATGCTGAATGTGTGGGGTTAGGCCAAGAAAAATTAAATGTTTCAATGTGTGCTGGGCTTATTGTCTGATGGTATTTTAATTTGCAAACTCGTGGGAAAATCATATATCTTTTAATAGTGTTGAAACACTTGTGAACAATTTGCACATAGTCTTGAAAATTGTTTGGGAAAGTAAATATTATATCACGAAATTGTGCATGTAATCAAAAACATTTTGAATTTTGTCTTGGCCGTATTTGAAACTATGTATGCCGAGGTACCCTGCCAGATACTGCCATGCTCTTTCATGGATAGAGTTCAGAGTGAATTCAGCTTGCAGAATTTACTGCTTGTTACCTGATATTTTAATCAGATTGGTACAAACATTTCAAGCTGCCTGGGAGGTATTGAGGAATAAAAGGCGTAATCTAGCGTTGGACCAACGTTGTCTATCAACGTTGGGCCAACGTTGTTTTGACCGATAGCACATCGTCTGACTTCATTCTGGGATGTGTCATGTACCCTGTGATCTGTGTCGTGTAATATTTTTTGTGATATATGATTTGATTACTTGCATATTTGTGATGTGATCTGTGCCATGTATCATATGTGTCATGTGTCATGTATCCTGTGATCTGTGTCATGTAATGTTTTCTTTTGGTGATATGTGATGTGATTATTTGTATATGCGTGATGTGCCATGTGACATATGTGTCATGTATCCTGTGATATGTGTCACATAATGTTTTTTCATATATGCAATGCGTTTAATTTTATGTGTGATGTGTGATGTGCCATGTACCATATGTGTCATGTATCCAGTGATCTGTGTCATGTAATGTTTTTTGTGATATATGATGTGATTATTTGTATATGCATGATGTGCCATGTGCCATATGTGTCATGTATCCTGTGATCTGTGTCATGCTATGTTTTGTTTTTTATATGCGAAGTGATTAATTGTATATGTGTGATGTATGATGTGCCATGTGCCATATGTGTCATGAAATGTTTTTTCGTGATATGTGATTAATAATACATTTATGATGTGCCATATGTGTCATGCATCTTGTGATCTGTGTCATGTAATTTTTTTGGCGATATATGATTAATTGTATATTTGTGATGTGCCATGTGCCATAAGTATCATGTACCCTTTGATCTGTGTTATGTAATGTTTTTTGCGATATGTGATGTGATTAAATGTAAATGTGTGATGTGCCCTGCAATAATATGTACAAACATCTTTATTAATATAAAATTAGATGTTTCTTATTGAATGATACCCCAATCTAAAAGGGCAGGTTGATAAAGCCACAGCAAGGATTTCCCTCTGTCCGTCCTTCCAAAGACATTTTTTTGTGTGAGTGCAGTGGAAAGGTTGATTTTGATATGTATATTTTAAGAAACAATATGATTTTATACATGTTTTGAACAGAGAATGTTTTTTTCTAATTCAACATTGTGCGACCTTTAACTTAAGAACTACCACATGGATTCTTTCCAAATTGAAGGAACACTTTTTATACAAATAGCAGTGGTGTAGTGCAAAGGTTGATTTTAAAATGTATATTTTATGAAACAATATGATTTTGTACATGTTTTGAACAGAGAATGTGTTTTTTTTAATTTAACATCATCGACCTTTAACTTAAGAACTACTTCATGGATTCTTTCCAAATTGAAGGAACACTTTTTGTACAAAAGGAGTGGTGCAGTGCAAAGGTTGATTTTGATATGTGTATTTTAGGAAACAATATGATTTTGTACATGTTTTGAACTTTGAATGTTTTTTGTTGTTTTTTAATTCGACATTGTGCGACCTTTAACTTTAGATGTTAATTGGAGAGATGTAGTGCAAAGATTGAGTATTATATATGTATTCTATGAACCAATATGAATATTTTGCATGTTTTGAACTTAGAATGTTGTTGTTAATTTTATGTTTGTGCTACCTTTTACTTGAGAACTGTTGCATGGATTCTTTCCAAATGTGAGAAACACTTTCTATACTAAGGTTGCAGTGCAAATGTTGATTTTGATATGTGTATTTTCGGAACAAATATTATTTGTTTCATGTTTTGAACTTGGAATTATTTTCTTCAACATTTGTGTGACCTATAACTTGATAACAAATACATGGATAATTTTCCAATTTGGAATAGTTTCTATACAGATAGTAGAAGCGCAGTGCAAAGTTTGATTTTGATATGTGTATTTTCTGAGAAAATTATGCTTTTATGATTTGAACTTCGAAATGAGTCGAGGTTACCCTTGTTCATTTCGGTGCTTAAAGTTTTTTTCTGCCTATGTATGATCCAAGAGCATCATGATATTTCTGTCCATGCCACCTTCCCAGTTTTAGCAGTTTTGAACAGTTTCATTACTTGGACGGGTGGAGGTAGCACTGCTGAGACTTTTTTCAGACATCAAATTATTATTGGGGGGAAGGCAACATTTTTGGGTCAAAATATGTCCCTTACCTTGTAATTCTATAATATTTGTGTCATTGTTTTATTCAGTTAAAAAGCTGTGACCATGGATAAGGTTGAAGATCATCCCTGTGATCAGTTCGTCTGATGCTTCATTTGAGGACTGAAAAGGCTCCTCAACCACTCAGCCCAAGTTCTGACTTGTCATTTAACAAATAAATAAAGGTCACCTAAACGAAAATTCTATTGTTATTTTGTTGCTGTCATCATATTGTTTAATGGATCAAGGCAACGGATCATAGGACATCCGATGCATGGACTATTTTGCCTGTCTCAGTGCTACTCTCAATGCTGAATGTGTGGGGTTAGGCCAAGAAAAATTAAATGTTTCAATGTGTGCTGGGCTTATTGTCTGATGGTTTTTCTAATTTGCAAACTCGTGGGAAAATCATATATCTTTTAATAGTGTTAAAACACTTGTGAACAATTTGCACATACATGTAGTCTTGAAAATTATCTTTATTATTATAAAATAAGATGTTTCTTATTTAATGATACCCCAATCTAAAAGGGCGGGTTGATAGAGCCACACCAAGGATATCCCTCTCTCCGTCCTTCCAAAGACATTTTTTGTGTGAGTGCAGTGGAAAGGTTGATTTTGATCTGTATAATTTATGAAACAATATGATTTTATACATATTTTTAACAGAGAATGGGTTTTTTCTAATTCAACATTATGCGACCTTTAACTTAAGAACTACTACATGGAATCTTTCCAAATTGAAGGAACACTTTTTATACAAAAAGCAGTGTCGTAGTGCAAAGGTGGATTTTGATATGTATATTTTATGAAACAATATGATTTTTTACATGTTTTGAACGAAGAATGTTTTTTCTTTTAATTCAACATTGTGCGACTTCTAACTTCAGATATTAATTGGAGATATGTAGCGCAAAGGTTGATTTTGATATGTTTATTTTATGAAACAATATGATTTTTTTGCATATTTTGAACAGAGAAGGTTCGGGTTTTTTTAATTCTATGTTTGTGCTACCTTTCACTTGAGAGCTGTATCATGGATTCTTTCCAAATGTGAGAAACAGTTTCTATACAAATATGAGAGGTGCTGTGCAAATGTTGATTTTGACATATGTATTTTCGGAACAAATATTATTTGTTTCATGTTTTGAACTTCGAAAAATGAATGAGTCGAGGGTACACTTGTTTATTTTAGTGTTAAAAGCTTTTCTGTATGATCTAAGAGCATCATGGTATTACTGTCCATGCCACCTTCCCAGTTTTAGCAGTTTTGAACAGTTTAATGACTTTGACGGGTGGAGGTACCACTGCTGAGATTTTTTCAGACATCAAATTATTATTTGGGGAAAGGCAACATTTTTATGTCAAAAATATGTCCCTTACCTTGTAATTCTATAATATTTGTGTCATTGTTTTATTCAGTTAAAAAGCTGTGACCATGGATAAGGTTGAAGATCATCCCTGTGATAAGTTCGTCTGATTCCTCATTTGAGGACTGAAAAGGCTCCTCAACCACTCAGCCCAAGTTCTGATTGCAAACTCGTGGGAAAATCATGAATCTTTTAATAGTGTTGAAACATTTGTGAACAATTTGCACATAGTTTTGAAAGTTGTTTTGGAGAGTAAATATTGTATCGCGAAATTGTGCACGTAATTAAAAACCATTTGAATTTAATCTTGGCCGTATTTGAAACTATGTATGCCAAGGTACCCTGCCAGAAGAAGCGCATTTAATTAACATGCTCTTCATCGGATAGAGTTCAGAGTGAATTCAGATTGCAGAATTTACTGCTTGTTACCTGATATTTTAACCAGATTGGTACAAACATTTCAAGCTGCCTGGGATGTATTGAGGAAAAAAACAGGCGTAATCTAACGTTGGGCCAACGTTGTTTCGACCGACGGCACAAATCTTCTGCCTCCAGGGTGTCTTCGTGGAGGAGAAGTACGACTTAATACATTCTTGGCAATCAATTCCTCGAAATGAGCACTTTGATCTTTTCTTCCTCCAGAAAGTCTTTGTGACAGTGAAGTGTCACTTAATACATTCTTCGCAACCAATGCCTCGAAATGTCCTCTTGGGACTTCCCTTTCTCTGGGTTGTCTTCGTGACAGCAAAGTGTCACTTGATATATTCTCGGCAATAAATGCCAGGGGGTGTTTCTTTTTCAGAAATCCTCTGCCTCCAGGGTGTCTTCGTGACAGAGAAGTGCCACTAAATACAGTCCTCTCAATCAATGACTTGAAATGTGCACTTTCATTTCTTCCGCCTCCAGGGTGTTTCGTGACAGTGATATGTCACTTGAAATATTCTTGGCAATCAATGCCTCGAAATGTCCTCTTGAAATCTTTCTGCCTCAAGGGTGTCTTCGTGACAGTGAAATGTCACTGAATATCTTCTTAACAATCAACGCCTTGACATGTCCTCTCAGAAATCCTCTGCCTCCAGGATGTCTTCGTGACAATGAAGTGTCATTGAATATATTCTTAGCAATCAATGCCTCGAAATGTCCTCTTGAAATGTTTCTGCTTCCAGGGTGTCTTCGTGACAGTGAAGTGTCACTGAATTTCTTCTTAGCAGTCAAGCCTCGAAATGTTCTCTAAGAAATCTTCTCCCTTCAGGGTGTCTTCGTGACAATCCTGATGGAACTCTTCTGCCTCTAGGGTGTCTTTGTGATAGTGATGTGTCATTGAATATATTTTTAGCAATCAATGCCTCGAAATGTCCTCATGCAATTCTTCTGCCTCCAGGGAGACTTCGTGACTGTGATGTGTCGCTGAATATCTTCTTGGTATTCATTGCCTCAAGATGCTTCATGTCACTGTTTTCCCTCCAGGGTGTCTTCGTGCCAGAGAAGTGCCACTTAATAATTCTTGGCAATCAATGCCTCGAAATGTGCACTTTGATCTCTTCTACGTCCATAGTACCTTCGTGACATTCCATTTCCACTGAATATCTTATTAGCAGCATCACTGCATTCATTAATCTTCTTGACCCCCTTTTGCCTCCAGTGTTTGACCGTCGTTATCCAGTGATCAGGCATGCTTCAGGCGGATACAATGAGGCTGACACTGCCTCTGACAACCAAACAATCCCAGATTTTGAACCTAAATCTAAAGAATTTGGAAGTGTCTTTCTATAAAGTGATGCGCCTACGTGCAGGTTGTTAGTGCGGGTTAGTGCAGGTTAGTGCAGTGTTAAGTCTCTGATCCTAACGTGCCTCAGAAGCATACCCAACCCTTAGATCGAGGTCTCCAGAGGTCTTATCTGGGTACCATTGACCATGGGAGGTGGGAAACCTGGTCCTGGAGAGTCTCCTTGTGATGCCTTTTGCCTCAAGGATGTCTTATTGGCAGACATTTTCCTATAGAGGTCTTCTTGGTCATTTTCTGCCCCCACAAGTCTTGTTGGCACTCTAATGCTTCCAGTGTTTCTTCATGACAGTCAAATGCCACTGAACAGCTTCTTGGCAAACATTGCCTCCAGACGTCTCCTTGCAACTCGTCTGTGTCTCTTCTGTGATTTGTTACAGACTATCCTCTTGGACATCAATGTTTCCAGAAGAAATCAAGGCACCTTTCAGCCTCAATGGTGTCGTCGTGACAGTGAAGTGCCACTGAATATCTCTTGGCAATCATTGGTTCAAGAGTTCTAGGATGTCTTCTTGACAGTGAATTGTAACCGAATATCTTCTAGAAATAATTGCTTCATGAGCTGCAGGACATGGTCGTGAAAGTGAATTTTCACTGAAAATCTTCTTAGCAATCATAACTCATAGATGACTTATTGGCCCTGTCCTGCCTCCAGGGTGCCTTCGTGACAGTGAAGTGTCACTGAATATCTTTACAGCAATCAATGCCTCGAAATGTCCTCTAAGCAGACTTCTGCCTTCAGTTTGTCTTCGTGAAAGTGAATTACCACTGAATTTCTTCTTAGCAATCATCGCCTGGACATGTCCTCTTGAAACGTTTCTGCTTCCAGGGTGTCTTCGTGACAGTGAAGTGTCATTGAATATATTCTTAGCAATCATTGCCTCGAAATGCCTCTTGTACGGTGTCTTCGTGGCAGAGAAGTGTCATTTGGTATACTCTTGGCAATCAATGCTTCTAAATGTCCTCTTAGAATTCTTCTGCCTCCGGGGTGTCTTCGTGCCAGAGAAGTGCCACTAAATATATTCTTGGCAATCAATGCCTCGAGTTGTCCTCTTGGAACTTTTCTGCAGATTATGTTAAATAATCAAACTATTTGCATTTGCATTCAATCAATGCCTCGAGTTATCCTCTTGTAGCTTTCTAAGTATCAAAACTTTAATAAGTTTATTTATAATCTGAACTTATTGACATAGTTACAAAACAGTTCAATCGCAACATAATGCAGAGTATGTAAAATAATCAAACTATTTGCAATTTTATGACTCCTTGCTGAAATCGGATGCACATACAGCATCGTACATATCGAAATCTAAGTTTTGAAGCCGAAATCGGATATAGTCATGGATTCTACGCTCGATGATTTTCGAATTATTTTCTAAAATTGGGAGGCGGGGAGAGATATATAGCATATTGATGTGACATAATTGTAGCCAAATAATGGTGTTATTGGTCTATCATTGCAATAAGGACAATTAAGAATGTCTTTACAAACTTTTTCTAAAAATCTCCCGTTCTCAGAATGCATGGGTGGGTGGGTGAGTATGGTTCTTCGCCGGTTTATTCAATATTATTGCAATATCACGGTGGAGAACACCCGAAATTTGCTTCACATATTGTACCCATGTCGGGAATCTTCCCCGGGTCTTCGGCGTGACGAGCGAACGCTTTAACCACTATGCTATCCGATAGCCCCTCTCAGAACGGATGAAACAAGATACACGTGATGTTTGTGATGTACCGTAAAAATATTTTCTACCCCAAATGCTACGTGATTTTGTACCCATGAATATATAACAATCGATCTATATAAAAAAAATAATTTCTACATGTATATTGCAAACAATAGTAAATGAGCAGAACATGTAAAAAAACATATTATCAATTTCATGATATGACTCTATGATTATGACTGACTGTGATCCTTGAGTGAGGGCAATCAAATTGGCAAAACTCAAACTGAGTGTTTGGTTCTGATAGGACAGTGAAATTGATTATACCTTAGTTGATTGTAATGTTTTGATAGGAAAATGATTGTAAATTAACAAGTATAATGCTAATATTAACGTATATCTTTAAAACTAATGCAAACTTATTCTGGGTATACAATCAACAGAAATTATGGGTACAAAATCATTACATTTCAACTGGATTTCGTGGAGCAATGGGATAGTAAAAAGGAGATATATCGCCTGTAGGTTTCCTTTTCACATTTCAAAACGAGAATGTTTTTTTATTCCATGTTTCTGCTACCTTTTAACTGAGAGCGGCAACATGGATTCTTTCCAAATGTAAGAAACACATTCTATTCTAATAAAAAAGGTGCAGTCCAAATGTTGATTTTGATATGTGTATTTTATGAAACAATATTATTTTTTACAAGTTTTGAATGTTGTTTTTTTAATTCAACATTGTGCGACCTTTAACGTGTGAACTGCTACATGGGTTCTCTTCAAATTTAAGGAACACTTTTTTTATATTAATTGGAGAGATGCAGTGCAAAGGTTGATAGATATATGTATTTTATGAAACAATATGAAATTTTCCATGTTTTGAACTAATAATGTTTTAATTTTATGTTTGTGCTACCTTCTACTTGAGAATTGCTGCATGGATTCTTTCCAAATGGGAGAAACACTTTCTATACAAATAGAAGAGGTGCAGTGCAAATGTTGCTTTTGATATGTGTATTTTATGAAACAAAATGATTTTTTACATGTTTTGAAGTGAAAATGTTTTTGTTTTTTTAATTCAACATTGTGCGACCTTTAACTTAAGAACTACTTCGTTGATTCTTTCCAAATTTGAGGAACACTTTCTATATAAATAGAGTGGTGCAGTGCAAAGATTGTTTTGGATATGTGTATTTTATGAAACAATATGATTTTGTACATGTTTTGAACAAAGAATGTTTTGAACTTTGAAAAATGAATGGGTCGAGGTTACCCTTGTTCATTTTAGTGTTAAAAGCTTTTCTGCCTATGTATGATCCAAGAGCGTCATGATATTACCGTCCATGCCTCCTTCAAGACCATTTATGTCAAAAATATATCCCTTACCTTGGAATTTTATAATATTTGTGTCATTGTTTTACTCAGTTACCAAGGCAAAAGCAGTGACCATGGATAAGGTTGAAGATCATCCATGTGATAAGTTCGTCTGATTCCTCATTTGAGGACTGAAAGGGCTCCTCAACCACTCAGCCCAAGTTCTGACTTGTCCTTTAACAAATAAATAGAGGTTACCTAAACTAGAATTCGATTGTCATTTTGTTGCTGTTATCATATTTTTTAATGGATCAAGGCAATGAATCATAGGACATCCGATGCATGGACTATTTTGCCTGTCTCAGTGTTGCTCTCAATGCTGAATGTATAGGGTAAGGCCAAGGAAAATTAAATGTTTCAATTTGTGCCGGGCTTATTGTCGGATGGTTTTTAATTTGCAAACTCGTAGGAAATTCATATATCTTTTAATAGTGTTGAAACACTTGTGAACAATTTGCACATAGTCTTGAAAGTTGTTTTGGAAAGTAAATATTATATCACGAAATTGTGCATGTAATTAAAAACATTTTGAATTTTGTCTTGGCCGTATTTGAAACTATGTATGCCGAGGTACCCTGCCAGACACTGCCATGCTCTTTCATGGATAGAGTACAGAGTGAATTCAGCTTGCAGAATTTACTGCTTGTTACCTGATATTTTAACCAGATTGGTACAAACATTTCAAGCTGCCTGGGATGTATTGAGGAATAAAAAGGGCGTAATCTAACGTTGGGCCAAACGCTGTCTATCAACGTTGGGTCAACGTCTGACTTCTTTTTGGGATGTGTTATGTACCCTGTGATCTGCGTCGTGTAATATTTTTAGTAATATATGATGTGATTAATTGCACATTTGTGATGTGTGATGTGCCATGTACCATATGTGTCATGGAAGTTTTTGGTATCTTTTATTTTTTATATGCAATGTGATTTGTTTTTAATGTGTGATGTGTTATGTACAATATGTGTCATGTATCCAGTGATCTGTGTCATGTAATGTTTTTGTTTGTGATATGTGATGTGATTATTTGCATATGCGTGATTTGCCATGTGACATATGTGTCATGTATGCTGTGATATGTGTCATGGAATGTTTTTGGTATCTTTTACTTTTTATATGCAATGTGATTTTTTTTTTTAATGTGTGATGTGTTATGTACCAGATGTGTCATGTATCCAGTGATCTGTGTCATGTAATGTTTTTGTTTGTGATATGTGATGTGATTATTTGTATATGCGTGATTTGCAATGTGGCATATTTGTCATGTATCCTGTGATATGTGTCATGGAAATTTTCTTGTTGTTTTTTATATGCAATGTGATTAATTTTATTATGTGTGGTGTGCCATGAACCATGTGTGTCATGTATCCAGTGATCTGTGTCATGTAATGTTTTTGTTTGTGATATGTGATGTGATTATTTGTATATGCGTGATTTGCAATGTGACATATGTGTCATGTATCGTGAGATATGTGTCATGGAATATTTTTTTTTTTTTTTTTATATGCAATGTGATTAATTTTATATGCGTGATGTGTGATGTGTGGTGTGCCATGTACCATGTGTCATGTATCCAGTGATCTGTGTCATGTAATGTTTTTGTTTGTGATGTGCGATGTGATTGATTTTAAATGTGTGATGTGCAATGTACCATATGTGTCAAGTATCCAGTGATCTGTGTCATGTTACGTATTTTCGTGTTATGGGTTTAATTGTACATTTATGATGTGCCATGTGTCGTGTGTGTCGTGGATCCTGTGATCTGTGTCTCTATTTTTTGTGATATGTGATTAATTGTATATTTGTGATTGGCAATGTGCCATAAGTGTCATGTACCCTTTGGTCTGTGTCATGTAATGTGTTTTATGCGATATGTGATGTGATTAAGTGTTAATGTGTGATGTGCCCTGCAATAATATATACAAACATCTTCAATAATAAAAATTTAGATGTTTCTTTTTTAATGATATCCCAAATCTAAAAGGGCGGGTTGATAAAGCTATACCAAGGATATCCGTCTGTCCGTCCTTCCAAAGACATTTGTTTTGTGAATGCAGTGGAAATGTTGATTTTGATCTGCATATTTTATGAAACAATATGATTTTTTATTTGTTTTGAACTTAGAATGTGTTTTTCAATTCAACATTGTGCGACCTTAAACCGGAGAACTGCTCCATGGATTCTTTGTGTATTTTCGAAACAAATATTATCTGTTTCATGTTTTGAACTTGGAAAAATGAATGAGTCGAGGTTACCCTTGTTCATTTTAGTGTTAAAAACTTTTCTGCCATTGTATGATCCAAGAGCATCATGATATTTCTGTCCGTGCCACCTTCCCAGTTTTAGCCGTTTTGAACAGTTTATTGACTTGTACGGGTGAAGGTAGCACTGATGAGACTTTTTCAGACATCAAATTATTATTTGGGGGAAGGCAACTTTTTAATGTCAAAAATATGTCCCTTACCTTGGAATTTAATTATGTTTGTGTCATTGTTTTATTCAGTTACCAAGGCAAAAGCAGTGACCATGGATAAGGTTGAAGATAATCCATGTGATAAGTTCGTCTGAATCCTCATTTGAGGACTGAAAAGGCTCCTCAACCACTCAGCCCAAGTTCTGACTTGTCCTTTAACAAATAAATGGAGGTTACCTAAACTAGAATTCGATTGTCATTTTGTTGCTGTCATCATATTTTTAATGGATCAAGGCAATGAATCATAGGACATCCGATGCATGGACTATTTTGCCTGTCTCAGTGTTGCTCTCAATGCTGAATGTATAGGGTAAGGCCAAGGAAAATTGAATGTTTCAATTTGTGCCGGGCTTATTGTCGGATGGTTTTTAATTTGCAAACTCGTAGGAAATTCATATATCTTTTAATAGTGTTGAAACATTTGTGAACAATTTGCACATAGTCTTGAAAGTTGTTTTGGAAAGTAAATATTATATCACGAAATTGTGCATGTAATTAGAAACATTTTGAATTTTGTCTTGGCCGTATTTGAAACTATGAATGCCGAGGTACCCTGCCAGAAGACAGCGCATTTCATTGATATGCTCTTTTATGGATAGAGTACAGAGTGAATTCAGCTTGCGGAATGTAGTGCTTGTTACCTGATATTTAACCAGATTGGTACAAACATTTCAGGCTGCCTGGGATGTATTGAGGAATAAAACCGGCGTAATCTAACGTTGGGCCAACGTTGGCTATCAAGATGTCAGATTTTGATATGTACATTTTCTGAAAAAGATATGATTCTTTACATGTTTTTAACTTCGAATATTTCTTTTTGACCGACGGCCCAACGTCTGAGTTCTATGTGTCATGTATCTTGTGATGTGTGTCTTGGAATCATTTTTTGTATATGTGTGATATCATATGTGTCATGTACCCTTTGATCTGTGCCGTGTAATGTTTTTGTGGTGATACGTGATGTGATATTTGTATATGCGTGATGTGCCATGTGATATATGTGTCATGTATCCTGTGATATGTGTCATGGAATGTTGTTGTGTTTTTTTATGCGATGTGATTAATTTTACATGTGTGATGTGTCATGTGCCATGTACCATATGTATCATGTATCCAGTGATCTGTGTCCTGTAAGGTTTTTGTTGGGTGATATATGATGTGATTATTTGTACATGCGTGATGTGCCATGTGACATATGTGATTAATGTGTTATGTGCCCTGCAGTAATATGTACAAACATCTTCAATAGTAGAAAATGAGATGTCCTTCCTTCCAAAGTCATTTTTTTCTGTGAGTGCAGTGCAAAGTTTGATTATTGGTGTGTATATTTTCAGAAAAATATTATTCTTTAAGTGTTTTTAACTTCGAATAGTTCTTTTTATTTCAACTCTTTCATGGTCAGAGTTCAAAGTGAATTCATCTTGCAGAATGAAGTGCTTGTTACCTGATGTGTTAACTAGATTGGTACAAACATTTCAGGCTGCCTAGGGGGGTATTGAGGAATATAACAGGCGTCATCTTACGGTGAGCAAACGTTGGCTATCAACATTGGGCCAACGTTATTTTGATCGACGATACTACGTTGGGCCAACGTTGGTGCAAAGTTTGATTTTGATATGTACATTTTCTGAAAAACATATGATTCTTTACATGTTTTTAATTTCGAATATTTCTTTTTATTTCAACTCTTTCATGGTCAGAGTTCAAAGTGAATTCATCTTGCGGAATGAAGTGCTTGTTACCTGATGTCTTAATTAGATTGGTACAAACATTTCAGGGTGTCAGGAAGGTATTGAGGAATAAAACAGGCTTAATCTAACGTTGGACCAACGTTGGCTATCAACATTGGGCCAACGTTATTTTGATCGGCGGTCCTACGTTGGGCCAACGTTGGTGCAAAGTTTGATTTGATGTGTATATTTTCGGAAAAAATATGATTCTTTACATGTTTTTAACCTCGAATATTTCTTTTTATTTCAACTCTTTCATGGTCAGAGTTCAAAGTGAATTCATCTTGCAGAATGAAGTGCTTGTTACCTGATGTGTTAACTAGATTGGTACAAACATTTCAGGCTGCCTAGGGGGGTATTGAGGAATATAACAGGCGTCATCTTACGGTGAGCAAACGTTGGCTATCAACATTGGGCCAACGTTATTTTGATCGACGATACTACGTTGGGCCAACGTTGGTGCAAAGTTTGATTTTGATATGTACATTTTCTGAAAAACATATGATTCTTTACATGTTTTTAATTTCGAATATTTCTTTTTATTTCAACTCTTTCATGGTCAGAGTTCAAAGTGAATTCATCTTGCGGAATGAAGTGCTTGTTACCTGATGTCTTAATTAGATTGGTACAAACATTTCAGGGTGTCAGGAAGGTATAGAGGAATAAAACAGGCTTAATCTAACGTTGGACCAACGTTGGCTATCAACATTGGGCCAACGTTATTTTGATCGGCGGTCCTACGTTGGGCCAACTTTGGTGCAAAATTTGATTTTGATGTGTATATTTTCGGAAAAAATATGATTCTTTACATGTTTTTAACTTCGAATATTTCTTTTTATTTCAACTCTTTCATGGTCAGAGTTCAAAGTTAATTCATCTTGCGGAATGTAGTGCTTGTTACCTGATATTTAACCAGATTGGTACAAACATTTCAGGCGGGCCTGGGATGTATTGAGGAATAAAACCGGCGTAATCTAACGTTGGGCCAACGTTGGCTATCAAGATGTCAGATTTTGATATGTACATTTTCTGAAAAAGATATGATTCTTTACATGTTTTTAATTTCGAATATTTCTTTTTGACCGACGGCCCAACGTCTGAGTTCTATGTGTCATGTATCTTGTGATGTGTGTCATGGAATTATTTTTTTTATATGTGTGATATCATATGTGTCATGTACCCTTTGATCTGTGCCGTGTAATGTTTTTGTGGTGATACGTGATGTGATATTTGTATATGCGTGATGTGCCATGTGATATATGTGTCATGTATCCTGTGATATGTGTCATGGAATGTTGTTGTGTTTTTTAATGCGATGTGATTAATTTTACATATGTGATGTGTTATGTGCCATGTACCATATGTATCATGTATCCAGTGATCTGTGTCCTGTAAGGTTTTTGTTGGGTGATATATGATGTGATTATTTGTACATGCGTGATGTGCTATGTGACATATGTGATTAATGTGTTATGTGCCCTGCAGTAATATGTACAAACATCTTCAATAGTAGAAAATGAGATGTCCTTCCTTCCAAAGTCATTTTTTTCTGTGAGTGCAGTGCAAAGTTTGATTATTGGTGTGTATATTTTCAGAAAAATATTATTCTTTAAGTGTTTTTAACTTCGAATAGTTCTTTTTATTTCAACTCTTTCATGGTCAGAGTTCAAAGTGAATTCATCTTGCAGAATGAAGTGCTTGTTACCTGATGTGTTAACTAGATTGGTACAAACATTTCAGGCTGCCTAGGGGGGTATTGAGGAATATAACAGGCGTCATCTTACGGTGAGCCAACGTTGGCTATCAACATTGGGCCAACGTTATTTTGATCGACGATACTACTTTGGGCCAACGTTGGTGCAAAGTTTGATTTTGATATGTACATTTTCTGAAAAACATATGATTCTTTACATGTTTTTAATTTCGAATATTTCTTTTTATTTCAACTCTTTCATGGTCAGAGTTCAAAGTGAATTCATCTTGCGGAATGAAGTGCTTGTTACCTGATGTCTTAATTAGATTGGTACAAACATTTCAGGGTGTCAGGAAGGTATTGAGGAATAAAACAGGCTTAATCTAACGTTGGACCAACGTTGGCTATCAACATTGGGCCAACGTGATTTTGATCGGCGGTCCTACGTTGGGCCAACTTTGGTGCAAAGTTTGATTTTGATGTGTATATTTTCGGAAAAAATATGATTCTTTACATGTTTTTAATTTCGAATATTTCTTTTTATTTCAACTCTTTCATGGTCAGAGTTCAAAGTGAATTCATCTTGCGGAATGAAGTGCTTGTTACCTGATGTGTTAACTAGATTGGTACAAACATTTCAGGGTGTCAGGAAGGTATTGAGGAATAAAACAGGCGTAATCTAACGTTGGACCAACGTTGGCTATCAACATTGGGCCAACGTTATTTTGATCGGCGGTCCTACGTTGGGCCAACTTTGGTGCAAAGTTTGATTTTGATGTGTATATTTTCGGAAAAAATATGATTCTTAACATGTTTTTAATTTCGAATATTTCTTTTTATTTCAACTCTTTCATGGTCAGAGTTCAAAGTGAATTCATCTTGCGGAATGAAGTGCTTGTTACCTGATGTGTTAACTAGATTGGTACAAACATTTCAGGGTGTCAGGAAGGTATTGAGGAATAAAACAGGCTTAATCTAACGTTGGACCAACGTTGGCTATCAACATTGGGCCAACGTTATTTTGATCGGCGGTCCTACGTTGGGCCAACTTTGGTGCAAAGTTTGATTTTGATGTGTATATTTTCGGAAAAAATATGATTCTTTACATGTTTTTAACTTCGAATATTTCTTTTTATTTCAACTCTTTCATGGTCAGAGTTCAAAGTTAATTCATCTTGCGGAATGTAGTGCTTGTTACCTGATATTTAACCAGATTGGTACAAACATTTCAGGCGGGCCTGGGATGTATTGAGGAATAAAACCGGCGTAATCTAACGTTGGGCCAACGTTGGCTATCAAGATGTCAGATTTTGATATGTACATTTTCTGAAAAAGATATGATTCTTTACATGTTTTTAACTTCGAATATTTCTTTTTGACCGACGGCCCAACGTCTGAGTTCTATGTGTCATGTATCTTGTGATGTGTGTCTTGGAATTATTTTTTTTATATGTGTGATATCATATGTGTCATGTACCCTTTGATCTGTGCCGTGTAATGTTTTTGTGGTGATACGTGATGTGATTATTTGTATATGCGTGATGTGCCATGTGATATATGTGTCATGTATCCTGTGATATGTGTCATGGAATGTTGTTGTGTTCTTTTATGCGATGTGATTAATTTTACATGTGTGATGTGTCATGTGCCATGTACCATATGTATCATGTATCCAGTGATCTGTGTCCTGTAAGGTTTTTGTTGGGTGATATGTGATGTGATTATTTGTACATGCGTGATGTGCCATGTGACATATGTGATTAATGTGTTATGTGCCCTGCAGTAATATGTATAAACATCTTCAATAGTAGAAAATGAGATGTCTTTCCTTCCAAAGTCATTTTTTTCTGTGAGTGCAGTGCAAAGTTTGATTATTGGTGTGTATATTTTCAGAAAAATATTATTCTTTAAGTGTTTTTAACTTCGAATAGTTCTTTTTATTTCAACTCTTTCATGGTCAGAGTTCAAAGTGAATTCATCTTGCAGAATGAAGTGCTTGTTACCTGATGTCTTAATTAGATTGGTACAAACATTTCAGGGTGTCAGGAAGGTATTGAGGAATAAAACAGGCTTAATCTAACGTTGGACCAACGTTGGCTATCAACATTGGGCCAACGTGATTTTGATCGACGATCCTACGTTGGGCCAACGTTGGTGCAAAGTTTGATTTTGATATGTACATTTTCAGAAAATCATATGATTCTTTACATGTTTTTAATTTCGAATATTTCTTTTTATTTCAACTCTTTCATGGTCAGAGTTCAAAGTGAATTCATCTTGCAGAATGAAGTGCTTGTTACCTGATGTCTTAATTAGATTGGTACAAACATTTCAGGGTGTCAGGAAGGTATTGAAGAATAAAACAGGCTTAATCTAACGTTGGACCAACGTTGGCTATCAACATTGGGCCAACGTTATTTTGATCGACGATCCTACGTTGGGCCAACGTTGGTGCAAAGTTTGATTTTGATGTGTACATTTTCAGAAAATCATATGATTCTTTACATGTTTTTAATTTCGAATATTTCTTTTTATTTCAACTCTTTCATGGTCAGAGTTCAAAGTGAATTCTTCTTGCAGAATGAAGTGCTTGTTACCTGATGTCTTAATTAGATTGGTACAAACATTTCAGGGTGTCAGGAAGGTATTGAGGAATAAAACAGGCTTAATCTAACGTTGGACCAACGTTGGCTATCAACATTGGGCCAACGTTATTTTGATCGGCGGTCCTACGTTGGGCCAACGTTGGTGCAAAGTTTGATTTGATGTGTATATTTTCGGAAAAAATTTGATTCTTTACATGTTTTTAACCTCGAATATTTCTTTTTATTTCACCTCTTTCATGGTCAGAGTTCAAAGTGAATTCATCTTGCAGAATGAAGTGCTTGTTACCTGATGTGTTAACTAGATTGGTACAAACATTTCAGGCTGCCTAGGGGGGTATTGAGGAATATAACAGGCGTCATCTTACGGTGAGCAAACGTTGGTTATCAACATTGGGCCAACGTTATTTTGAATGACGATACTACTTTGGGCCAACGTTGGTGCAAAGTTTGATTTTGATATGTACATTTTCTGAAAATCATATGATTCTTTACATGTTTTTAATTTCGAATATTTCTTTTTATTTCAACTCTTTCATGGTCAGAGTTCAAAGTGAATTCATCTTGCAGAATGAAGTGCTTGTTACCTGATGTCTTAATTAGATTGGTACAAACATTTCAGGGTGTCAGGAAGGTATTGAGGAATAAAACAGGCTTAATCTAACGTTGGACCAACGTTGGCTATCAACATTGGGCCAACGTGATTTTGATCGGCGGTCCTACGTTGGGCCAACTTTGGTGCAAAGTTTGATTTTGATATGTACATTTTCTGAAAATCATATGATTCTTTACATGTTTTTAATTTCGAATATTTCTTTTTATTTCAACTCTTTCATGGTCAGAGTTCAAAGTGAATTCATCTTGCGGAATGAAGTGCATGTTAACTGATGTCTTAATTAGATTGGTACAAACATTTCAGGGTGTCAGGAAGGTATAGAGGAATAAAACAGGCTTAATCTAACGTTGGACCAACGTTGGCTATCAACATTGGGCCAACGTTATTTTGATCGGCGGTCCTACGTTGGGCCAACTTTGGTGCAAAGTTTGATTTTGATATGTACATTTTCTGAAAAACATGATTCTTTACATGTTTTTAATTTCGAATAGGTTTTTTTATTTCAACTCTTTCATGGTCAGAGTTCAAAGTGAATTCATCTTGCAGAATGAAGTGTTTGTTACCTGATGTGTTAACTAGATTGGTACAAACATTTCAGGGTGTCAGGAAGGTATTGAGGAATAAAACAGGCTTAATCTAACGTTGGACCAACGTTGGCTATCAACATTGGGCCAACGTTATTTTGATCGACGATACTACTTTGGGCCAACGTTGGTGCAAAGTTTGATTTTGATATGTACATTTTCTGAAAATCATATGATTCTTTACATGTTTTTAATTTCGAATATTTCTTTTTATTTCAACTCTTTCATGGTCAGAGTTCAAAGTGAATTCATCTTGCGGAATGAAGTGCTTGTTACCTGATGTCTTAATTAGATTGGTACAAACATTTCAGGGTGTCAGGAAGGTATTGAGGAATAAAACAGGCTTAATCTAACGTTGGACCAACGTTGGCTATCAACATTGGGCCAACGTGATTTTGATCGGCGGTCCTACGTTGGGCCAACTTTGGTGCAAAGTTTGATTTTGATGTATATATTTTCGGAAAAAATATGATTCTTTACATGTTTTTAATTTCGAATATTTCTTTTTATTTCAACTCTTTCATGGTCAGAGTTCAAAGTGAATTCATCTTGCAGAATGAAGTGCTTGTTACCTGATGTGTTAACTAGATTGGTACAAACATTTCAGGGTGTCAGGAAGGTATTGAGGAATAAAACAGGCTTAATCTAACGTTGGACCAACGTTGGCTATCAACATTGGGCCAACGTGATTTTGATCGGCGGTCCTACGTTGGGCCAACTTTGGTGCAAAGTTTGATTTTGATGTGTATATTTTCTGAAAATCATATGATTCTTTACATGTTTTTAATTTCGAATATTTCTTTTTATTTCAACTCTTTCATGGTCAGAGTTCAAAGTGAATTCATCTTGCGGAATGAAGTGCATGTTAACTGATGTCTTAATTAGATTGGTACAAACATTTCAGGGTGTCAGGAAGGTATAGAGGAATAAAACAGGCTTAATCTAACGTTGGACCAACGTTGGCTATCAACATTGGGCCAACGTTATTTTGATCGGCGGTCCTACGTTGGGCCAACGTTGGTGCAAAGTTTGATTTTGATATGTACATTTTCTGAAAAACATGATTCTTTACATGTTTTTAATTTCGAATAGTTTTTTTTATTTCAACTCTTTCATGGTCAGAGTTCAAAGTGAATTCATCTTGCAGAATGAAGTGTTTGTTACCTGATGTGTTAACTAGATTGGTACAAACATTTCAGGGTGTCAGGAAGGTATTGAGGAATAAAACAGGCTTAATCTAACGTTGGACCAACGTTGGCTATCAACATTGGGCCAACGTTATTTTGATCGACGATACTACTTTGGGCCAACGTTGGTGCAAAGTTTGATTTTGATATGTACATTTTCTGAAAATCATATGATTCTTTACATGTTTTTAATTTCGAATATTTCTTTTTATTTCAACTCTTTCATGGTCAGAGTTCAAAGTGAATTCATCTTGCGGAATGAAGTGCTTGTTACCTGATGTCTTAATTAGATTGGTACAAACATTTCAGGGTGTCAGGAAGGTATTGAGGAATAAAACAGGCTTAATCTAACGTTGGACCAACGTTGGCTATCAACATTGGGCCAACGTGATTTTGATCGGCGGTCCTACGTTGGGCCAACTTTGGTGCAAAGTTTGATTTTGATGTATATATTTTCGGAAAAAATATGATTCTTTACATGTTTTTAATTTCGAATATTTCTTTTTATTTCAACTCTTTCATGGTCAGAGTTCAAAGTGAATTCATCTTGCAGAATGAAGTGTTTGTTACCTGATGTGTTAACTAGATTGGTACAAACATTTCAGGGTGTCAGGAAGGTATTGAGGAATAAAACAGGCTTAATCTAACGTTGGACCAACGTTGGCTATCAACATTGGGCCAACGTGATTTTGATCGGCGGTCCTACGTTGGGCCAACTTTGGTGCAAAGTTTGATTTTGATGTGTATATTTTCTGAAAATCATATGATTCTTTACATGTTTTTAATTTCGAATATTTCTTTTTATTTCAACTCTTTCATGGTCAGAGTTCAAAGTGAATTCATCTTGCAGAATGAAGTGCTTGTTACCTGATGTCTTAATTAGATTGGTACAAACATTTCAGGGTGTAAGGAAGGTATTGAGGAATAAAACAGGCGTAATATAACGTTGGACCAACGTTGGCTATCAACATTGGGCCAACGTGATTTTGATCGGCGGTCCTACGTTGGGCCAACGTTGGTGCAAAGTTTGATTTGACGTGTATATTTTCGGAAAAAATATAATTCTTTACATGTTTTTAACCTCGAATATTTCTTTTTATTTCACCTCTTTCATGGTCAGAGTTCAAAGTGAATTCATCTTGCAGCATGAAGTGCTTGTTACCTGATGTGTTAACTAGATTGGTACAAACATTTCAGGCTGCCTAGGGGGGTATTGAGGAATATAACAGGCGTCATCTTACGGTGAGCCAACGTTGGCTATCAACATTGGGCCAACGTTATTTTGATGACGATACTACTTTGGGCCAACGTTGGTGCAAAGTTTGATTATGATGTGTATATTTTCTGAAAAAGATATGATTCTTTACATGTTTTTAACTTCGAATGTTTCTTTTTATTTCAATTCTTTCACGGCAAGAGTTTAAAGTGAATTCATCTTGCAGAAAGTTGGGCTTGTTACCTGATATTTTAACCACATTGGTACAAACATTTCTGGCTGCCAGGGAGGTATTGAGGAATAAAACAGGCGTAATCTAACGTTGGGCCCGGTGATCTGTGTCATGGAATGTTGTTTGTGTAAATGATAGGAGTAATTGTATATGTGTGATATGCCATATGCGTCATGTATCCTGTGATATATGTCATGTAATTTGTTGTTTCTTGTGACATGTAATATGTGTAACTGTATATATGTGATGTGTTATATATATCATGCATCATGTGATCTGTCATGCAATGTTGTTTGTGATATATCATGTGAGTCATTGTATATGTGTGATGTGGCATGTGCAATATCTGTCATGTATCCTGTGATCTGTAGCATGCAATGTTTTTTGTTGTAATATGTGATGTGATCAATTAATATTTGTGATGTGCCATATATGCCATGTATGCGTGCCATATGCGTCATATCATATGTGCTATATTTCATTTCATATATCATTTTTGTCATTTTATATGTGAGATGAGATATGTGTAATGCGATGTTATATGCAATGTGTCCTGTGTCTTGCGATAGATATCAGGAGATATGTTTCATGTGACGTTTGTCATGAGTTCGTTTATACGTGACCTGTGTCGTGCGTCATGTATTAAGTAATGTGCTATATATATCATGTATCCTGTGATATGTGTTCTGTAATGTGTTATGTGATATGAGATTAATTTTATATGCGTGATGTGTCTTGTGTCATGTGATATGCGATATGTTTATGATATGTATCATTTTACCTGTGATTTGTGTCATGTATTCTGTGTTATGAGCCACGAAAAGTATTTTCGTAATATGTGGCGTCCGGTATTTGTCATAAGGCATATGATGTGTGTAGTGTCATTCCTGTTTTGGCATGTGTCATATCATAGGTGATATATACGTCTCATGTGTCGTGTGTCGTATCATGTGAAATGTGATTTGTGTGATGTATCATGTGTTGCGTCACGCGAAATATATCATGGTATACATTGAATGTTATGTAGTGAGTGAGTGAGTGAATATAGTTTTACGCGGGTTTTAGCATTATTCCAGCAATATCACGGCGGTAGACACCAGAAATGGGCTTCACACATTGTGTCCATGTGGGGAATCGAACCTGGGTCTGAAGCGTGTCGAGCGAACGCTTTAACCACAAGGCTACTCCGTCGCCCCTTATGTTATATGTGTCATGTGATATTTGATATTTGATATTTGTCTTTTCTCGTGGATACATGTGACATGCGTTATGTGTCATGTCATGTGTGTCATGCGATAGATTACGGGTAGTATGTATGAAATGTAATATGTAATATGTGATGTGTGATGTGTGACGTGTAATTTCATATTTGATATTAAATATTTTTCATACCCCATTTCATCATGCATAATGTGATATTATGTCATGTATCACGTCATGTGTGATAGATGATGGGTAATTGGCGATATAGATGTGCCAGGTGTTAAGTGATATATGACATGTGTCATGTGATATGTGTCATGAAGAGTGTGATGTGTCAAGTTGAATGTGGTATGTGCCATGTGTCATGTGATATATCATATATGTGATATGTCATACGATATGTGTCGTGCGTCATATGGCATATGGCATTTGATATGTGTCATGCGCCATGTGATATGCGTTATATTTGACATGTTATATGTTGTATATGTCATGTGACATGTGATATGTCATAAATGTGATATGTGTCATATGTTATGTGTAGTGCGTCACGTGTCATGTGATATGGGAAATGTGTCATGCACCCTGTGATATGTGTCATCTAAAATCTAATAGGTGTGAAGTGATATGTGATATGCGTTGCGTGATGTGTCTTTGATAGTGTCATTTGATATGTGATATGTGTCATCTTATATGTATGTATGATATATGATATGTGTTGTGTTGTGTGATGTGTCATTTGATGGTATGTGGCAAGTGGTATATGATGTGAGATGTGTTATTTTGCCATATATCATGCGATATTTGATATTTTGAATTCATCAAGTGCAATGTGATATGTGTCATGTGTCATGCTATTTGTATAATGTGATAAACGGCTGGTAATAGGTGATATATATGTGTCATGTGTTATGTGTCATGTGGTATGTGACATGTGTCATGTGATATGTGTCATGATACGTTTAATGCGTCAAGTTAAATGTGGTATATGTCGTGCATGATGTGATATGTCATACATGTGATATGTGTCGTGCATCATGTGATATGTCATAAATGTGATATGTGTCATGTGTTATGTGTAGTGCGTCACGTGTCATGTGATATGGGAAATGTGTCATGCACCCTGTGATATGTGTCATCTAAAATCTAATAGGTGTGAAGTGATATGTGATATGCGTTGCGTGATGTGTCTTTGATAGTGTCATTTGATATGTGATATGTGTCATCTTATATGTATGTATGATATATGATATGTGTTGTGTTGTGTGATGTGTCATTTGATGGTATGTGGCAAGTGGTATACGATGTGAGATGTGTTATTTTGCCATATATCATGCGATATTTGATATTTTGAATTCATCACGTGCAATGTGATATGTGTCATGTGTCATGCTATTTGTATAATGTGATAAACGGCTGGTAATAGGTGATATATATGTGTCATGTGTTATGTGTTATGTGGTATGTGACATGTGTCATGTGATATGTGTCATGATACGTTTAATGCGTCAAGTTAAATGTGGTATATGTCGTGCATGATGTGATATGTCATACATGTGATATGTGTCGTGCATCATGTGATATGTCATACATGTGATATGTGTTATGAGATATGTTTCGTGCATCATGTGATGTCATATATGCGATATGTGTTATGAGATATGTTCCGTGTGTCATGTGCTATGTCATACATGGGATATGTGTTATGAGATATGTGTCGTGCATCATGTGCTATGTCATACATGTGATATGTGTTATGAGATATATTTCGTGCATCATGTGATATGTCATAAATGTGATATGTTATGAGATATGTGTCGTCCATCATGTGATATGTGTCTTACATAGTGTGTCAGTTGATATGTTATATGTGATGTGTGATGTGTGATGTGATATGTGTGATGTGTGTCATGTGTCATGTGTCATGTGTCATGAGATGTGTGATATGCGGCATGTGGCAAGAGAGTAGAGTAAAGTAACATGTTTTTTAAAGTATCATCTTAACATCTAATAAAAAAGTATACAAGATGAAATGCATTAAACAATTTAGCCGTTCCATACGGAACTACGAAATAGTATTTTGTATAAAATATAATCAAAGTAAAATTACGCTTAAGTAAAAATACAGAAACAATGTTACTGAATGGGCTTACTCAGTATTCGCATGATAGAGTAACCCTGAAACATCGCTACAAACATTAAAGTTGCTTTCCATAACCGTTTTATGTCCCCATGTTCCTACAACTTCTGAATGGCTAACAAAGAGTACTTTACAATTAAATGAGCATTAGACCGGTGTATACAAAGTAGTAATTTGATGTTAAAAAGAGGAATACTGGCTTGACAGTCAACTCATCTCAGTCCAATGTTATGCAACAAACGGACACCGAGTTATGTTCCGGTTAGTGAGTTTAATGTGTCGACCATATCCGACACTTCTCGCGAAAACACCACAGATTATGTCATAGAGTTCACAGAGTAATAGTTCATTACTTCCTGTTCACGAGGTCACGGCAAGACCTTTTTGTCTCCAGCATTAAGACTTTAAATTACGTATAAATTACTCTGGCGTTATATGACAGCTTCTTTATCAGTAAACATTCAATATTTGTAGAGACATCGTATTTAGAAACTGCAGACATATTGCATTGCGGCGCATGCGCATGTTGTAAAGTGCATCTGGTTTTGCGGTAATGTCCGAACTCCCTACCCTTATTCTGGTAAAGTGACACACCAATCAATCACTAACAGGTGAGGTGACCCTCCTAACACAAGTATCCCACCCCTACCCTCATTGTTTTTACCAACGGCACATCTGACTGATCATAAATATCCAACGGTAGTGCGCAGGTTTTATCACACGGTTGTTTTACAACATGTATTTTTTGTGAAATCACAGTGTCTATTATATTATATTTAATAAAAGCATAACTTACGTTTGGTGATATTTGTATTTACACGGTTGTGTTTCTTCAAAACAAAGAAATGATTTTTGAGTGAAGGAACACGCGCTGGTTCAAGGGACAAATGTTTTCATGACGCTAAACATTGAATTATATTAGACATCGGTTGAGTTATATGTCTTGACTGCAAAAATATCAGTCTTGTGCAAAGGAAAATTGGTCACCACGTGGTTTTTCGACAGCATATTGCTGCGCTTTTCATACCTTAGGATGTCTCCGTCGAAACAACACGATCAACTGTGTAAAACCGGCCACAATGCTTAGAGTTTCTGAACAACAGATTTTTAAAGAATGAAAATTGGACGTGGTATAGATAAGGGTAGAAAAATCTTTACCTCGTTGTTTGTCCATTGAACTGTCTCCACGTGTGTCGGGCTGGGGTCGGGCTTGCAATTGCTGAGTGCTTGTTTTTTTCCAGTATGTGGGAGGCGGTTGTGTTTGTAAAAAAGTCATATAAGGCAATATACACCAGACGCACATTTCTCAATCACCGACTTCCTGGAATGCTCTCTTTGAACACGTTTTGGTGGACGTCCATTTTGGGGATCACGTCGACTATTCTTGTCTACTCTTCCTCTCTTCGTCCCGTTTTCATTATCATCAGTGTATGTTGCAAAAAGTTCATTTTCAAAATAAATTCCATCACGTTGTCCAAGCCGTCTGTGTATTGCTTTGAAAATGTCAATGCGTGTATCCTCCACACTTTGGATATCGTAGGCCATCTTCCTTGCTGTGAGAACTGGTCAGTGCATCAATGACCCTGCTGGGGCTGCCCATTGTTTGTTGATTGCCTGGACGCTGGGTCAGTCAGCCGTGACAGTACTTGTGTAAATTCGCCTTCACATTTGTATATATTTAGGACACTTGATTTAATAATGTTCATGATTCACTCACATATACCCATTCCGGGATGCTTCAAAGTCACATCACATTATTTTTGCACAACATCATCTCATAATTAACGCGATTGTGACGGAGCATTCTTTTCAGCGACATACTATTCAGGCGCATGCGCATCCTGCTATGATCTACACTAACACCCAATGTGAATACGTACCAATATACGTGTTGCACTAATTGTGTTAAATCTGATTCATTTAGGCAATTTCTAAAATGTCTAAACATTTTAGTCATTTTACAAATTAAGTGACAAATCTGTTCATTGTCCATTGACACGCTGACTGATTTTACACATTGTCTGAAACATAATATTCTGTGTTGACAACCGGGCTGTGCACATGTAGCACTTTATATAGCTACGATGTTTACTGGCATCCTGGTTGTACATGAACCACCGTATAAAGCTCCGTTGTATACTGATATCCTGGATGTACATGTAACACTTTAAATAGCTATGATGTATACTGACATCCAGGGTGTACATGTGTCTTAATATATAGCTACGTTGTATCGTTGTACATGTGTCACTATAAACAGCTACATTATATACTCTAACATCATGGGTGTGCATGCGTCACTATATATAGCTACCTTATATACTAACATCCTGGTGTTGCAGGTGTCACCAGGTAAACCTATTTCATATACTGACATACTTGGCGTGCACGTGTCACTACATATAGCTACGTTGTACACTGACATCCTCTGTGTACATGTGTCACTTTATATACCTACGTTGTATACCAACATCCCGTGTATACATGTGTCGTTAATATATAGCTACGTTGTATAATGACATCCTGGGTGTACATGTGTCACCATAAACAGCTACATTATATACTCTAACATCATGGGTGTGCATGCGTCACTATATATAGCTACATTATATACTCACCTCCTGGTGTTGCAGGTGTCACCAGGTAAACCTATTTCATATACTGACATACTTGGCGTGCACGTGTCACTACATATAGCTACGTTGTACACTGACATCCTCAGTGTACATGTGTCACTTTATATACCTACGTTGTATACCAACATCCCGTGTATACATGTGTCACTATATATACCTACGTTGTATACTAACATCCTGGGTGTGCATGCGTCACTATATATACCTACGTTGTAAACTGAAATCCTGTGTATACATGCGTCACTATATATACCTACGTTGTATACTAACATCCCGTGTATAATGTGTCACTATATATACCTACGTTGTATACTAACATCCTGGGTGTGCATGTGTCACTATATATACCTACGTTGTATACTAACATCCCGTGTATACATGTGTCACTATATATACCTACGTTGTATACTAACATCCTGGGTGTGCATGTGTCACTATATATACCTACGTTGTATACTAACATCCCGTGTATACATGTGTCACTATATATACCTACGTTGTATACTAACGCTGTATACATGTGTCACTATATATAGCTACGTTGCATAATGACATCCTGTGTGTACATGTGTCACTTTATATACCTACGTTGTAAACTGACATCCTAGGTGTACATGTGTCACTATATATAGCTACGTTGTATACTGACATCCTGGGTGTAAATGTGTCACTATGTATCGCTACGTTGTATACTGACATCCTGGATGTACATGTATCACTATGTATAGCTACGTTGTATACTGACATATTGGGTGTACATGTGTCACTATGTATCGCTACGTTGTATACTGACATCCTGGGTGTACATGTGTCACTCTATATAACTACGTTGTATACTGACATCCTGGATGTACATGTATCACTATGTATAGCTACGTTGTATACTGACATATTGGGTGTACATGTGTCACTATGTATAACTACGTTGTATACTGACATCCTGGATGTACATGTGTCACTATGTATAGCTACGTTGTATACTGACATATTGGGTATACATGTGTCACTATGTATCGCTACGTTGTATACTGACATCCTGGGTGTACATGTGTCACTATGTATCGCTACGTTGTATACTGACATCCTGGGTGTACATGTGTCACTCTATATAACTACGTTGTATACTGACATCCTGGGTGTACATGTGTCACTATATATAGGTACGTTGTATACTAACATCCTGGGTGTACATGTGTCACTCTATATAACTACGTTGTAAACTGACATCCTGGGTGTACATGTGTCACTATGTATCGCTACGTTGTATACTGACATATTGGGTGTACATGTGTCACTATATATAGCTACGTTGTAAACTGACATCCTGAGTGTACATGTGTCACTATATATAGCTACGTTGTAAACTGACATCCTGGGTGTACATGTGTCACTATGTATCGCTACGTTGTATACTGACATCCTGGGTGTACATGTGTCACTATATATAGCTACGTTGTAAACTGACATCCTGGGTGTACATGTGTCACTATGTATCGCTACGTTGTATACTGACATCCTGGGTGTACATGTGTCACTATATATAGCTACGTTGTAAACTGACATCCAGGGTGTACATGTGTCACTATATATAGCTGCGTTGCATACTTACATATTGGATGTACATGTACAATTATATATAGCTACCTTTTATAGTAACATCCTTGGCTTGCATGTGTCATTGTATATAGCTACGTTGTATACTGACATCCAGGGTGTACATGTGTCACTATATATAGCTACGTGGTCTACTGACATCCTGGGTGTACATGTGTCACTATATATAGCTACGTTCTATACTAACTCCTTCGGTGTGCATGTATCACTACATATAGCTACGTTGTATACTGACATCTTCGGTGTGCATATGTCATTATTTATAGCTACGTTGTGTACTGACATTTTGGGTGTGCATGTATTACTATATATAACTACGTTGTATACTAACATCTGGTTGTGCATGTATCACTATGTATAGCTACATGTAGGTTAAGAAGAGATGTTTCCAATGTGTACCACTTAATGTCAAAACTAACAATCAGTCAAGTGTTACCACAGAGTGTCTTTATTCTTATCACGATATGTTGCACATGATTTCCAAACTTTACACAAATGATGCAGCTCGAGTCATGGATCTATGACATCACTTGTGATGCGTTCTTGCGTCAGTTCACACAACATACCAGTATGCTCGTTTGTGCATCCACCCAAACTAATCTCTTTTGAATATGAGTAATTCTTCATATATTAACTAACATGTATGGTATTCGCGTTTCTTTTGTCTGTGAGTATATATACTAACAACAGATTACTTTGGGATTCAGGTAGAATAGGTCTTAAGCAACCCAAGCTTGCTGTGGAAGGCAACTAACGGACCGAGTGGGTCTGGCTCGCTGACTTGGTTGATGCATGTCATCGTATCCTAATTGTGTGGATCGATGCTCATGTCAATCACTGGATTGTCTGATCCAGACTCGATTATTTACAGACCGCTCATATAGCTGGAATATTGCTGAGTGTGGCGTTAAACAACAAACAAACAAACTTCGGGTTTTTTTCCTGTTTTTTGTTATCAAGGCGTGTCAGCCTGATGTGGGAAGATAACTGGAAATGATGCAGGTCTCAGACATTTACCACTTTGTTGGAACCCAAGGGGGCATGGGTATGCGGCTGCCATCCAAGGATCTTCATTGGACGAATCTGGGATTCGAACCCAATGCAGCTATAGCGGGACAAGGACATGACTTAGCTCCGTGGATGCAAAACACTACATGCCAGTAAGTTGGATTTGGCTCTGCTTGAACTGGTTCTGTTTCAGTTATCATAAGGTATCAGCTTAATTTTGAAGGAAGGAAAGCGATGCAGACTTTTATCATTTTTTGATTTCACAAACACGGGTTTGGTACTGACAAAACAAGGATCAAAGTCCGATCTTATATCGAACCCACGACATGCGAATCCTGTCACGGCTAGAGGAGGCAACTCTGCACAATGAATTGCAGAATTGAGACGAGTTGGGTTTAATGCTGCTTTGAACAGTATTCCAGTTATATTACGTACGTCAGCCATACACTGGGAGGAAAGCCCGAAGTGATGTTGGACGTCTTAAGGGCTGTGTTACAAACAATTGAATCATACATCTACAGGTAATAGGATAGTTTAGATGATTTCCATTAATTAATTTTGACCAGAGTGGCGAGGGTAAGATTCCAGCCCCCATTGAATCAGGTTTGTTTTATAACCATCAACCAACAGCTAACATGATTGGAGGGCATTTTTAACAAGCTTTCATTTGATACCCATCAAGCAAGGGTTCAAATTCTTTGTATTGACAATCTGACCTTGACCTTTAAAAGTCTTTGATCAAGAATCATGCTATCCAATAATACCAGCCAAAGACTTGGTCAATTCCAGCACTTAAATGGAAGGTATCGCTTGGGATTATTGGAACTATCATGGGTCTATTCCATGGATCTCATTATTGCTCTGTGTTAAATGACAGCACCTATCAACATATAGGCATACAGTCAAGTCCCGTTAATCCGACATTGTTGGTTGCATATGATTATGTCGGATTAACGAGTATGTCGCATAAACGAAATTAGGTAGTATAAACGTTCGTGATCGAAAATTGGACAACTACACGATAGATAACGATACGAACACGTAGGAAAAGGAAAAATTAATTATTTATGTTGTTGCGTTACATTGTCAGCCGAATATGTTTTCTAATCATGCAAGCACTAAAGTTTAAAGTGTATATAGGTAGGTGCTGTCAATACCATAGTGACATTAGACCATGGCTATATATGGGCAGCTGATGTCATTGCCACAGAACATTGGGATTGCTGAAGGTCATTGTTACCACAACAAATATGCAGGTATATTATCACCATGTCACCATGTTTTGTAAAGTAGTTACAAAAGGATGCAAGATATAATATATTGTTAAATATTTACTGTGGGGAGTTGATAGTATCAAATGTTTATTTACACCTGCTGCCAATGTAATAGCAATGTGATGGCGGCTTTGGGTCTGGGAATTTTTTCACAAAAATAATTTGTCCCAGGATATCATTGGATATATACTGGAAAGATAATTTTACCTTCTGGCTCTTAAATTTTTTTTTATTTTGACTGGTTAGACTTAACAAAACATACTGTTCAACACAGAAAAATAATTCAGTGACCAAACAAATCTGTATGAAACAAGACCTCTCTCCTTCCAGGAACATAAGTTGGTCATGTTTTCATAATAACATTTGGAGAGAAGAAGCCAATCCACAAAAAGGTACAGAAGCTCACCTTTGTTAGGTGATATACATCTCCCCTCCCCCCACCCCCCCCCAGAATTTTTTTATAGAAAACAGTTTTATTTGAATGAAGTTAGGGACAAGTGATACTTGTACAAATATTTGCCCCCCCTGTCAAAAAAAGTTTACGGCCTTGACCATGTGTAAATTACTACCACTCATGATCAAAAGAAAAACAAATTGAACAGCATTGCATGTATTTTATTGATATGGGAAATACAATCGAAACTATCGATATTCATTACTGAAATTGATACTATTGATCAGAAACTGATTTAACAATCGATATATTGACTTTAAGTGCTAACCAATAGCAATATATCGATATTTCAATTTATCGTGACACCCCTACCTAAATGTACACTTCACCTTTATGATCTTCTTTCAAGAACTGCCTCTGTGGTCTAGTGGTAGAGCGTCCGCCCGGAGAGCAGAAGGTTCGGGTTTCGATCCCCGGCCGCGTCATACCAAAAGACGTTAAAAGATGGTACTTGTTGTTACCCTGTCTGGCGCTCGGCATTAAGTGGCTAAAGCAAGGACTGGTCGGCACGGAGTCACTTTGCTGTGTCTGAGTGGGGTATTCATGTTAAACTGCGGCATGGTATCTCAGTGAGCTAGCACTATAAATTGGCATCAGTCCGGACTAGTACAAGCAGCCACACAAACACACACACGTACATGCACGTCGCTATATAAGTGCAATAATCTTGGACGCGACGTTAAACCCCATTTCACCTCACCTTTCCAGAGCAAACTATTTAACCTGACAATTCTAAATAATAATACTAGAGATTCATGAGACATATTGAGTTGTTTCAGGGTCATGATTGAGAAGCAGGGTCATGATTGAGAAGCAGGGTCATGATTGAGAAGCAGGGTCTGGCACTGACAGCCCTCATGTTCATAAAGTTTGTTTTTACGCTGCTTTTAGCAATATTCCAGCATTATCATGGCGGGGGACACCAGAAATGGGCTTCACACATTGTAACCCTGTTGGAAATCAAACCCAGGTCTTCAGCTTGACGAGCGAACACTTTAAGCACTATGCCACCCAACCGGCCCTATTAACAAGGTAAATGAATGAATGTTATTTAAAACTGTTTCACAGTGTTCCTAGTGTATCAATGCCTCAAGTACATTATCCAGGCTGGATCAGACAAAAACAGAGGTTGATATTATGAGCACCATCCCATACCATCAAGTACGATGACACACAATCAACAATGTCACCAAGCCTGACCAACCAATTCACATGAGTAGATTGTTACGAGCGATAGTGTGCTGAGGCCCAATGGGACAAAACTGGCCTGTTGGCAGACTTGGGGGTGAGGTGAAATTGGGTTTAACGTCGCGTCCAAGATTATTGCACTTATATAGCGACGTGCATGCACGTGTATGTGTGTGTGTGGCTGCTTGTACTAGTCCGGACTGATGCCGATTTATAGTGCTAGCTCACTGAGATACCATGCCGCAGTTTAACATGAATACCCCACTCAGACACAGTATACTGACTCCGAGCCGACCAGTCCTTGTTTTAGCCCCTTAATGCCGAGCGCCAGACAGGGTAACAACAAGTACAATCTTTTAACGTCTTTTTGTATGACGCAGCCCGGGATCGAACCCTGGACCTTCCGCTCTCCGGGCGGACGCTCTACCACTAGACCACGTAGGCGGTCTTTTGGCAGACTTGAGGTGGCAAACTCAACTCAGATTCAAAACAGATTAATGTATCTAGGTTTGGATCAAGCTTATGTCCAGATTACCATAATCTCAGGATGTGGGAGATCCATAGTTATTTTTATATACATTTAAGCATAGACTGAAGGATATATTTCTCAACAGTAGCACCAAAGTATTTCTGAATCACTTTATCTGAGCAATTACAGCCAAGTAAAATCATTGTTACAAACTGAAAGATATTTAACTTGTTTAAATGATAAAAGTTTAATCAGAGCTAATTGTAAACTTAGAATTTCATTGCATAATTTTAATGTAAATATATGTCGCAGGTCCAAAGACGGTGATATTGTGAACCCTATTTGTAAAAACTGTTCATCCGGAGAAGTAGAGGATGAATACCATGTTTTACTTATATGTGAAACGTATTCCCATTTAAGGTATAAATTTCTCCCCATGTTGCAAGGTATTTTTAAAGACCGTCAGTTAATGATAAATCTGCTAAACTCTGAAAATCCTGATATAATCCATGCTGTTTCTGTATTCTTAAAACATGTCTGTATAATGAGGAATGTGTAACTAGATTTAAAATCTAACCATGTACGGTACGTGACAAATGTTAATATCCAATCTGCATTGTACTATGGGCCTTGATGCCTAAATTACTGAATAAACTGTCGGTCACAATTGATGCGGGTATTTGACATTTATTTTACAGGCAGCCACATTCCATTGATGCTATTATAATCTGTAAGAACAGCACCAGTACTAGTGTATAGCAGTGATGTCATAATTAAGACAGTAGTTACACAATACACATTAATTAGTCAACAGAATAATACAATCTCATTAAAATCAGATCTTTGTACTCGCTACCGCTAAACAAAGATCTGAGGACATCCCATTAGGGGTCACGTCAGAACGACCTTTCATCCGACCAATCAGAGCGTCGCTTACCAGATCATGAAAGTGACAGTCTGAATCTGTTTTCTAATCATGCAACCACGAAATATTTAACACGGGGTATTCCGAATGACAGTTACAGGTTTTATGATTATATCCATACAATCAATGCTATCTATAAGCCATTCCAGAGTGTTCTTCTTATCAGTTTTAATTTTTTTAATCGAGAATACGTCAAAATATGTTTCGAAGAGTAGTCGCCATTTTGAAACTAGTGTCGTAAAGCTCGAGAAAGCTGCCTTCTGATTGGCTAATGTAGATTTCTTGCCAGTCATTTCATTGTTTGGTCAAAATTTGTGAAAGGTCGTTCTGACGTGACCGTAATGGGATGTCCTCAGATCTTTGTTTAGCGGTAGAGAGAAATAAGATCTGATGTTAATGAGATTGCAGAATAATATATATAATATGCTGTTAGAGCGCATCCATACCCTACCATGCCAACAGCTCAAGTTGTGAAGGATAATCATGACTTAAACACTTTAACATTGGAAGCAATTGAAAAAGAACTACAAACTCTTTAACAGTTATAAAATATTTATGAATTAAAATTTAACAATTTGGTCAAGTCAGTCTACTCTTACCTTGTTCTTGTTTTCATATAGCCGTTTTCATCAATAAAAATATTTTTAAAAATCGATAATACTCATGTATAATCAATACAATACTAGGGCTGGGATGAGTCCAAATTTACTACCCTGGTACCAACCCCCCTATTACCCACCCCTACCGGGGTACCCAATGTTGGTCTCCGGAGATGTCTCAAAATGTCCGAATGGGATCATTTTTAGCATAGCCCTGGCAAAACGTATTAAGATACATGTATTAAACAATCTGGCCATTCATACACTGAAGTTGAATTAAGTTATATCTTTATTCAACCATATGAAAAATCAGAAGGAATGGGTGCATAGTCAGAAAGAAATGCGAACATTAGTGACTTGTAGTGTAACCATAGAGATTCTAAATAATTTTGGTCATTAAACAATATATCACGTGGCTAACCACGGGTCCGGGTAGTCCTGTGGGTACCTGGGTCCTACTCAGTACCCACCTGACCTGGGTACCTGAGTTACCCGTCCCAGTCCTATACAATACAGTCAAATACAGTTACAAACAATACAGTAAGTGATACAATGCAGTAAAAATTTCTTTTTTAGAAATCTGTCTTTTTTTTTTTATGTTTTCCCTCCCGCCTTCTGGTAGACTGGGAATAAAAGTCTGTGAAAGAAGTCGTCCAATTGGTCAGGCCAATCAGTTGGTTGGTTGGGTGGTTGGTTTGTTGTTTAACGCCGCACTCAGCAATATTCCAGCTATATGGCGGCGGTCTGTAAATAATCGAGTCTGGACCAGACAATCCAGTAATTAATATCATGAGCATCGATCCACGCAATTGGGATCGATGACATGCATCAACCAAGTCAGTGAGCCTGACCACCTGATCCCTTTAGTGAGTTTAGTCGCCTTTTACGACAAGCAGAGTCACCTTTTAGGGCAAGCATGGGTTGCTGAGGACCTATCCTACCCCGGAATCTTCACGGGTCTAGGCCAATCAGTAACATCACATGATCACATTCCTTGTACCGGGTAAGTGAATCTCTATGAAGCTGTGCACACATCAACCACAGGCTCCTCTCTGGTAAAACCATCCCCAAAGCCCACAGCCTCCACCAAATCTGGTTCATCATCACACATTGGACATCTCTGGTTCCGAACCCGCGAGGACCGCATCCAAATGATCAAGTTATACCTTTCCCCATCCTCGATAGGCATTGCTCCATGAAGATGCTGCCCCCTATGAAGAAGTCCAAACAGAGGCTCATGGTCGTACCGACTGTATGTCTCTGTACGTCTCTCCGTTCTCATATCACCAAAATACAGAGTCCCTCCATCAAACACTTTCCCGAGAGCTACATTCAATGTAATTTCTGCGTTGTCATAGTGATAGCTGAGGTCAAGGTCATCCCCTAGTTTGTAGGTCACAATGAAGGCCTTGTGGGAGTCAAGGTCGTTACCGCCCCAGTCTGGGAATAGGATGGATGTGATTGGGGTCAGATAGTTTTCTCTCAAGGGATTGATGAAGTCCTCGTCAAAACCCAACTCATTCAGTAAAATCTGAAAGTGACAAGCATGGTCTTCATCTTATCCAGTGGAATACAAGTTCATCATGTTCATCATGTTCATTCGGTTATGTTGAATATCCTGGACCCATTAATCATCATTTTAGACCCTGATTAGAATGGAAAGGAGCTAAAAATAGCCGTCCAATCAATTACTCTGTGCTAAGTTAGTGATATGGGAGATTGAGAAGGTCACTTCTGCAAACAAAGCTGTGGAGTTGAATGGGCCAAGGGTACTTGTCATAAAAGAGTGAGTGAGTGAGCGAGTTCGGTTTAAAGCCGCTTTTAACAGTATTCCAGTTATATTGCGGCGTGTCAGCTTAATGTGGGAGGAAAGCCCCAAGTGATGCAGGTCTCAGACGTTTACCACTTCGGTGAAACCCACTAGCACGGGTATGGTGCTGACAAACCTAGAAACATAATCGGGGCAAACCAGGATTCGAACCCACAATCATAGGTTTCTGGCGTGCCCGAGGGACGCAACTCTGCACAGCGAATCGCGGAGCCTTAGACAACTGGGCCACCCGTGCCCCTTGTCATAAAAGAATTAAGAGATATAATACCCTGTATAATCGCAGATGAATGGTTGAAGATGGGAAAAAATATTTTTGTCGAACAATTAAAATGGGAAACTGAGATTCTTAGATTGTCATAAGTACTCAATAAACTTTCTGACAAGTCCATGTTTTATGCATAAATTTGTACATGTCAGTTCACAAATATTTGTTATTCAAATAAATGTATCAGAGTAATATGCCATTTACCCCGTATTTGTTCATGGTGTTTGGCCGACCTTTAGGACAGTCACTGTTCTCAAAGTGTTCCAGTTCCTCCAAGAACAGATCACAGAAGCCCTGTTGGAACACTTGGAACATGTACATCCGATTCCCTGGAACATACAGACAATACCAGAACATGTACCTCAGTGTTCCTGGAACATTCAGACAATAACAGAAAATATGCTACAGTGTTTCCGGAATATACAGTCAATAACATAACATTTACCTTTATGTTCCTGGAACATACAGACAATAACAGAACATGTACCACAGTGTTCCTGGAAGATACAGACAATAACAGGACATGTACCGAAGTGTTCCTGGAACATTCAGACAATAACAGACCATGTATCCCAATGTTCCTGGAACATACAGACAATAACAGAACATGTACCACAGTGTTCCTGGAACATACAGACAATAACAGAACATGTACCACAGTGTTCCTGGAAGATACAGACAATAACAGGACATGTACCACAGTGTTCCTGGAACATTCAGACAATAACAGACCATGTATCCCAATGTTCCTGGAAGATGCAGACAATAACAGGACATGTACCCCAATATTCCTGGAACATTCAGACAATAACAGAACATATGCCACAGTGTTCCTGGACGATACAGACAATCACAGAACATGTACCACAGTGTTCCTGGAACATTCATTCAATAACAGAACAGATGCCACAGTGTTCCTGGAAGATACAGACAATCACAGAACATGTACCACAGTGTTCCTGGAACATTCATTCAATAACAGAACAGATGCCACAGTGTTCCTGGACGATACAGACAATCACAAAACATGTACCACAGTGTTCCTGGAACATTCATTCAATAACAGAACATATGCCACAGTGTTCCTGGACGATACAGACAATCACAGAACATGTACCACAGTGTTCCTGGAACATTCATTCAATAACAGAACAGATGCCACAGTGTTCCTGGAAGATACAGACAATAACAGAACATATGCCACAGTGATCCAGGAAGATACAGACAATAACAGAACAAGTACCACAGTGTTCCTGGAAGATGCAGACAATAACAGGACATGTACCACAGTATTCCTGGACGATACAGACAATAACAGAACAAGTACCACAGTGTTCCTGGAAGATGCAGACAATAACAGGACATGTACCGAAGTGTTCCTGGAAGATACAGACAATAACAGAACATATGCCACAGTGATCCAGGAAGATACAGACAATAACAGAACATGTACCACAGTGATCCAGGAAGATACAGACAATACCAGAACATATACCTCAGTGTCCCTGGAACATACAGACAATACCAGAATATGAACTTCAGTGTTCCTGGAACATACAGACAATACAAGAATATGTACAATGATGTTCCAGTCTCACCGGGGACCTGTTCAACTATGTGATCTTAGTGGTAACAGACCTTTTGGAGGAACGGGACCCAGGTCCTTGGGAACTGAAATAAGAAGGGCAACTCACCATCCTGAGTGTGCAGCCTCTTCCTAACAACATCTGCTGTGACACCCTTAGTCTTGCACAGCGCCACAAGATCCAGGAACTCTGGTGCCAGGTACTCCTCCTGTGGTAACCAAGGCAACTCCTTGTTAAATACCCAACATTTGGATGCAAAGTCAGGGTGAGTGAGTTAGTATGGCAGTGCAAACCTGTGGCAGAGGGGCGTTATGTTGCAATTGGCAATATTCCAGCCAAGAATGGACTTCACACATTGTACCCATGAAGGATACTAGCTCTCTTCACTGGAGCCATGATACAGCTTGAAAAAATACTGCAATATTCCAGCCATAGCACTGCAGAGGACACCAAAAATGAGCTTCACACATTGTCCTCATGTGGGAAATTGAATGCATGTCTTTGGTGCTATGATTCTCTAACATACACTGGCACATCGCTCAACAACCAGCAAGCAAACCTTCAGTTTGTATATATCTGCATGAAGAGGTCGGTATGTTGCAGATATCACTGTCCGTCTTGCCAGCGAGGCTCTTCCCAGGCCTCTCCTCCTGTCAATCTCCTCTTGGATCTAAAACATGGAGGAAGGTTTATATTTCTGAAACTTGCATTAATAACCTAAACTACACTAAGTAAATTTCTCTTTATTGTGTGATGCTAGATACAACCTCATTAAAATCAGATCAGAGTGCAAACGCTATACAAAGACCTGAGGACATTCCATTACAGGTCATGTCAGAACAACCTCTAGCGAACTTTGACCGACCAATGAAATGGCTAACAAGAAATTGACATTAGCCAATCAGAAAGCAGTTTTCCCAAACATTATGTCACTATGTAACAAATGTTATATTTGGGATAACACTTTCTTAGTAAAGTACAGAGTCCTGTCGGGGGTTCGAACCCACACATGCCCTCCAGCCACCATCAGGATTTTGGTAATAATGGTAGGCTTATACCATCCAGTGACTGACTGGTCATCTGACAGGAATCGGCCGATAATCTCCCAATACCCGGACAGTGCCCGTCCGATGTAAGCCAAATCGTGTGGTGCCCGGATGAATACCTCCGTTTTCTGCTCGCTATAAAAGGAGCCCGCATTTCAGTTGATTTTGTAAATTCGGGGAGTCTGATCCATTACCACTTGGCTTGTGGCCCACCAGTCGCCGCAAGAAAATAACTCTGAAGTTATTTTCTTCCGACATGTCCACCGGGGTCTTCCCGATGTCAAAAAGATGGCCAATGCTCACAGATGATCGTCCAGCGCCCCCTCGGGTATCTCTCAATTTTGCCGATTTTCAGCCTTTTTAGGCATCGTAAACTAATCCTTCCCGGCATCGATGGTATGTGACTGAGGTATAAGTTTAGTAACTCTGGATTAGAATGAGTGCCAAGCAGCCTGTGTTTGTTGCATGAGGTGACCTACTTAATCAGCCACTAATTGGGGGTGCCTTCTCACAGACACATTACCTCCTCTGTTTATGAATCGGACTGACAGGCCCAGTGATTTGGTTAATTGTGTGTAATGGACTATTGCTCATAATATCAATCACTGGATTGCCTTGATTATTTATACACCATCATATAGCTAGAATATAAATGGGTGAAGCATTGAACAACAACAAAAAAACATTATACAAATCTGGTACTTATTTTAATGGGGGGCGGTCGGGTAGCCTCGTGGTTAAAGCGTTCACGCCAAAGAACCGGGTTCGATTCCCCACATAGGTACAATGTGTGAAGCCCATTTCTGGTGTCCCCCGCTGTAATATTGCTGGAATATTACTAAATGTGGCGTAAAACCAACTCACTCACCCATTTTAATGCAAATAGGAGTATGCACATACTGTAAGCCATGCAGGCAGTGTACAAACAAACTTGACAATCTAGTCGCTCAGACTGACACACCACATCAGTTTGTTAAACTTTCTACATCAATACCTGTGTGACGACATCCTCAAGCTGCTGCTCAGTGTCGCAACCTTTATCTCTAAGAACCTGAAAAAAACACCCAATTTATTTATTATTAATTATTCATTTTAAGTGGCGTTTAGAAGTTGGCATGATGAACGAGGGAGATAGTTCTAGTGACACTTGTAACTTCGTTATTATAGTAAATGTGACGTATCAGTGTAGATACCATCTTCCCCAGGCAAGAGAGTTAACTGACTTTAAAAGTCCAGTTTCCACCCTTGCCGAACTTGGCTGGAATTACTGGGCTCAATCGTAGCGCAACCAGTGGCTATTACCAGTTATGTCCCTTCTAAGCCTCTCCTATGGACCATATCACTTGCGTTTGCTTCACACAAAATGGTGGGACCCAGTCAGGATGATCTTATCGATAATCGAGATCTATATGGTGATAAAACGGGTCTTACATCACGAAATGCATCAAATCACATGCGCACCTTGACTAAAAACATGAAAAAATTTGGAAAATATCTGCTGACAACGAGTTGGCAGTGCACATGTTTTGCAAATCCTGCAATCGACCGAAATCTGCATGACAGTTTACGAACCGGATTTCGATTTTGGTGCACGATTTTGATTGGACTATGCATAGACTCGTTAGTCCAGCCAAAATGCAACTCAATAATACCAGCCTAGTTCGGCAAGGGTGGAAACTGGACTTTTATAGTCAGTTAACTCTCTTGCCTCGGGAAGATGTGTAGATACTGACACCATTATCAAGAAAGCAATGGACAGAAATGTGAAGTAGGAAGGTTATATATATATGGATAAGAGATGTTAATACAAGGCTGAATGATGATAGATTGCACCAATGGACAACATAGACCTCTCAATACCAATCCCAGGACACATCAACTCTTTACCTGTTTAAGGTAAGATTCTGACCCTGGCATACCCATTGCGCAGCGTGTGTAGACCCATATACAACAGAACTTCATTGAGTTGTGTGAGAAAGGTACGATTTAAGGAGATTTGTCTTAAAAATGAATTAGGAGATAAACATACTGTGTTTTCAATGTAGAGCTAGGTTACCTGTTGATTTAACCGCGCTAAATTGAATTTTGAACCGAACGCGCAGCGTGAGGTTTCAAATGTTAAATTTGTTCCAGTTCAGCAAAAACTCCCTGATCCACCAACCCATCAAACTCAGCCAGTAGTTCATTCATGGCTGCACAACTGTAATACATGAGGTGTCTCTTTTGTTGTGGAGGTAGTGTAGTGCAATCAACTTTTGGTGCATTTCCGATCCAAGGATGCTGTTAGGATCCAGTGATATATCCTGAGAGAATGGTTTGACAAGGTTGGCTAAATCTTTGGCGCACTTGTAACACTTCCATGACTGACATAGGAATTTTTTAGTGCAATACCCGAGATACTAAAACATGAAATGTGTAAAACTAAAGTGATGCATATGATCATGTGGAATGTGCTTTTAAGACGGGTGCAGGCTAAAATGGCACCTCAGCAAAACGTCACCGATTTCTCTGGCGAAAACGGCACCGCATTTGGCGAAAACAGCTACTATGTGTCGGGCGAAAACGGCACCTCTATTTTTAATAACGATTAGTTCCGTTTTTATTAAGAATACGCCTAAGGCCTTGAAGTTTCCTAGTTTATTTTGTGGGTTTAGTATTGCTTCTAGAGTTAGAGCCTTGTTTAGATTGAGGGTGGTTTGTAATGCGGTTCGATGTGTTAGGTAGTGTGTGCAGTGGATGAGTGCCTGTTCTGGGGTTTCTGGTTGTTTGCAGTGTGGGCAGTTACCTGTAGTGTGTTTTTTTAAAAACATTAGGTGGTTATTTAGGTTGGTGTGTCCTGTTTGGAGTTTAGTGATTACTCTGTCGATTTTTTGGTATGGATGGAGAATTTTTGGTTTGGTTAGTGGTTTGCTGAGCACTTTTTTGATTTGGCTATTTGAGTTTAGATATAGGTTATGCCATTTTTTTGTGATTTTTTTGCTTGTTTACACTTTTAATTTCTGATTTTGAGATGGGTAAGTTTAAGCTTATTTCTGGGATTTTGAGGGATAGTTTAGCTGCTTTATCGGCGTTTTCATTACCGTATATTCCTACGTGGGCGGGTATCCACAAGAAGGTTATTTGTTTGCCTGCCTTAGTTAGGTCGTTGGCGCTTGCAAGTTACAATGTAAGTTTAATATCATTTATTTGACCAAGGTAAAACAAAAAATAAGGTGCCGTTTTCGCTCGAGTCAAGGTGCCGTTTTCGCCAATCAGTGCCGTTTTCGCCCGGTGACGTTTTGCTGAGGTGCGGTTTTCGCTATAACCCTTTTAAGACAATGGCGATGACCGGTACCGTAAGTCAAGGGAAAAGTTCTATTTCCACTGTTTTGATTCCCTATCGTAGCGTTATGACAGAAATCAAATGAATCTTATTCCATGGACAGAAATAAGCGCATTTGCTCATAGTTTCACAAAAAAAGGGTTATTCTAACAGTCAACTCTGTACACGGAATATGTCAGGGTCAAGAGCTAGATCGAGTTTGAATCGATAATTACTGAATCTGGTACGCATGACATTACTTAAAACAGACCTTTTCAAACTGAGAAATGAACTGTTTCTTGTTTTCATATTGAATGTGGATACCAAACTGTTTCAGAAAAATATTCTTCGTGTAGAAACACCGACAAGAGTAAAACGTCTTCATGAAGTCGCTCTCAAAAACAAATGAGAGTTACCTCCTCTTTCAAGTTGATCAAAAGTAATAATTTGTAAACGAAACTGACTTTGTGTGTGTAAATTGCGTTCCAAAGTAATATTTCAAAATATGTTGTCTAAGATAAAAAATGTACTTATATGGTTAGGTAAATAAAATATTTGACAACAAATTTGTATTTTATTACGTTATTTCACATATCCGTGAGAAAGAGTAAAACAGATTTCGGTTGCGTTTCAATACACAACTTTGTTAAACAAAATGTCAGCTCCCAAGGAAGGCACGGATTTCTGGGATAAACCGTTGCCAAAAGATATATGGCTGGTATGTTCACGTTGCAAGATGTATTTTTAAATATTGCGTTTACTGCGCCCCTGTCGCCTGTCATCGTTGTCATGTTTGGAAATTTGGTGAAAGAAGTCCGACATGACCTACCAGTACCACCGGCTCCGTTAATCACTAGTAAAACCTTCTGATTTTCTACATTGATGCGTAAGGGCCATGTGTAAGGACGTCATATGCTATGGAATGAAATATATATTCTCCAGCTGGGGTTACCGTATCACCTAAATCCAACAGCGCACCTTGTCAGACCTAGCTAGTTTATATAGTGTTTTACTGTGCATAATATGAATTATGATGTTGACCGATTGACAGTGCTGAACACAAGTAAATGCAGTCGAGTTAATAGTCCATAATAAGCCAATTTTGAATCCTCGAAAAAAAATGTGATCCATATTTCAATACTTTCAAACTTGGGGAGTTGCACATGTTTCCCTTTAAGAGACGATCAGTATTCAGCATAAGATGAAGGGGTCGTTGTCAGCACGTGTACAATCGATATGTACATTAGCCTAAATCGGAATACAGAAGGTACCTGGTACCCTAAACGACAGATGAGTCCATATTCCTCAAACTGAAACCGGTTCATGTTGTAGTTCCAGTTCGCCTGATCACAAGTGCATGCAAGATAATCCTGTATATTGCGGAATATTAGAGTAACATACATACCGTATTCGACGTAATAAGCGCCCCGCTCTAATAAGCGCCCATGGCGATATTTGCTAATATGTTGGCTAGTAAGCAATCCCAATTAGCACCCCTTCCAATTGATCAATGTACACAAGACTTATTTATTCGCGTATAATACACACTCGTGTGTTATATGCACCCTTAATTATGGGGAATGTAATTCTGGAAAAATATATCTGTTGTACATAAACATTTCAGGCTGTCAGCATAATCCACGAAATTTATCTTTCAACTGTTTTTTTCCACCAAAATAATATTCGAATAAGAGCCCCCTATTCCTAATTTTGAGAGCACCCTGGGCGCTTATTACGTCGAATACGGTACCCTCACTGAGTATGCTCATTTTGTATATTGCATGCCCGAATGCATCTCATACAACAGTGTAACAGTTCCAATTCATTTCTAGAAAAGGAAATACGGAGAGAAAATATATAATGTGTACTGCCATGTTGAATTTTCCACGGTTTGGCATTACGTTTTGTATACATAAACATTCAAGGAACCGGTTTAGTGAATTGCGCAATGTGGCCTGCTGCAGGATGGATGCATCCTAGGGTACCTTTCTGTATTTTGATTTGGTTAGGGTACATTTCTGTATATTGACATGTATCTGGGGTACATATCGGTAGTACCCTGCCAACAGCAACCCATTCAGCAGTAGTGAGATGAAGAAAACAGGAATGGATGAGGGGTAACTACAACTACTATATTCTCTTGTTTCGTTTTAGTATTACCTATTTTCAACCCCCTAAACTGTGAAATCATGTCATTTCCCTCAAAACATACTTGTTGCTTACATATATCATTTTGTATCTACATTTATTGTTTAGATAGACGGGGTAGGTTGATTAGATCTTATGCTTATGTCTATTTTTTCTCAATAAGATTTACAGCTTTGCGCTAACCTGTTTATTATGATTATTTCAGATTTTTTCAATTTGTTTTTCAGCTGAGACCTTGTGAACTCTACAAAGAAGAATATTCCGACTGTGAAAGTAAGTCAGTATAGCCTCGATCACTAGTCCGAAACTGCTAAATTGTGCTGCTGACAAGTACAAATCCAGAGATGGTAGTGTCATTGATCAATGGCATTTGAAGACATTAACCTGAACCAGTTCTCAATGCTTCAATTTTGCTACAAATTAGAACTGTGTTACCTGATAGAAAAAGGAAACATAGTTTCTGCTGCAGTGACCACGCTGGGTATGCGCTTATCAGGTTATCATGTGACTAGACTTTTCTCTTCTTTGTACATGTTGTAAACAAACACACTTATTCAGACATTAGGACAGAAATTGAAATGAGGTTTACACTAGTCCTCTCGACTAGTCTCTAAAAAACTAATTTCGAAGGCTGGGTTGATCGTGTGATTTTAGATGTCATGCTTATCATGCTGGTAGCAATGGTTTGTGATTTGGCTTGTATGGTCTTCATCTTATAAAAGTATTCGCCTCAGCAAGTACACACAATGTTATTAAATACCCTATTCGACGTAATAAGCGCCCAGAGCGCTCTCAAAATTAGAAATAGGGGGCTCTTATTAGATTACTATTTTGGTGGAAAAAAACAGTTGAAAGATAAATTTCGTGGATTATGCTGACAGCCTGAAATGTTTATGTACGACACATATATTTTTCTAGAATTTAATTGCCCATAATTAAAGGTGCATATAACACACGAGTGCGTATTGTACGCGATTAAATAAGTCTTGTGAACATTGATCAATCGGAAGGGGTGTTAATTGGGATTGTTCACTAGCCAATATATTAGCAAATACCGTCGTAGGCACTTATTAGAGCGGGGCGCTTATTACGTCGAATAGGGTATGTTAAAATCAGATCTTTAACTCTGATGCAATACATGTCACCATGAATGTCTGACAGCCCCTCCATCATGTCCATAGGAGGTCATGTCAGGTGAACTTTCTAATCAGCCAGTCAGTGCTGAGGTTTCTTATTTCGCACCACGAGTGAGCAAAACATTCTGAGCAGCATATCTTATTTCTCTTTCTTGAAAACGAACTGAAACAACCAGATTCAAATGTAAATGATAAAGGCCATGCCAATATTTTTATGTCATTATTTTATACATCCTGTTGTTTCTGCGCAGCTTTACATCTACTCAAAACAGGGAGTACCATCTTTATTATTCTCCATTCAGAACTGCATGCCCATTTATTTGTTTTTGAGATACAGAAATCTGTCAAGCTGGTGCTTTGCTCAATCATACTGAGAATTTTGAAGTCTCCACCCTGATCAGCTGATTAGAAAGTGCACCAGGGCCCACTTGCACAAAACGATTTTAGCGCTAAGACTTTTGTAAGCCTATGTTTAAGTATGGGAGTTAAGATCATCTTAGCGCTAAGATTGCTTTGTGCAAGTGGGCCCTGAAGCGTCCTCCTAAGGAGTCCTCAGATCTTCACACACAATGCTATTGTATCAGGGTAAACACGGTAAAAGATTTGGATTGTTATGAGATTGATATCTGAGCAGAGTTTTGTGTCAATCTCTCTGTGTGTATTGCAGGTCTAGGGGGACGATTCCACCAGTACTACATACACGGCAAGAAGCAGGACTGTCAAAGATGGAAGCAGGACTATGAGAACTGTATGGCGTTTCGGCGGTCTCCATCGGAAGAAGTTGTGGTGAGGGCTGTTGTTGGTCACCCATGGGGATTCCGGGTTAAAATTGATCCCCAAGAACCCATGCTTGTCGTAAGAGGTGACAAAATGGATCGGGTGATCAGGCCTGGTGACTTTTTGATTGTTTGTCATTGTATCCGAATAATGTTGATCGTTGCTCATAATATCAATCACTGGATTGTCCCGTCCAGACTCAGTTATTTACAGGCTGACTTCATATAGTTAGAATTCCACTCATTTGTGTCAAATAGCAAACACAGACGAGCAATATTTTTGCTTTAAGGCAACTCCAAATAGTGGGATATGAAACCTAAGGACATGATGGCATGCAGAAAAACAGAGCTATTAGTAGTGATCATCATACTTATTAGAACTCGGAGGAGTCCAAATTTACTACCCAGGAACCCATCCCCCCTATTACCCGATCCTACCCGGGTACCCACTGTAGGTCTCAAGAGATAGGTACAAAATGTACGATTGGGAATTTTTTTTACCATAGCCCTGGCAAAACGTATTTCGATACACATATTTAACAACCTGGTCATGCATACACTGAAGTTGATTTAAGTTATATCTTTATTGAACCATATGAAAAGTCAGAAGGAATGGGTGCATAATTTTTGTCATTAAACAATATAATACGTGACTAACCACGGGTCCGGGTAGTCCTGTGGGTACCCAGGTCCTACTCAGTACCCACCTGACCCAGGTACCCAAGTTACCCATCCCAGCCCTAATGCTTATATGACAGTAGGTCGCAATGAATTAAATATTTATGAAATTGAGAGGCAGGAGGCATTTTATATTTTTCATGTTTATTCACTTTAACATTTAACATGAACTTTATGAATATTTGGTAGGACAATGTTTTTGGTGTATGTCATCAAGTATACATGGTAAAGAAAGGATACATAGTGACACTATAGAGATTATTATAAGAACATGTGTGTCATACCGATTTTACAAAACGAGTGTCAGAATTCTTGTATTTCCCGAGCAAGCATGATTCGTAAAATCAGTGTGATACGCATAAGAGCGTACTAATTTCTTTGTTACCCAATTGTCTTCATCCTTTTGAGCTCCCCTTTAGAAAAATGCACTGATCACCACCACTGTCCTAGAAAACTACAATTTGTTGGACGACGGCAACAATCTTCAGCTATGACGTCATTTCTCGTGTGACGTCATTCCGACCTTACGTCACAATGAGCTTCGAATGATGTCAGGGGCGGTCAGGTAGCCTAGTGGTTATTGCATTCGCTCGTCACGCCGAAGACCCGGGTTTGATTCCCGACATGGGTACAATGTGTGAAGCCCTTTTTTGGTGTCCCCCGCGGGGATATTGCTGGAATATTGCTAAAAGCAGCGTAAAACCATACTCACTCACTCACTCAGTCACTCACTCAGTCGAATGATGTCAACAATGCTGTCCAAATGACGGAAACAATACACTGGTGCATGTGAAGTGATATTTACACTGGTGCACATACAGTTTTATGAACTCGGTTATTTCTAACCCTATGGGTAATAAAATAGGATATGAGCTCCCAAAAGTCTGCAGAGATGAGAATCCACGCAAATTTCTGCGAATTTTAGTGACCACAAATTTCATAAAATCTAATGACTTCCCCCCTAAACATCCCCAAATTATGGACCACGCTCCATTGCAAAGAAGTTTCAGCTGAAAAGGAAAATATCCATTCTCATCCCTGGGTCTGTAACCATGGTAGCAGAAACTAGGATTTACAGTGAATTTCAGTATGATTTGCGATTGTCTCTATCTGCTAATTTGTTTTATGTTTTTGAAATGGTAGTACAGTAAAGTACGTTTATAACAACCATGCTTATAATGAACTGACGGATATAACGAACTGATTTTTTTGTCCCGACTATTTGCTATTGTTATACTGTATGTATGCTTATAACAAACTACGGTTATAACAAACTAAAGTTAGTGGTCCCTTTGAGTTCGTTATAACCGTAGTTTACTGTATTTTTTAATAACTTGTCAAGGCTGAAATACAAACAAAATAACATGATGGCTTAGAGTAATCTTTAGGGCAGCAACGATACAGGAAGGTCACGATACGATACGCATCTTGATATTCTGGTCACGATACGATACGTGTCTCGATACGCAATGATAAAAAAAACAAGACTTAAAGCATGTCAAGATTGAACCTTTCATGATTTTGGAACAGTCAAAATTATTTTATAATAACAAGACTACTGAAGTTGTTCAGCTTCAAAGTGGAACTTTCTCTAACTTTCCTTAAAAACAATTCAAAGTTCAAATACCAGATAATAATTAATGTGCTCCACCAGTGATACAATGTCAAAGAATTTTGATGCAATGGTCGAAGAAATTGTATCTGAATTTTTTGTTTTATCAGGAATAATATATTCCAATATCGTGTTACCTTAGTTGCAGCTTTTACTATATATATATTTAAAATTATAAGAACCACAAGTGTAGCATTTTGATACTGGTGATTGCTGTTGCAGGATATTTTTACGTATAGAACAATTTGACCAGTCACCCTAGGGACTTCCCGTGCTACATGTATTTCGATTGCGAAAACGTTATGTTGACATATATTAGCCAAATTGCCACAAATATAAGTTCGTTTCAATGCGCCAAAAGCGGTAATCTGACCGTGGTTGCTGTATCTCTTCACACACAATTTCACCTAACTTAATGAAAACAATATTAAATGAAATTTTGAGTAAAATTAATAAAATATATTACAAACACAAGTCCAGATATATAATGAACACGTTTTAATAACAAGATAGTATAATAATGGTATTGAATTGCGTACTTCAGTTCGGACTTGCTGACTTGTATTTCCATTGTTATGTGCTTGCGGGGATCAGCTGATAATGTTTTATGAGATGGGGAATAAACATCTGTCGGTGTAAAACCTGAGCTTATTAAAAATGTAAGTACGTTTTTGGGAGCCATGCGTTACCGCGCGCTATAACCAAGTTAGCGGTTTATTGAAAGGCACAATAGCGAGGAAACGCTGTACTTGAGATTTGCGTTCCGTATCGTGGCGTATCTATAAATGGGCCCACGTTTATCGTATCGTATCGTGGGTCAAGTATCGCGATGCATCGGAATATCGGTGTATCGTTTCACCCTTAGTAATCTTCTTATTGCCAGTTGTGTTGAATGCCAATAGCTAAAATTGCTTGCCTGACTCCTAAGCTTGTGCTCATGACTGTCAACTCCATGGTGATTCTGGGTTAGAATAGGTCCCCAGCAACCTAAGATGCTGGTAGGAAGCAAGCTGGCCAAGCTATGTGACTTGGTTGACTACCGGATAGCGTGGAACATTGCTCAGAATATCAATCACTGGCTTGTCTGGTCAAGATGAGATAATTTATAGGCCATGATCATATAGCTGGAATATTGCTGAGTACAGTATGGAACAAACAAACAAACAAACAAACAAACATGACTCTCAGGTATGCAGTGGTTCTTGAAGTTCTGGGTAGAGTGAGACTGGTCTTAGGACTGAATCATATTTTTCAGGAACCCTATGATAGTGAGTGAGTACGGTTTTACGCCGCTTTTAGCAATATTCCAGCAATATCACGGCGGGGGACACCAGAAATGGGCTTCACACATTGTACCCATGTCGGGAATCGAACCCGGGTCTTCGGCCTGACGAGCGAACGCTTTAACCACTAGGCTACCCGACCGCCCCGAACCCTATGATAAACCAGTTCCTTAGTGTCTGTCCATCATGATGCACTGTTGGTGGAATATGAGACTGCTATAAAGGTAACACTATTTTTCAGGGCATTATTATATGCAGAAGTCCGAGGTCTTCCATTAACTGCCCCTCGAAGGAGGACTTCTGCAAATGATAATGCCAATGCCCTTAAAATGATAATGACCTGAAAAATAGCGTTACCGTTATTATAGCTAAAATGGATAGAATTTTTTAGCAAATAAAAGGAAACAACAATATCAGTTTTGAAACATTTACTGCAATCAACACGAATGTCACTGACCCACTTTTACAAATATGAAAACGTCATAGATCAAACCAGATGACGTCACTATTAAACGTTACGTCACCTATCCCTATCCTATGACGTCACCTAACAACGGGCGTGATAATGGTCCGTCAATCTGAGGGCATTATCATGTTACAGTGGCCCGCTCATTTCTGATAACATGCGGGCGGTTAAGTGATAATTCTATCCATCTTAGCTATAATACTCCATGAGACACTCTCTCTCTCTCGCACGCACGCACACACACACACACACACACAGACACACACGAGTGACTTGTACTTGTATATAGATAGACCCAAGTAAATCCCTGGTTTTATTCATTCTCTATTTTCAGGAGAAGATTCTGCAGCATGAGCGCGAGAGGCGGGAGGAGAGACTGTCGGACGCCCGTGGCAATGATGTGTGGGAATACAGGAAGGAGGCGCCGCAGGATTGGAACTCTCCAGTCATCAGGACTCCACAGCCTGGCCAGACCACCATTCTAGGGAAAATACAAGAAACAAAGACATCACAAGGAACATTATCACAAGCTGAGAAACAGAGCATGTGTGTTGTGTCCTGACGCTGGAGCAGAAATTAGTCAGTTACCATTGCAGCCCTCCCAGTTATGGTAACCATGGCAACCCTCACAGTAATGATTAACATGGTAACCGGAGCCAGATAGTTACCATTTCAACATGAAGATTGTTGTCATGACTACAGCTGTTGGCTATTAAAGCTCATACAGGTAACCATAGCAAATGATGGTGGAGATGGAACCATAACCATGGTAACCAAGATAAACAATATTACATTATATGTTTCTTGATGGATGTGAGTGAAGATGTAGCACGTGATTAGGATGTGTGTGTTGTGTGGCCTTAACCCAGGAAAATATTCAATAAAACATTTGTATTATCACGGATTATCTTTTCTCTCTTACATTCTACCGCTTCCTTGGACCCGTGAAGATTCCTTGGTAGAATAGGTCTTCAGCAACCCATGCTTGCCGTGAAAGGTGACTATGCTTGTCGTAAAAGGCGACTAACGGGATCGGGTGGTCAGGCTCGCTGACTTGGTTAATGCATGTCATCGATCCCAATTGCGTGGATCGATGCTCATGATATTAATAACTGGATTGTCTGGACTCAATTATTTACAGACCGCCATCATATAGCTGGAATATTGTTTAGTGCGGCGTTAAACAACCAACCAACCAATCCTTGGTCTAGTGGATAGAGCGTCTGCTTGGAGAGCAGAACGTCGGTAGTTCGATCCCAGGCCACATCATACCAAAGTTGGTTAAAAGATGGTATTTGTTGTTACCCTGCCTTGTGCTCGGCATTAAGGGGATAAAATGGCCCCGAGTCCGTATACTGTGTCTGAGTGGGGTATCCATGTTAAATTGTTATCTAAGTGGAGTAGCATATAAAACCAGCACTAGTCAGGCTAGTACAGCAGTCACACACCCACCCATGAACCCCCACAGGCGCAGGTGCATGCACATCGCTATATAGGTGCAATAATCTCTGATATAAAAACCCATTTCAGGTCATGTCGCCTCTCTAACATTCTTTGCATATCCCAATTCACAATTCACTTGATGGTTACTTCATACTCGCCTCTTATTGGAGGCTGGTACCTCTCCGAGATCCTGTGCCTGATGTGTTGTACGCTGCTTCATACCCGTCCCTTAGTGGAGACAGGCGCTTATCAGATCCATCACTTATTAGAAGCAATACAGTATCCAGGTAACGGAATAAGCTGAGTGAGTGCTTATCCTGGCAAGTTGTCTCCTTTGGTTGGCTTCATTAGGCATGCATTGTTAAACAAGTATGATACAGGGAAGGGGGAGGATTTTTCCCTCATGTGAACACACCCTAATTACTCAGTGCTAAATTTCCCCGGCCGCGTCATACCAAAAGACGTTTAAAGATGGTACTTGTTGTTACCCTGTCTGTCGCTCGGCATTAAGGGGCTAAAACAAGGACTTGTCGGCTCGGAGTCTGAGTGTGGTATTCATGTTAAACTGCGGCATGGTATCTCAGTGAGCTAGCACTATAAATCGGCATCAGTCCGGACTAGTACAAGCAGCCACACAAACACAAACACACACACACGTACATGCACATCGCTATATAAATACAATAATCTTGGACGCGACATTAAACCCCATTTCACCTCACCACCTCAGTGCTAAATAACCAAAACATCTTTGATGACTGCAAGAGGTACACAATGGTGACCATGTTTATTTCATCTGATGATGTTGAGTACAGATACAGACAAGAGTCTCGGCTGTGCATATTTAGTGTACTTTTCTTGCTTGTTCTTCAACTGAAAAATAAAGTTTTACGAATATTTTAAAACAAAGGTTAATGTTATGTAATTCTTTTTCCTGAAGAAGGGACGATAAAACAAAACTATCAATAAACACAACCAATCACTATTACATCCAATTGTAACGCATCTACCCACAACCACAACCTCCCCATCAACCTACAACCACCCATCTACCAACTACCACAACCTCCCCATCTACCCACTACCACAACCTCCCCATCTACCCACTATCACCACCTCCCCATCTACCCACTTCCACAACCTCCCCTTCTGGATACATCTACCCTCCACAATATCCCCACATATCTGCATCTACCCACTATCACAACTTCCAAATCTTCCCACTACCACAGCCTTCCCATCTACCTACATCTACCCACTACCACAGTCTCCCCATCTACATACATCTACCCACTACAAACTCAACATCTACCTACATCTACCCACTACCACATTCACCCCCTCTACCTACATCTACCCACTATCACAACCTCCCCATCTACCCACAACCACAACCTCCCCATCTGCCCACAACCACAACCTCTCCATCTACCTACATCTACCCACTACCACAACCTCCTCCAACAGCCTACATCTACCCACTAGCACAACCTCCTCCAACAGCCTACATCTGCCAACGACCACAACCTCCTCCAACAGCCTACATCTACCCACTACCACAACCTCCTCCACCAGCCTACATCTGCCCACTACCACAACCTCCTCCAACAGCCTACATCTACCCACTACCACAACCTCCTCCAACAGCCTACATCTGCCAACGACCACAACCTCCTCCAACAGCCTACATTTACCCACTAACACAACCTCCTCCACCAGCCTACATCTGCCCACAACCTCCCCCAACAGCCTACATCCGCCAACGACCACAACCTCCTACACCAGCCTACATCTACCCACTACCACAACCTCCTCCACCAGCCTACATCTGCCCACTACCACAACCTCCTCCAACAGCCTACATCTACCCACTACCACAACCTCCTCCAACAGCCTACATCTGCAAACGACCACAACCTCCTCCAACAGCCTACATTTACCCACTACCACAACCTCCTCCACCAGCCTACATCTGCCCACAACCTCCCCCAACAGCCTACATCTGCCAACGACCACAACCTCCTCCACCAGCCTACATCTACCCACTACCACAACCTCCCCAAACAGCCTACATCTGCCCACAACCTCCTCCAACAGCCTCCATCTACCCACTACCACAACCTCCTCCAACAGCCTACATCTACCCACTACCACAACCTCCTCCAACAGCCTACATCTACCCACTACCACAACCTCCTCCAACAGCCTACATCTACCCACTACTACAACCTCCTCCACCAGCCTACATCTGCCCACAACCCCCTCCAACAGCCTACATCTGCCAACGACCACAACCTCCTCCAACAGCCTACATCTACCCACTACCACAACCTCCTCCACCAGCCTACATCTGCCCACGACCTCCTCCAACAGCCTACATCTACCCACTACCACAACCTTCTCCAACAGCCTACATCTGCCCACTACCACAACCTCCTCCAACAGCCTACATCTGCCCACTACCACGACCTCCTCCAACAGCCTACATCTGCCCACTACCACAACCTCCCCCAACAGCCTACATCTGCCCACGACCTCCTCCAACAGCCTACATCTGCCCACTACCACAACCTCCCCCAACAGCCTACATCTGCCCACGACCTCCTCCAACAGCCTACATCTGCCCACGACCTCCTCCAACAGCCTACATCTGCCCACGACCTCCTCCAACAGCCTACATCTGCCCACGACCTCCTCCAACAGCCTACATCTACCCACTACCACAACCTTCTCCAACAGCCTACATCTGCCCACTACCACAACCTCCTCCAACAGCCTACATCTGCCCACTACCACGACCTCCTCCAACAGCCTACATCTGCCCACTACCACAACCTCCCCCAACAGCCTACATCTGCCCACGACCTCCTCCAACAGCCTACATCTGCCCACTACCACAACCTCCCCCAACAGCCTACATCTGCCCACGACCTCCTCCAACAGCCTACATCTGCCCACGACCTCCTCCAACAGCCTACATCTGCCCACGACCACAACCTCCTCCAACACCCAAAGTGCCTTGTTGGAAGTATTCGAGAAGGAATTCTCCACATTGGCGTTCATTGTGACATTTAAGGGAGGTTCCACCTGGATGATACTTACGGAGTTCTACTGGGCACTGGATGCAACATGGCTCTGGCCCACAAATGATACAGTAGTAGCAAGGACGGGATCTTGCTGGCCTCATTGCTGTTATAGGAGGAAGAAGATGGTAGAACGAGAACCTTAAATTGTCTGCCAAAATCCTGTGCATACATTAAAAAAGAAATTGCCATGGATTTTTCAGAATTATGCATGATAATTATTGTATATGTACAAACAATTTGTCATGATGACCCTGAAATTACACGTGCATCCCGCTTATTACAGACATAACATGCCTTTAGTATGAAATTAGTCACACTTTCACAGTATATAGGGACAAAGTCAATTCAAACAAATTGTAAATTATTAAGGTGTTTTGACTGTGAAAAACAAACTGTTGACGGCCAAACCTCGTAAATGTTATGTCACACCTATCTGGAAAAGAGCGGTTATGTGCAATTGGAATGCATTAAACCGTACATACGCAAAACGTTGTTGCTAGGCGTTTTGGTGTTCATCGTAATACCATGCAGTCACTCTGGGGTCGGCACCAACAGACCGGCAACACCAGGGACTGATCACTTTCTGGACGTCCACGAGCACAGCAAAAAAAGTGGAGGTTACCGTCTTCCGGAAACCTTTTAAGATACCTTCAGCAACCTTCAAATTTCTTGGTATTTTCAAGATAATTTTTTTATGTGTTTCACACCAAGGTGAACCAAATGCACCCCCCAAATTTTAAATTTTTTTTTGTAAGGTTTCCGGGCCGGATCCAAAATGGGAAGGTATCCGGAAGGTTTCCGACTTGTTTTGCTGTGGAGTATAGCCACGTTGGCAAGATAATCCTATCTGTCTGGTTAACCTGTTTAATCGGTTTCAGATTGTAACCTTGACAGCCCGCAACATCCATGGCATACAGCCGATGAGTGCAAGGACTGTTAGCAGTCGATTATGAAAGCATGACATCCGACCACGGCGTCCAGTTGTACGTCATCGAACTGCACGTCCTGCGTGGTCAAGACATCTAAGGTTAAGGTTACATGACTGGAGGTGAGCCGCTTCACAGATGAGTCCAGGTTTCACCTTGACAGCAGGGGGGCACCGCGATTCGCTGTGCAGAGTTGCGTCCCTTGGGCACGCCAGAAACCTATGATTGTGGGTTCGAATCCCGTTTCGCCCCGATTTTGTTTCTAGGTTTGTCAGCACCATACCCGTGCTCGTGGGTTTCATCGAAGTGGTAAACGTCTGAGACCTGCATCACTTCGGGGTTTCCTCCCACATTAAGCTGACCCGCCGCGATATAACTGGAATACTGTTAAAAGCGGCGTTAAACCCAACTCACTCACTCACTTGACAGCAGGGATGGCTGTGTGTTGTTCAACGTACTGCATTCGCTGGTGCGGGTCTAACGGTGTGGGGAGGCATCGCTGCATATCACAGGGGCACTCTTGTGGTAACCGATAGCAATTTAAAATGTGTAGGGTACCATGACAGGGTTACTGGTCCTTACCTCCCTTTGACGTCCCATCACTTCACAGAAGGACAGTGCACAACAATGTGCAACATGTATTCAACACTGGCACAACACTGATCTGACACTGACACTGTTTTAAGAGTGATCCGATATTGGTTCAATAGTTGTCTAACACTAGAGCGACACATGCCCAACACTGGTAAAACAATTGTAAAACACTGATCCAATACTGGTAAAACAACTGTAAAACACTGATCCAACACTGGTAAAACAATTGTAAAACACTGATCCAATACTGGTAAAACAACTGTAAAACACTGATCCAACACTGGTAAAACAATTGTAAAACACGGATCCAACATTGGTAAAACAATTGTAAAACACTGATCCAACAATGGTAAACAATTGTAAAACACTGATCCAGCATTGGTAAACAATTGTAAAACACTGATCCAACATTGGTAAAACAATTGTAAAACACTGATCCAACACTGGCAAAACAATTGTAAAACACTGATCCAACATTGGTAAAACAATTGTAAAACACTGATCCAACATTGGTAAAACAATTGTTAAACACTGATCAAACACTGGTTAGCAATTGTAAAACACTGATCCAACAATGGTAAACAATTGTAAAACACTGATCCAACATTGGTAAAACAATTGTAAAACACTGATCCAACATTGGTAAAACAATTGTAAAACACTGATCCAACATTGGTAAAACAATTGTTAAACACTGATCAAACACTGGTTAGCAATTGTAAAACACTGATCCAACAATGGTAAACAATTGTAAAACACTGATCCAGCATTGGTAAACAATTGTAAAACACACTATCCAACATTGGTAAAACAATTGTAAAACACTGATCCAACATTGGTAAAACAATTGTAAAACACTGATCCAACATTGGTAAAACAATTGTAAAACACTGATCCAACATTGGTAAAACAATTGTAAAACACTGATCCAACATTGGTAAACAATTGTGAAACACTGATCCAACATTGGTAAACAATTGTGAAACACTGATCCAACATTGGTAAACAATTGTAAAACACTGATCCAACATTGGTAAACAATCGTAAAACACTGATCCAACACTGGTAAAACAATTGTTGAACACTGATCCAACATTGGTAAACAATTGTTAAACACTGATCCAACATTGGCAAAACAATTGTAAAACACTGATCCAACATTGGTAAAACAAAGGCCAAAAACAGTCCTAATAGTTATAGGCGCTAGCGGAGGCTGTCACTTCAGATGGTTGGGTAGGCAAAGTTATATGAGGAACTGATTAGTCATCATCAAGATGTATTGATTAACCCAACTCTCTTTTGGGGCTTAGGAAATCGTTGGTGGGCAAGTCATACTGGTCGTTTATTTCGGCTATATCTTCAACATGTGCTTACATAAACATTTATATCATCATGCCATGCCACACCAGAAGAAACATGTGTTAACTAAATGGATTGTTTGTTCCATTCTCAGATGGACTACAGCAGCTATGTTATGATTTAACCTCAAAACTTGGTTTAACCACAGTATTTTGACCTCAGTGTTCAACATGTAACACTTACTATTGACCGTGTAGATCCGGGGTAGAATCATCTTCCCGAGGCAAGAGAGTTAACTGACTATAAAAGTCCAGTTTCCACCCTTGCCGAACTAGGCTGGTATTATGGAGTTACATTTTGGCTGGACTAACGAGTCTTTGCATAGGCCAATCAAAATCGTGCAACGAAATCGAAATCCGGTTCGTAAACTGTCGTGTAGATTTCGGTCAATTGCAGGATTTGCAAAACATGTACACCGCCAACTCGTTGTCAACAAGTATTTTCCAGATCTTTTCATGTTTTTAAGGAAGGTCCTCACGCAATTTGATGCACTTCCCGTTGTAAGACCCGTGTTATCACAATATAGAACGTGATTGTCGATCAGATCGTCTTGACTGGGCGCCGCTGTTTTGTTTGAAGCAAATGCAAGTGATACGAGAGATGGAATGTGGTTGGTCCATAGGAGAGGCATAGAAGGGACATAACTCGTAATAGCCACTGGTGGCGCTACAATCGAGCCCAGGAATTCCAGCCTGGTTCGGCAAGGGTGGAAACAGGACTTTTAAAGTCAGTTAACTCTCTTGCCTCGGGAAGATGGCTGAATTCCATTCAGGTTAGGTCTTCCTAAGTCCTATGTATGTATTTAATGTATGAATCTGAATTTATTTTGGAGTGTATGTATCTATATACGTATGTATGTATGTGGTAGTAAACCCAACATCCAAGCTCACCTGGTAGTTTATCTGACGCTCATCCGAATAACATCAAGGCCATGATGTACAGGAGCGGTTTTGATTGGACTATGCAAAGACTCGTTAGACCAGCCTAGTTCGGCAAGTGTGGAAACTGGACTTTTATAGTCAGTTAACTCTCTTGCCTCGGGAAGATGAATTCAACATGCGATTGCAGCCTTAGAGCAAATGAATCTTTGGAAGTGGAGGGATGCTTTTCGTGATAAGATTAATGCAAAATAAACAGAAACAATCTTTGTTCTGTAGTCGTGTTATTTGTGTTGAAAACATATCACTAAATGAGTTAGTTATTGTAACATGTTTTTAATACAACCCATAATATATGTTTAGTCTGCTACCAAAATAGGAGTGACCGTCCCTCAGCAATTGTGTTACGCGAGAATCACATGGAGGAAACTAGTTTCAAAATAGACGTTGAGTACACTTACTTGCATCTGGATGGGCTCGTGTTATTCCTTCTGAAACCAATGAACATTAAAGATGATATACAGTTGGGGAAGGGGGTGTTATGCAGAGATTTCTATTGGATATGGAAAGGGTTTTATCGTTTTATTTATATATTGTCCACCCAGGGTCAATCCTGGCTGAAAATCCCTTTCCATAAATGAGTGAGTGAGTATGGTTTTACGCCACGTTTAGCAATATTCCAGCAATATCACGGCGGGGGACACCAGAAATGGGCTTCACACAATGTACCCATGTCGGGAATCGAACCCGGGTCTTCGGCGTGACGAGCGAACGCTTTAACCACTAGGCTACCCGACCGCCCCCTTTCCATAAATGAAAATGACAGAGACAAAGAAGTTCTGATATGGTGAAGCTTGCAATAACGAGCCAGGTGAAGCCCTGGTAGAGACAATGGATCCAAGTTTAGACGACATGTTGCAGCTATTGGTCCTGCAGTGATCCGGAACATGTCTGCAGGGGTGTATCAACTACCATTTGATTTGAAAACAGAACAAACCGCATTTGCCAGTTCACAGAATCACAAAACTGATGCAGGTCCCAGACGTTTACCACTTCGGTGAAACCCACGAGCACGGGTATGGTGCTGACAAACCTAGAAACATAATCGGGGCGAACCGGGATTCGAACCCACAATCATAGGATTCTGGCGTGCCCCAGGGACGCAACTCTGCATAGCGAATCGCGGGTATACTGTATAAAAGGAGATATTGCTGACATTGTGGGTGGCAGGTCCGCTCTTTTGTCTAAGCAGCAACAATTAAGTCTTCTGTTTCCTGCACAAGGCGGTGAGCTTAGAAAAGACTGTTGACATTCACGATGCTTATGAATTACACTTAAAACATTCAATTTTTTACATTGTCTAATCTGATGACAAACGTATTGTTCATACTCTGAACTGTAAACTCTAATACCGTATTCGACGTAATAAGCGCCCAGGGCGCTCTCAAAAATAGAAATAGGGGGCTCTTATTAGAATATTATTTTGGTGGAAAAAACAGAGTTGAAAGATAAATTTCGTGGTTTATGCTGACGGCCTGAACTGTTCATATACGACAGATATATTTTTCTAGAATTGAATTGCCAATAATTAAGGGTGTATATAACATACGAGTGCGTATTATACACGAATAAATAACTCTTGTGTACATTGATCAATCGGAAGGGGTGGTAATTTGGATTGTCCACTTTATTGGATTGTCCGCGTTTATTACGTCGAATACGGTATTAACTTTTCTTCAAAATTCGTGAACCTCGTACGGTGTACATGCTTACAACAGGATACGATCACGAAATCGTCCACTAATGTTGCCTGAAACTAAGGCGAATTTTCTAAGATGCAATCGTTTCTGATCTGAAATGTGTGTAATATTAGCCAGGAAAGCTGCAGAAACAGCCATCCAGTTTTGTTGTTGTTGTTGTTGTTATCATATTTCCATATTTTGACTTTTGGAATATTGCTGATGTTATCATGCTATGTACACATCGCGAGTATGCAGTAACTGCTCGAGTTGTTCAGCGTCTGCAACCACAATGAAACACTGCAGGTACAAGCCCTCTATGTATAGGCAGGCTGAGGAGGCACTACGGGTAGCTCAAAGGAGGCAGAAAAGAGGCAGAAGCATTGCCATGGTGTCTCAAGTGTTGTCGTGGTCGCCGAAAGGAGGCACGGCGATCGCCATACTCATGGTTCAATGCACCTGTGGGTCGCCCAAAGAAGGCACAAGGGAGGCAGAAGCATCGCCCAGATTTACGACAATATTTCAGCAGAACGCATCTATTACCTGGCGACCATTGGGCGACCACTGTGCCTTCATTCTGCAACAACGGCAATGCTTGTGCCTCCCTTCTGCCTCCTTTGAGCCACCTTTGAGCAACCAACCTCCTCGGCGACCTTTGTGCGACTGTTTTGAACATGTTCAAAAAATCACGGCGACCATGGCGTCCATGGCGATGTCTGAACCTCCTGTGTACCGCCTTGGAACGACCTAGGCAACCATTCCTTTGAGCCTCCAACGACGACCTGGCAAATTCTATGGTCGCACACGGGAGGCACAAAGGTCGCTATCCTGTGTAAAGGCCCCATTACATAGAAACATAATTTTCTGGGTTTAGGCGACCATTTAGCGTCCTAGCCAGTTTTTGAACACTCAAAGGTGGCACAAAGGTCGCTGTCATGTGTAAAGGGGGCTTTAGGTCAAAGTTTGCCATGGCCAGTTCGCCAAGTGAACACATCAGAGACCAACTTTACCGTCAGATTAGAACACGATCTTACCTAACAGTAAACAGACGTGAAAAATGGAATGACACACCTAATACCGAAGAGAGTCTGATGAACACTGCAAGACGTCGTGTGAGGGCATGGCTTGAAGCCAATGCGGTAAACGCGCGACATCGGCTGTGCCAAAATCAACTTCTTTACAGTTATTCGTGACCAACTCGTGTTATTCCGGGACAAGCCGAATTACTTCTTGCAGGTTACGGAAAGAGGCGAGTGGTGACGAATGCTTTACAGCTTGACTTTAATATCCACCATATTGTATTATACTGCGACTCCAAAATACACCCCTAGTCCTTGTTGGCCTCGTGGGTCCTGTGTCTTTACTGTCACTGGATTTAAATTCTGGATCGTTGTTGTCTATTTGCTTATGTCATAATGAGTGAGTGAGTGAGTGATTTGGATTTAACGCCGCTTTTAACAGTATTCCAGTTATATCGCGGCGTGTCAGCTTAATGTGGGAGGAAAGCTCGAAGTGATGCGGGTCTTAGACGTTTACCACTTCGGTGAAACCCACGAGCACGGGTATGGTGCTGACAAACCTAGAAACATAACCGGGACGAACCAGGATTCGAACCCACAATCCTAGGTTTCTGGCGTGCCCAACTCTGCACAGCGAATCGCGGCGCCTTAGACGACTGGGCCACCCGTGCCCCCTTATGTCATAATGACAGTGTACAGTTTATAAAAATTTTTTGGTGAAGACGTTCATGTAGTTTGGTATAGCTTTTTTACTTGTCAGTCTCTGTTAACGTTTTTAGGTACCATCATTTTCATTGGGTGCATTTGTTTATTTGACACGTGATTTTCTGTTTTCTGGTGTGATTGATAATCTCTGGTCACGACGAAAACATTTCAATATATCTTTTAGGAATGTAAAATTTCCCGTCGTATTTATTTTTTGTTTTATGATAAATAAATGTATATTAGAAGATGTAAATTCTAAAAACAATTTGTGGACTTTTTTAACCTTATTAAGACGATATTTTGGAAAGGTTATAAAATCGACAACTGCACAATATTGTAAAATATAGGTAAATTTTGAATATGTATTATACATAAATCCAATTCGATTAGGTTTTGGAAAAAAATGGAATTACAAAGAATATTTAAGAAAACTTCAACAGTGAGGAGAAAATGTCATTCTGTTGAACTGTTCATTCATGACGCTCTTCAAATTAATTCAGTTGTCAAAAGCTTGTGAAAGTGAACAACTTGTTATGCGTCGTTGATCTGCCTTTACTTACCTGCTATAGGAACAATGCAGGCGAGCAGCAGCATCAACAACGTAGCCGTCTTCATCTTGATTTGGGGCTCATCGACGATCTTACTGATTATTTATCACTGAGGCCTCGTCCGGGTCGATTCGTCATAAGCGCTAAGTGTTTTATTGATGATAATGTCGCATAACAACTTAGTTTAATAATTCAGTGACAGATGTGTATTTCCTGATTTATTATCAGTCAACCAGTCCTAGCTTCAGAGCCATTTGGCTCAATTTTATTTCATTTCATGCAGCTGTTACACATTTTAAAAACTTACTTTCACACTTAGGCCATCCATACTTGTGTTTCAGGTAACCAGACCGACCAATTGTTGTACTTATGACCCAATCGTCAACAAATCCACATTTTACAAGTAGCAAAAGAATTGGATATTTCCACATATTATCTTTATTGTCTAAGCTGTAGCTATTTTGATGGCGATCTGCATTAAACATTATCAATGCAAAATATTAAATAAAAATACAACCTATCTACCGATCCAAATCTGTCGGGGCCATAATACCTGAAACATAAAATTTCTTTCTGTTGGCCTGAAACATAAAACGATATAGATTTGACATGCACTTTAACAAGTGAAATTTTATTACTGTTGTTGTGCCGGGAATTACGAAATTTCGTCGGAAATATATGCATAAAAGGTATCAGGACAATCTACAACATGTTGCAACTATTCCAAACAACCAATTAATGTTTCTCCTATCACGTCATAGTTCGAGCTGACTCGTCAAATCCTGCTCCATTATGTAGCTGCACAGAACAGATCCAACATGTGCGGGACCAGAGACTGTTCCGTGGACGAACATTAAACATGGGGTGTCATCGAAAGTAATTAAATATCAGCATGATTAGCGTGATTAGGTTCTCCTGTCTTTATCAGCTGGTCTACATATTGTTTTTATCAAAATCATTGGTCGCTGGTCAAAATAAATTATTGAATAAATGGACTATTGTTTAGGTTTTAAGAATATAGGTACTGTACGATGAGAAGAAGTGAAATGTCAAATTCACTATTTCCCTATTGGTGCATATTTGTGAAGTGTGCGAGGAAACAGTATTTATAGTGTTTATATGGGAACAAAACTACAAACTGTTTGGAGTGCCAGTGAAGCTATGAATAGTATTTGAACAAAAGTTTAATATATACAAGTCATTGAGCACTTGTTCATGTTTGTCCCAGTCGGACATTGAACGAATTTGTGATTTATTTCACTTCCATGATTATCAGACTCAGCATTAATCATGTGAATAAAAGAACCTTTGAACTGGAATTTTTATGTTTTTTCACTTTCCTGAATTTAATGGTGGCCAGTGATAAGATTAAAATTATGAACATAAAAAACTTCCAGATAGTAAACACATTGCCCAGCTGTCAAACATACAACCATTTTGCTGACCTTTATATCATGTATACATTTAGCAGTTGGCTTACTTCTACGAATTCCAAGCTTTGGATTCCAGCTTCTAGAGCCACAATCCACAATCAGAAAATGAAATTAAAAAATATTTATTTTATTGCCAAACTGCTCTTTCTTTGATGGACAACAAAATTTCAATTTACAACTACAAAATGTAATTAACGATTAACTTCATGAATAACGATTCATTCAATACATTTAATGTCGTCTCTGAACTCTGCAAACCTCTTTCGAAGAGACAGAATCCGTCATGAATGTAAAGACAGATACATGAGATAAATGATCAATACTGTAACAATATTTAACATCGTGCTCTTTAAACAGTCCTGCAAGCATTTTTTTCAACTAAAGGAACCGACTTTAGCGACTTCATGCCAAAAATAATGCACGCATATTGAACGACACATCTGATTTTTATTTATTCGCACACTGACGTACGTACGGTGGCCCATACCCGCCCTGGTGAGATCATTTTTCACTGTATGCCTCTATATTTTATCTGGCGGCCTCCAAATACTTTTCTGTCGGCCGCCAGATACTTCCACTGGTGAGATCATTTTTCACTGTATGCCTCTATATTTTGCCAGAATTACTTCCAGATCAGTGCCCTGGCAATCGTCAGGTTGGAGATTGTATCCGAAAGATTGAGCTTTGATTCTAAAGTAGGTATCACCTGCTTGATGAGCCATCAGCAGAGAATTAGATCTCACCAGTTGAAGTAATATAGAGGCATACAGTGAAAAATGATCTCACCAGTGGAAGTATCTGGCGGCCGACAGATAAAATATAGAGGTATACAGGGAAAAATGATCTCACCAGTGGAAGTATCTGGCGGCCGACAGATAAAATATAGAGGTATACAGGGAAAAATGATCTCACCAGTGGAAGTATCTGGCGGCCGACAGATAAAATATAGAGGTATACAGGGAAAAATGATCTCACCAGTGGCGGGTATGGGCCACCGTACGCAATCTTATTGGCTAGAATAAGTCTGTAAGCCATACAACATAAAATGTGTCCTTATTGTCGCACGCCGCTGATAATATATGAGTTTGTGATATATCTTGCGTAAATCTTCAACATATTGTTTATTTTGATCTTGAGCGCCAGCCCATGTCACCTCTGTCAGTAATATTTGGAAACTTACCGATAAACATGGTAACGCCTATAACTAACGCCTAAAGAAACCTTTATATTTTGGTTTCAGACAGCATGTTTACCGTGTTTCTTCTGAACAACAAGGGGGCACGGGTGGCCCAGTCGTCTAAGGCGCCGCGATTTGCTGTGCAGAGTTGCGTCCCTTAGGCACGCCAGAAACCAATGATTGTGGGTTCGAATCCCGGTTCGCCCCGATTATGTTTCTAGGTTTGTCAGCACCATACCCGTGCTCGTGGGTTTCACCAAAGTGGTAAACGTCTGAGACCTGCATCACTTCGGGCTTTCCTCCCACATTAAGCTGACACGCCGTGATATAACTGGAATACTGTTAAAAGCGGCGTTAAACCCAACTCACTCACTCACTCACTCTAAACAACATGAACAATTCTAAAAGTAGCGTCTGCCATCATGTTCAACTTTTTCAAGTGTGGGCTGATATTTTGACGTATTTGCTCAGCAATAAGGGGATAAAACAAGGATTGGTCGGCTCGCAGTCAGTATCTGAGTGGGATGTCTTTGTTAAACTGCGGTGTGGTATCTCAGTAGACTAGCACTAACAAAACAGCATTAGTCCGGGCTTGTCCAAGCACACACACGCGCATGCATGTCGCTATAAACGGTCAATAGTCTTTAATATGGCGTTAAAACCCATTTCACCTCACCTTACCTCGCTTACATTCTTTGCATATCCTACACATTTATATCCCCTTTGATATCCACTTGATAAAATGTTGTTCTTTAATCTGTTACTTTGTGAACCCAGTTATATTACTTTAAGCGATATGTTCAATAGTTCAATGTTTGAGAACTACTGGCTGGAATCCATATTGCAACTAGTTCAATGTTTGACAACTGATGTCAGCCACTACTGGCTGGAATCCATATTGCAACTAGTTCAATGTTTGAGAACTGATGTCAGCCACTACTTGCAGGAATCCATATTGCAACTAGTTCAATGTTTGAGAACTGATGTCATCCACTACTTGCAGGAATCCACATTGCAACTAGTTCAACGTTTGAGAACTGATGTCAGCCACTACTGGCAGGAATCCATATTGAAACTGGTTTCAAGTACATGACTGTCACATGGCCAACAGTTGATGATACATAACAGTTCAAATATTTTTAATTTCAAGTTTACACGATATATCTCTTTTCCATTGGACGAGAGGTCGATCACATGACAGCGAAACTGAAGTTTATAAGTGTATTTATTACCTACGAGGGCACACAAATCCGGGTTCATAAAAATCATATGTGCCCTAGGGTCATATCACATCACGAGACAACAGTGTATTGTTTCCGTCATCCGGACGGCATTTTTGACGTCATTCGAATCTTATTATGACGTGAGGTCGGAATGACGTCGCACTAGAAACGACATCATAGCTGAAGACTGTTGACATCATTCGACAAATTGTGGTTCCTCTGCTGTTGCGACTTGCTGTCCTTATAGTAAACACTAAAATTCTAAAAACACTAAATGTCTCTGTATGTAGACATCTTCTTCGGTAATAAATATACCATTATATTCGCGTTCATGTCATACTATGTTTACGACACTGGTGCCTAAATTCCGGTATTTTCCTCGCTTTACCTCGGGATATACCTCGCGTCGTAAACATAGTATGACATGAACACTCATAATATCCTCTATGAACGACATATTTTGACGTTCATACGTATTTCACGAGACTGTATTCTTGAAATGACGTAAACACTGACGGATTACTTCCACATTCCTGGGGAATCCCATGGGGAGTCCTTAGTTCGAAAAAATACAAAAGCGTTGTTTCTCACTTTAGACCTTTTAATCTTGAACTTAGCCTTTTAGCATACATTGGGGTAAGTCATTGAGTTTGACTGCATGCTTGTTCAAGGATAATCTCGTCACAACCTAAAACAAAACGATGAAAAGCACATCGAAACTATCGTAGTATCGACTCGATCCGTGTCTAGGCTATAGCGGCAGTCTTCGGCAATCTATAAATTTACCTTAGTATTTATGAGACACATCTTTACAATCAATGGTCGGCCAATTGATCAGTGTTGACTAACACTTGTAATAGCCACAGGTTCATTAACAACTTCGGAAATCCTTGCATCACGTTTACCGTGTCGGCCATGTTGACTTCTTGTATTTGATGTAAATGTATTTAGACGCGCTGTCATTGTGACAGACATACTGAGGTATGAACGTACGTTCATACAGTTTGACCCTCACTCTATGAAGGTTCATACTCCAATGAACACACACAAAGTGAAAGTCAATTCTTAAATGTACGCCTAATTTCTGGTTAGCACAGAACAACATGTCTTTGTGCGCAGGATGTGTCGTTACATTGTTTATAGTGAAATAATGCAGTATCACTACTCAGTTGCTGCGAGAGGTATCACCGTATTTCCTCTAATAAGCGCCATTCTTTGAACAAGTTCCCAACCAGGTCTGTAATTAAGACCCTGTGATTGCCTAATTTGTTTTTTTACAACACACATAAATAAGTATGAAAATATTTTTTAAAACATTCCTAACTGTAAAATATTACACTAAACATGTTATTCGGCAACAATCATGAGAGGAAGGCACCCCTGTTCTAGACTGGTTTACCTGCCTTAGAGCGTTTGCGCTCCTCGCCTGCAGCCGCTGGGAGGCGAAGTGCAGGGTATCAGTCTAACTCTATCCGACCTATTTCCCCATACAGCATTTCGCCGCGGTGAACCATTGACCTATTTCCGTGAAACGGGTCTGTCTGTCAAGAGGGACGGAGACAAGCCTTCAATATATCACTATGCGGATACGTTGACCCATTACCGTGGCGCGTATGTGACTGTCGAGAGGGACGGGGACAGACCTAAAGTATATCGCTATGTGGGACACACTTGTTGATAAAAGTGGCAAAAATCCTCGGAATTTTTCCACTTTTATCAACTCGTGTTGATATATTTGATATCAAAAGACACTCGTGTGAGATTCTCTATTAATTAGATTCACGGTGTTTATTAGAGACAATACGCTGTGTATGGGACGGAGTAAGACGCGTGGGCCCCATTGAATTCGGGTCCTGCAAGGTTGTCTCCTTTGGTTGGCTGCAGAGGGCGGGTTTGGTGTTATAGAGAGGGGAGGAGGGGGAGAATGTCCTCCCTTACGTGAACACACCCCTAAAGTACATCCTTATAAATGGAGCTCACGCATTCATTCAGAGGTAAATAAATAAAACGCCTTTCATGATCGCAAGAGGTACACGATATGGACCATGTTTATTTCTTCTTCTGATGTTGAGTACAGATACAGCCAAACCCCAAGGGAGTGAATGTTTAGTGTACGTTTCTTGCAAGATCTCGATCTGAAAACAATATATTGTTTTACAAATGTAAAGAAGTAAACATTAATGAAAAGTTATTCTTATATGTAAAGGAGTGCAACATAAATATCAATACAAAAACACCAATTCCCTTTTACATCCAATCAAAACCATCATCTACCACATCCTCCTCGCCAACCTACATCCACCAACTGCCACAGTCTCCCCATCTACCCACTACCACAACCTCCCCATCTACCCACTACCACAAACATCCTTAATCTACCCACTACCACAGCCAATCCCAACCTATCGACATCTACCCACTTCCTCCCCATCTATCGACATCTACCCACTACCACAGCCAATCCCAATCTATCGACATCTACCCACTACCACAGCCAATCCCAATATATTGACATCTACCCACTTCCTCCCCATCTATCGACATCTAACCACTACCACAACCTCCTCATGTATCGACATCTACCCACTGCCACCCCCACCCCCCATCATCCCACCCCACCCATATATATATATATATATATATATATATATATATATACATCTACCCACTTCGACAAACCTCCCCATCTACCCACTACCACAAACATCCTTCATCTACCCACTACCACAGCCAATCCAAATATATCGACATCTACCCACTACCAAAGCCAATCCCAATCTATCGACATCTACCCACTACCACAGCCAATCCCAATCTATCGACATCTACCCACTTCCTCCCCATCTATCGACATCTACCCACTACCACAGCCAATCACAATCTAGCGAAATCTACCCACTTCCTCCCCCATCTATCTACATCTACCCACTACCACAGCCAATCCCAATCTATCGACATCTACCCACTACCACAGCCAATCCCAATCTATCGACATCTACCCTCTTCCACAACTTCCCTATCTATCGACATCTACCCACTTCCTCCCCATCTATCGACATCTACCCACTACCACAACCTCCCCATCTCTCGACATCTACCTACTTCCACAACCTCCCCATCTATCTACATCTACCCACTACCACAACCTCCCCATCTATCGACATCTACCCACTACCACAACCTCCCCATCTACCTACATCTACCCACTACCACAACCTCCCCATTTATCTACATCTACCCACTACCACAACCTCCCCATCTATCTACATCTACCCACTACCACAACCTCCCCATCTATCTACATCTACCCACTACCACAACCTCCCCATCTACCTACATCTACCCACTACCACAACCTCCCCATCTATCTACATCTACCCACTACCACAACCTCCCGATCTATCAACATCTACCCACTACCACAACCTCCCCATCTATCTACACCTACCCACCTCCGCAACCTCCCCATCTATCTACATCTACCCACTACCACAACCTCCCGATCTATCAACATCTACCCACTACCACAACCTCCCCATCTATCTACACCTACCCACCTCCGCAACCTCCCCATCTATCGACATCTACCCACTACCACAACCTCCCCATCTATCGACATCTACCCACTACCACAAGCTCCCCATCTATCTACATCTACCCACTTCCACAACCTCCCAATCTCTCGACATCTACCTTCTTCCACAACCTCTCCATCTACCCACTACCACAAACATACTTCATCTACCCACTATCACAGCCAATCCCAATCTATCCACATCTACCCACTGTCACAACGTTCTCGTCTACCCACTAGTACATCCTACCCCATCTCCCCGAGGCAAGAGAGTTAACTGACTTTATAAACCTATTCATTGGGATCTCTATTAAGTAAGAGAGTTCTTTCTATAGGCATTACAACCTATTGTGAGGTTTTACTTTCAAAGTAAAACCTATTAAGAGGTTTTACTTTCAAAGTGAAACCTATTATGAGGTTTTGTTTTCGTTCTGGAGGTTTTACTTTGAATGTAAAACCTCAAATCCCAGGTTTAACCAAGTAACTGAAAAAATGACTACAAGTAGCAATTCAAAATTTTAATTCAATTAAAATTGAATGTCATGTGACTGGGTAACAAAATGAAAGTCGTCGTCGCTCATCTTTCCACTTTTACGACTCTGGTGAAAGGAGACCGCCTCTGTGGTCTAGTGGTAGAGCGTGCGCCCGGAGAGCGGAAGGTTCGGGGTTCGATGCTCGGCCGCGTCATACCAAAAGACGTTAAAAGATTGTACTTGTTGTTACCCTGTCTGGCGCTCGGCATTAAGGGGCTAAAACAAGGACTGGTCGGCTCGGAGTCAGTATACTGTGTCTGAGTGGGGTATTCATGTTAAACTGCGGCATGGTATCTCAGTGAGCTAGCACTATAAATCGGCATCAGTCCGGGCTAGTACAAGCAGCCACACACACACATACATGTGCATGCACGTCGCTATATAAGTGCAATAATCTTGGACGCGACGTTAAACCCCATTTCACCTCACCTCACCTCTGGTGAAAGGACAGCGAGGTTTCAAAACACCTGCTTTTAAACAAGTGCTTATCAATGCTGCACAATTTGCACGTGAAGAAACTGCTAGCCGTTACGTCACAACTACCTCTGTGTAACAGTTGGATTGTTTAAAGTCGTAAATCTTGTAAAGCGAAAGACACCTTTTAAATTTGCGAATTTTCGTTTTGAAAAGTTTAAAAGAAGTGGAATATTGCAACACAAACATTTAGAGACCGAAGATTTCACTTTCATTTAAAAGTAAGTATTTTAGTTGTGTTTTGTTGTTGACACATCCATGTGCTCTTGACCGCCTGGCAAGTCAGCGAATTTCACGTGCAAGTTATGATATCACGTCTTCAAGGAAGCGCTATAATGAAGCGCCTCATTTATAGATGCTCGTTATAACATTTAATCAATGTAGACGGTTTATAAGTATGGAAAAACACTTTCCCTCGGTTTTGGTTGACAGAGCATGCCCTGGGGGTCGGGAAAAACCGCGGGGCTTCGCCCCCTTGGACTTTCCCTCTCCCCAGGGCATGCTCTGTCTACCAAAACCTCGTGAGCATGTTTTCTCCAATCCATAAAAGTCCAGTTTCCACTTTTAAAGTCAGTTAGCCCTCTTGCCTCGGGAAGATGATCCTACCCTAGCCGCCAATAAGGAACTGTTGACCATTGTTGAGTGATACATTGTGATAGTCAGCACAAGTGGATTTTGAAAAGATACAGGCAATACCAACATAGGCGCTCATTGTAATATTTAAGATAGGTACCAGCTGGGTGACACTTACGGTGTCTCCTTGAGCATGGACAGCATGGTTTGTGCCCGCACGCAAAACATGTGATGCACCCACCGTTCGGCCGATGCCAGAATGACCTCTGCTTCAGGCGAACCTCCCTCGTGTCGGAACTGCTTCTTTCTGTCTCTAATGCCGCTGTAGGTAGAAAAGGGATGAACTAGAACATTGTACTGTGAAATGCTGCCCCAAACGTGTTGGTAAATTTGAAAATGTTCGTATTTAAGGACCTATTCTAACACGCAATTCCCAAACGAGGAGTGGTTACTGAATGCATTCTCTTCATTTAGGAAATTTGTCAGGATGTTTGGCAAAGTCCTTACTATACGTTATGCAGTTGTTTTCTCTGAAAACTTTGAGAGAAAATCGAGTGAACAATAAATTTTAAACAGCTTAACACTGCAAATTACGGTTGCCTAGGTGACAAGACAATGTGAATTAAATGTCCTCAAGAGAGAAGATAAAAACTACAATAAGATACCCGTTTTTGAGTGGATGTTTTGTGGAAATATCGTTGTGTTTTTGTTCATTTTCTGAGTAGTGTTACTTTTGTCAGTGGCAGCTAGTTGAAACCTTCGTGAAAGAGGCATTCCTAAAATGTTAAGTGGTCTGATGGCCTATGGCGATCCTCCAACGACAGTCCCATGATTAGAGTGATCTTGAACTTGTAGTTATTTAAAGTCTTAACGCTTGAAACCAAAGCGCTTGGCATCTTCTTTGAACTCCCTGGTATAGAAAGCTTTGCCGTTCGGAGGTTGTTTACAGTTACCAACGTCAGGGACAAACAACAAGATTCCAGACGCTAATGGGTAGCAGTTCGTAGGAAGCAGGATGTGCCTATATCAGAGTGAAACGATGGCCTCCTTCTACAAACTGACTTGCGTCATATCTGCTTGCCCTTTGTGGACGGGATACCTATAGGAAAACACGGAGTTTTCTGCCTCCAGTTCAGTCTCCAAGTGAGGAGCAAATCAAGATTTGGAAGAGGACTTGGGGAAGACCTTCCGTTAGTGAAAAATTTGATGTCATGAATGGAATTCCCCATGTGATAAAACATGCCAAGCGTTGAAAATAGCCAAAGTGCTAATTAATCTTTGAAAAGGAGGAATGATACTTGTGATAAGAATGATGCCAAATTCACACAAACAATTCTCGTTCGGTAGTCGTGTTATTTGTGTTGGAAGCGTGTCACGAAATTAGTTAATTATTGTAACATGTTTATAATACTTCCTAATAAATAAATGTTCCCACCCCTCGTGTACCATTACAGCGTATATACAGAGTTAGTGAGTGAGTTGGGTTTAACGCCGCTTTTAACATTATTCCAGTTATATCACGGCTGGTCAGCTAAATGTCGGAGGAAATCCCGAAGTGATGCAGGTCTCAGTCGTTTACCACTTCGGGGAAACCCACGAGCACGGGTATGGTGCTGACAAACCTAGAAACATAATCGTGGCGAGCGGGATTCGAACCAACAATCATAGGTTTCTGGCGTGCCCAAGGGACGTAACTCTGTACATCAAATCGCGGCGTGTTAGACTTGGCCACCCGTTGATGCCAGTGCATTTCACAAATACAAATTAAACGTTATTTTATATACATATTATCTTGTCAAGCCGTATATGTAGTGTGGTATAGTTTCTTTTACTTGCCAGTCGGTTTACGTTTTAAGGTACCATCATTTTCATTGGATGCGGTCGGGAAGCCTAGTGGTTCAAGCGTTCGCTCGTAACGCCGAAGACCCGGGTTCGATTTCCGACATGGGTACAATGTGTGAAGCCCATTTCTGGTGTCCCCCGCTGTGATATTGCTGGAATATTGCTAAAAGCGGCGTAAAAAACATACTCACTTACTTCATTAGACGCATTTGTTTATGTGACACGTGATTTTCTGGTGTGGTTGATAGTCTCTGGTCACGACGAAAATAATTCATTTTATCTTTTTGAGATGTAAAACTCCCGTCGTATGTATATTTTGTTTATTGATAAATATATGTATATTAGATGGTGTAACTTCAAAAGAACAATTTATGGACTTTTTTAACCTATTTTTAAACTTTTTAAGATGAATGGAAATGTATTTTCAAATTAATAACGTTATTCAGAAAGGCTACAAAAGGTTGTCCATTTAATACAAATTTGTAAAATTCAGATATACAAAAACATATACAATTATACAGGTCCATACAAAACATAATAAATTTAATAATTGCAAAAAAATATTTTTGATAACGCTTCAAATTAATTCAACAGTATAAGGCTAAAGAAAGATAGCATCTTGTTAAGCTCTGCTGCTGAACATTTACCTACCTGCTATAAAAAATATGCAGGTGAACAGCAGTATCAACAGCGTAGCCGTCTTCATCTTGCTTCTGAGCGAATCACAGATCTTAATGACTGTTTATCACTGAGGCCTCGTCCGGGTCAGTTCGTCATAAGTAGCGAGTGTGTTGTGGCTGGTTATGCCACATAACAACTTAGTTTAATTACTCAGTGACAGATGTGTATTTCGGTATTAATGATCAGCCCACCAGTTCTAGCTTCAGAGCCTTTTGGCTCAATTTTATTTCATTTCTTGCAGCTGTTACCGATTTTAAAAACTTACTTTTACACTAATGCCAACCATACGAGAGGGGGTCAAATCAAACAGAACCAACAATTGTCAAAATGTTTTGTTTTGTTTTTTTCAACATAATCTCCCTGCGTTTCAAAACACTTCTCATATCGATAGTGAAGCTTTTCAATTCCAGTCAATGAGAAGTTTTCTGAAGCCACCCTGAGAAACCATTCACGGCAGCTTTGAGGTCATAGTTGTAGCCATAGCGCTTTCCACGAAGGTGTTCTTTCAGTTTAGGAAACAGGTGGAAATCACCTGATGCCAGGTCTGGCGGGTTTGGAGGTAGGGGAATCTCCTTGAACCCGCATTGTCGCACAACAGCTTTTGCAAGTCGAGAGGTGTGAGAAGAGGCATTGTCATGAAATAGTAGAACTCCAGCAGTCATCATTCCTCGCCGCTTTTCTTTTGATAGAATATTTCAGTCGTTGAAGCAAATCAGCATAGTAGGCTTGGGAAATCGTCTTTTGACTTTCTAAGAAATCAACAAGGATCACATCCTTGCATCCCTGAATACAGTTGACATAACTTTCTTCACTGACCTTTATGACCTAGTGTCATCATCAAGGCTGGTTCTCCCAGGCTTAAACATATCTGCCCAACGTTTAACAGTGGAATAGCTAGGGCACTTATCCCCATACACTTGTGACATGCGGTCATGAATTTCTTGGGGAGTACCTTTATTTAAAGCTTGATGACTGCTCGGTACTCGTTCTTTTCCATTTCTGTGTCAATTTGAACCCCTATCACTTTCAACTGGCTGTCACTAATATACAAAAGTCCTCAACAGACCAAATACACCTGCAATGAACTACTCAAACAATGTACTATATTGACTAGTTCACTTTGTTTATGGCCCATAGTTGAAAGCTTAGAACCTTTTGATCAGCCCTCGTACTTGTGTTTCAGGTAACCAGACCGACCCATTATTACCCGTGACATGTGAACCAGCCGTCAATAAACCCATATTTTAAATTAGTAAAGGAATTGGATATTTCCGCATATTATCATAATTATGCAAATAATATCAGTTCTAATCAAGCCATCTGCGTTCAATATTATTAATATAACTGTTAAATAAAACAACAACCTACCAAGTGACCAGAACCATATCTGTTAGGGCTGTGTCTTCTGAAACACACGAATTGTTTTGTTAACTTTAAACACAAAACTATTAAATTTAATATGCATTTAACTACTGTTATATGACCTTCACATTTAATTGTTATGTCGAGAATAGTGAGTGAGTGAGTGAGTATGGTTTTACGCCGCTTTTAGCAATATTCCAGCAATATCACGGCAGGGGACACCACAAATGGGCTTCACAAATTGTACGCATGTCGCGAATCGAACCCGGGTCTTCGGCGTGACGAGCGAACGCTTTAACCACTAGGCTACCTGACCGCCCCTCGAGAATAATGAAACTCCTAACTCGGGGATATGTGAATAAAAGGTATCAGAACAATCTACAGCTCATTTTAACTGTTCCCAACATAAGCTTAATGGTTATCCTATCACTTCATATTGAGAGCTTACCCATCAATGCCTGCAACACTCTGTAGCTGTGAAGAATGAATGGGACATTTCAGGACCAGAGACTGTTTCATGGATAAGCATTAAACAGGGGTGGTACGGAAGCGTAGTAGGGCCACGGTGAATTTTGTTGTTGTCTAAGTATCTCCTACGTAGAACTTAGTATCTCCTACGTAGGACTAAGTATCTTCTACGTAGGACTTAGTATCTCCTACGTAGGACTTAGTATGGCCTAGAATTACTATCTCCAACGTACATGTAGGACTTAATATCTCCTACGTAGGACTTATTATCTCCTACGGAGGACTTAGTATCTCCTACGGTGGGACTTAGTATCTCCTACGTATATGAGGAGGGGGGGGGGGGGGGGGGGGAGGGGGCAATTGTGATTTTTTGATTTGTGATTTTTGTTCAATTGCGTGATTGTTAGGCTCAACTTTATTCATGTTAACATAAACGCCCATTGAATTGGATGTTTTTTTTCCATTTCTTTATTTTTAGAGCCGTCAGAATCCGTAATAAAAATAAAATGCATTATTAACATAAAATATTTAAGAGTGCACAGCAAACATGATATCATATTGCCTCGCATTCACACACAGCTACAGCCATTCAGCTGACACATATCATGTTATATCTGTGGCTTGCTAATGGCCAATTTTAAGGTATGGATCCGACCTTCTAGAGCCACAATCCACAATCAGATAATATAATAAAAATATTTGTACTTGTCCAACTGCCCCATGTACGATGGATAACAAAATTTAATTTCACCATTACAAAACTCTAACAAAAATTAAATTAACAATACATTTAAGGTCGTCTTTGGATTCTGCAAACCTCTTACAAAGAGAAAGAAACCGTCTTGGAAGTAAAGTAAATATTTTTAGGTTTTATATTTTTCAACTAAACCACCCGACTTAAGCGACTTCATGCCCAAAATAAACAAATATTGAACAACACAATTGATTTGTTATATATTTTTACACTGACAAAACCATGCAAACTAATTGGTTGGAAAACAATCGGTAAAAAACAAACTACAAAATGTGAACATTTTCGCACACTGCTGATTACACATGAGTTTGTTATATATGTTCAATATTGACCAGAGTTGTAAATCATCATCATCATCATCATCATCATCATCATCACGGAGATATATATATATATATATATATATATATATATATATAACCACTCCATTGCTGCCAGAGGTATTACCTTATTTCCTGACCCGTGAAGATCCGGGGTAGAATAGGTCTTCAGAAACCCATGCTTTCCGTAAAAGGCGACTATGCTTGTCGTAAGAGGCGACTAACGGGATCGGGTGGTCAGGCTCGCTGACTTGGTTGATGCATGTCATCGTATCCCAATTGCGTTGATCGATGCTTATGATGTCAATCACTGGATTGTCTGGTCCATAATCGATTATTTACAGACCTCCGTCATATAGGTTGAATATTGCTGATTGCGTTAAACAACAAACAAACAAACAAAATAACCTTTATTCCTCTCACAATAATTTAACTCCGGCGCTGAAAAGGGACCCTTCATTTCTAAGCTTTTATTTATTCCAGGGAGAAGTAATTTAAATCTAACATATTAAGCGCTTTTTAGAGACACGGCGCTTATTGTTTTGATGCTGCTTCGTGCCCGGTGCCCATTGGAGAGAGTCGGCTATTAGATTGCCATCGCTTATTTGAGGAAATACCGTATGTAGAGAAAGGAATACGCCGTGTGGGAGACGGCGTTAGACTGTCGGCGAGGTCGGACGTGTTGCCAGGCGCTCTCGCCTGTTTTGTTATATGGGGTCAAAATTGTGTTTTTATTTTTGAATAGGTTTTTTATATCACCAAGGTAAGTTTATATATCTGTTAGAATCAAATATTGGCTTATTTTGTTGAAATATTTACTGTTGTTTGGTTATGTCGTTGCATCACGGACTCCTGGCCCCACGTGGTTGGTAACAGTTTTCGTTGGCAGTGTTTTTGGTTTTGGTGAGTCAACGTGAAATGTGAGATTGAACTTCAAACAATTAAAACATATTTTCAGCTCGTGGTATTCAGAAAAGTATTGGTAATGTTGAGTTCATGAAAAAAACTTGAAAAAAATGATCTTGATGAGGTGTCTGCTCGTCAATCGTCGACGCACGGTGTCCGCACTAATGTGTCGCTGGTGTGTCCCCATGGTCTGTCGAGCAGTTTCCGCAGCAGTGACAAAGCGATTTTGAAGATGCCGTCCCACAATCTGACGATCCTGACGTCGGGTGGTAACCTTTGGCCCTCCACTACGTGGTCGGTCATCTGTAGTGTTGGTGGTCTGGTACCGTTGCTGGAGCCTGTATATGATCCTTACGTGGACTTGAAATGCATTGACTACTTCCCGGGTGGTTTGTTCAGCTTGGAATCGTCCAAGGGCTTGGTATCGCTGATTTCTTGTCAATCTTGGCATGTGGTAGCAATTCAATAACGAATAAATGTTATCCGATCTGGATGGATTTTAATGGGGGAAGAAATGGAGTAACGCATGTGCATTTCAATTTGCATGGAACTCACGTGCATTGGGTTACCATGGCCGTTGCCGTGATTTTATTGTCATCTGCTTTGTTTTTTATCATCGAATTTCATTCCCGAACAAGGTAATGTTAAATTTTAGAAACTTTGACAACAATTACCCGGATATTTAAATGACAACTTTTCATGCAATGTTACTTGAGGTGACGTTTCTTTTGTGGTTCAGTATATATAAAGCTAAGTCTTTGTGACCACAAAATAGAACGAAATGCCGAACTGCCAAAACGAAATGGGGTGCTGATAAATCCTCAATGTTATTGCTGTACAAAGCATTAATCTTATCAAAGATTGTCTATGGCTGCCACTGATGTCTATTTATGTCTGCCTGAACAATGTCATCTTTCTAAATTTAACCGCATTTAACAAAGGCTTTGCGAATTTGCACTGGTGCATTTGTGACTATCCTCCAGGTTGAATGTGCAGAAATGACTTAGGCCTCAGTCGTGAACTTATGTCTCTCAAATATGTTCTGAAACTCAAATCTGTAACCAACTATAATTCAGCTAATGATGTTGTTAATGGCTGTTGAGTATGCGATTTACGATTGATCACATGGCAAGGTCCCTGTCGGATTGAGCATTCAGAAACCTGCAGCTAAGCAGCTAACTTGCAGAGTAATACAGTGCGACCCAGTTCATCCCTCTTCACCTCCAGATTCTGCTCTGTGGCTGTTTCTGTAACCAGGGCTTTGTTTTGGTCTGAATTCAATTCAAAACAAATTAGCCCAAATGTCATAAAAGCCGTATAACTGAACCTAATGTCAACTTCACGCACGTGTGTACTGATGCATCAAAGGATTCGCCCATGGTACGTACTGCTGTCGGATTTTTGCATTTCAAGTGAATGAAAATGATCATGAGGCGGTTATATTTACTGGCTCCATGGGGGCGGTCGGGTAGCCTAGTGGTTAAAGCGTTCGATCGTCACGCCGAAGACCCGGGTTCGATTCCCGACATGGGTAAATTGTGTGAAGCCCATTCCTGGTCCTTCCGCCGATATATTGCTGGAATACTGCTAAACGCGGCGTAAAACCATACTCACTCACTACTGGCTCCATGGCGGCTAGTAACGCAATCGAATCTTGTATGAATGGTTCACGAAGTGAAAGTGTTTAAAAATATTAATGTTGGATACACTGTTGAACTCAAAGTATATTACGTGTGACATTGTGTGGATTCCAGTTCATGCTGGGCTCCATGGAAATGACACAGCAGACCAACATGCGAAATCTAGCTTGCAAAACTCTAAGGTAACGATATCAGAATTCAGACCCCAACCAAAAGTTTATTTTATCAAAATCAGTCACCACACGCTGGCAACAGTTGTGGGAGGCTTGGGACAACTGGCCAACATATGGATTTAATTTGTTAAGAAACGTGAGGAAGTCAGAATTACACGACTTCGCATAAGACACTGGGGATTAAAAGCTTACCGCAGTGTCATTGATGAAGATTGCGGTTGGTTGGTTTGTTGTTTAACGCTGCAGTCAGCAATATTCCAGCTATATGACGGCGGTCTGTAAATAATCGTGTCTGGACCAGACAATCCAGTGATTGATATCATGAGCATCGATCCATTGATGAAGAGGTCTCCCCTGTTTGGACACACTGTGACGAAAATACTTCTAAGACAGTGAAGCATTATCTAATTGAATGCCAAGGCAACAATGATCTCATTATAAATTTCAGAAATACAGTACTTGAGAGAGACAGGTTATTTTCTCTTATTACACTTTTGGGACCCAACATATTTTATGGTTCAAATCAGCAGGCAATATAAGACTTCGTGACTGCACAAGAAAAAAAGAAAGAAATATTGTACAAATTAAATTAAAATTACATTATGTACCTTTTACCAGTTTTCATTTTTTTTGGTCTGATCTGGGGGTTTTTATGGAATGAGTTCTTACCTTTCAGAAATATAATAGTGATTACTTACTGTTTTCATATATAAGTAAGATCATGAAGCAGATTAGTTCACCATTTCATTTCCATTTCTAAGTTTGCTTTTGTTTGATGTGTTGGGCGCAAATACACCTTTAGTGATCGAAGTCGCCCTTAATCCCAAATACCATAGCATAACAAGTGTGTTCAGGTTCTGTCAGGTTGTCACCTTTGGCTGGCTGCTGAGTGGAATTATTGCCAGGAGGGATGGGGAGAATATCCCCCCTCGTGTGCATACACCTTTGAAGTGCATCCTCCTGATTAATGGAAATGGAGTGAGTGAGGTTTTACGCCGCTTTTAGCAATATTCCAGCAATATCACGGCGGGGGACACCACAAATGGGCTTTACACATTGTACCCATGTCGGGAATCGAACCCGTGTCTTCGGCGTGACGAGCGAACGCTTTAACTACTAGGCTACCCGACCGCCCCCTGATAAATGGAGCTCACGCATTCACTCGTTATTTGCGAAATAAACAGAACACCTTTGATGACTGCAAGAGGTACACAATGCTGACCATGTTTATTTCATCTGATGATGTTGAGTACAGATACAGCCAGGAGTCTGGGCAGTGCATATTTAGTGTACTTTTCTTGCAGCAGCTTCAGCTGAAAAAAAATAAAGCTAAATATTAAGTGTACGTTTCTTGCAAGAGCTCGAACTGTAACCATCAGATGGGTTTACAAATGTTCAGAAGTAACGATTATTGAAATGTTAGTGTTATTCATAAAAAAAAATTGATAACGATGAAACACATCAATCAATAAGAACATAAGAAAAGACAGATGTAGAGGTTGTGGTAGTGGGTAGATTAGGGAGATTCTGGTTGTGGGTAGATGGGGAGGATGTGGTAGTGGGTAGTTCGGGAGGATGTGATGGTATGTAGATGGGGAGGATGTGGTAGTGGGTAGATGGGGAGGATGCGGTAGTGGGTAGATTAGGAGGATGTGGTAGTGGGTAGATTAGGAGATTGTGGTAGTGGGTAGATTAGGAGGATGTGGTAGTGGGTTGATTAAGAGGATGTGGTAGTGTGTAGATGAGGGATGATGTGGTAGTGGGTAGATTAGGAGGATGTGGTAGTGGGTAGATGGGGAGGATGTGGTAGTTGGTAGATGGGGAGGATGTGGTAGTGGGTAGATTAGGAGGATGTGGTAGTGGGTAGATTAGGAGGATGTGGTAGTGGGTAGATGTGGAGGATGTGGTAGTGGGTAGATTAGGAGACTGTGGTAGTGGGTAGATTAGGAGGGTGTGGTAGTTGGTAGATGGGGGGGATGTGGTAGCGGGTAGATGGGGAGGATGTGGTAGTGGGTAGATGAGGAGAATGTGGTAGTGGGTAGATGAGGAGGATGTGGTAGTGGGTAGATGGGGAGGATGTGGTAGTGGGTAGATGGGGAGGATGTGGTACTGGGTAGATGGGGAGGATGTGGTAGTGGGTAGATTAGGGAGATTCTGGTTGTGGGTAGATGGGGAGGATGTGGTAGTGGGTAGTTCAGGAGGATGTGATGGTATGTAGATGGGGAGGATGTGGTAGTGGGTAGATAGGGAGGATGTGGTAGTGGGTAGATGGGGAGGATGTGGTAGTGGGTAGATTAGGAGGATGTGGTAGTGGGTAGATTAGGAGATTGTGGTAGTGGGTAGATTAGGAGGATGTGGTAGTGGGTTGATTAAGAGGATGTGGTAGTGTGTAGATGAGGGATGATGTGGTAGTGGGTAGATGAGGAGGATGTGGTAGTGGGTAGATGGGGAGGATGTGGTAGTTGGTAGATGGGGAGGATGTGGTAGTGGGTAGATTAGGAGGATGTGGTAGTGGGTAGATTAGGAGGATGTGGTAGTGGGTAGATGTGGAGGATGTGGTAGTGGGTAGATTAGGAGACTGTGGTAGTGGGTAGATTAGGAGGGTGTGGTAGTGGGTAGATGGGGGGGATGTGGTAGCGGGTAGATGGGGAGGATGTGGTAGTGGGTAGATGAGGAGAATGTGGTAGTGGGTAGATGTGGTAGTGGGTAGATGTGGAGGATGTGGTAGTGGGTAGATGGGGAGGATGTGGTAATGGGTAGATTAGGAGACTGTGGTAGTAGGTAGATGGGGAGGATGTGGTAATGGGTAGATGAGGAGGATGTGGTAGTGGGTAGATGGGGAGGATGTGGTAGCGGGTAGATTAGGAGGATGTGGTAGTGGGTAGATGAGGAGGATGTGGTAGTGGGTAGATGAGGAGGATGTGGTAGTGGGTAGATTAGGAGGATGTGGTAGTGGGTAGATGTGGAGGATGTGGTAGTGGGTAGATTAGGAGGATGTGGTAGTGGGTAGATGGGGAGGATGTGGTAGCGGGTAGATGGGGAGGATGTGGTAGCGGTTTGATAAGAAGGATTTGGTAGTGGGTAGATGGGGAGGATGTGGTAGTGGGTAGGTGAGGAGTATGTGGTAGCGGGTAGATTAGGAGGATGTGGTAGTGGGTAGATTAGGAGGTTGTGGTAGTGGGTAGATGAGGAGGATGTGGTAATGGGTAGATTAGGAGTATGTGGTCGTGGGTAGATGGGGAGGATGTGGTTGTGGGTAGATTAGGAGGATGTGGTAGTGGGTAGATTAGGAGGATGTGGTAGTGGGTAGATGGGGAGGATGTGGTAGTGGGTAGATTAGGAGGATGTGGTAGTGGGTAGATGGGGAGGATGTGGTAGCGGGTAGATGGGGAGGATGTGGTAGCGGTTTGATAAGAAGGATTTGGTAGTGGGTAGATGGGGAGGATGTGGTAGTGGGTAGGTGAGGAGTATGTGGTAGCGGGTAGATTAGGAGGATGTGGTAGTGGGTAGATTAGGAGGTTGTGGTAGTGGGTAGATGAGGAGGATGTGGTAATGGGTAGATTAGGAGTATGTGGTCGTGGGTAGATGGGGAGGATGTGGTTGTGGGTAGATTAGGAGGATGTGGTAGTGGGTAGATTAGGAGGATGTGGTAGTGGGTAGATGGGGAGTATGTGGTAGTGGGGAGGATGTGGTAGATGGGGAGGATGTGGTAGTGGGTAGATTAGGAGGATGTGGTGGTGGGAAGATGAGGAGGATGTGGTAGTGGGTAGATTAGGAAGATGTGATAGTGGGTAGATGGTGAGGATGTGATGTTTGGTAAATAGGAAGGATGTGGCAGTGGGTAAATGGGGAGGATGTGGTATCAGGTAGATTAGGAGAATGTGGTAGTTGGTAGATTAGGAGGATGTAGTTGTGGGTAGATGGGGAGGATGAGGTTTTGGTAGATGGGGAGGATGTGGTAGTTGGTAGATAGGATTGGTGTAGTGGTGAGTATATGAGTGAAATTGTGGTAGTAAATAGATGGGGAGGATGTGGTAGTTGGTAGATAGGGTTGGTGCAGTAGTAAGTAGATGGAGAGGATACGGTAGTGGGTATATTTAGGCAAATGGATGAGGTTGTGGGTAGATGGAGATTCACAAAAAGCGCCTAGCTGGAAGAAATATTCACATAGGCGCCCTTTGTAATATAGGTTCCAGCTGGGTGACACTTACGGCACTGGATGCAGCAAGGCTTTGGCCCACAAACATAACAGTTGTAGCAAGGACCATCTGGCCCCAAAAGCTTGCTAACCAGTAAAGACTGACTCGAACTCCGGCGGACCTCCCTCTCTAAAACTGGAAGTAGAATTAGAAATAGAACTTTGAACTGTGAAGGATGTTCCACGTTTTACATGTAGGTAAATTTGATATAAACTTCCGAGGACAAGAACGTATACACTTAAAAATTGGATTTTACCCACCACAAATGGTTTGAAAGATGCACGTGCAGCAGTACAAAATCGCCACACTCCATTTTGGGGCTCCGTACAAATGCACGTGCAGAAATGGTGTAAAATGTAATGGATCGTTGCCAAAACATCACATAATGTGCCACGTTTAACTGCACTATAGAGAAAGAAGGTCGTAGGAATGCGGCCAATCGGTGCCAACCATACGGTGAGGCTGTTTGAACGTTACAGACGTGCTGGCATGCACCGGGTTCGTCACACCAACGGAAACGACAGCAGCAGCGTCAAGGACGCCGATTCAGTCGACACATTGTGTTACGACGTCTCCGTGTCGCAGTTATTCGAGCCTACCCCACCTTCCTTGACCCATGGACATCAACGTCGATGACAGCCCTTGGCAAGGACAGTACAATGCTGACAGAGGGTGTTTTTAGCTGCTTATTCCATAATGATTCTAATCGTTCTCGAGGCGCAGGGGGTAACGGATGGCACCAGGCCGAAATCAGGACGTGCAATCATAGGGTGATGGTTTGGGCAGGACTTTGTTTTTTTACCAACGGACGGGATTTGTCATCATCCGTGGCAACCTCAACTGCCAGACCACCCGTCGCGTTACCATTCCTTCGCCAATAACAGAAAACACTGGTGCAGCACGACAACGCTTGGACAAAAGATGCAAGGGTCGTTCAGGACTTCTTGGTTGCGCACAACGTCGCCGTTCTTCCAGGGCCATTTCGCTCGTCACACTTAAACCCAATTGAACAATTGTGGCATCATCTGGATCGTCGGATCAGGAGGCGCCCTCATCCACCACAGAACCGTCAACAGCTGGAAGCCGCGCGGAGGACGAGTGGCAACGGATTCCCATGGTCAATCATCAGGCGGCTGACGACATCGATGAGACGGCGTGCGCTGGTGCTCGTGGTGATATATTGATGATATCTGGTGTCTGTGCACCAACCCAAACTGATCATGACAATACCCGCTTCAATCTTCTCATTACTGTGATAAACGTGAAGATCCGGATTAGAATAGGTCTTCAGCAATCCATGCTTGTTGTATGGCCCTTGTCACACTACAACGTTTTAGAGTAACTTGCACATAGCGTGTTAAAGACGGTTAGTACGCTGTCATACGTCGAGCTTTCACCGAAAAACCATGATTTTGGCGTATCCATAGCGCATACATAACGAGTTCACCATATATGTAACGCATGTCAGCGAATCACTGACTTATACATAACTTATGATCGTATAAAAGCGTATTGCCAGCGTGTGTCTGGTGTGTGTCTGGAGTGTTCAACGTATGATCAGCGTATGCCCAACGTATGAGTAACGTATGACTAGCGCGCTTAGCGTAGGGTAAAAGGTGCCTAAAACGGGCCCCTCGGCATAATAACTAGTAGCGTACACCCATTTATCAAATTACTTCATTGGAGCAGTAGTCGCTCTGTCAACATCATCAAGATGCCTCCTAAGAAACCTACCAGGGGCTGAGCAAGATCTGGTAAAGTGTCAGTTGGAGGATGTCATGCTGATGTTGGAGAATGGCTTCTTTTTGGTGCAGCCTCTCAGGATCCTTCACCTCCATCTTCGATGATGTCTCCATCCGAAGTGATGAGGAGGTACCAAATATATACAGACACCCCCAAAACGCTGTTACTACGGACCAAATACCCCAGCTAAACGTTAGAAACACGTTTAAAAAGTTATTTTGTCGTCAGACATATGTCTAATACGCCATATACTTTGGATGTATGCGTTAGACATACGTTAGATGTTACGCATACGTTATCATTACGTTAGGTGTACAGTACTTCTTCTGCCGCCTTATGTCGACGTATATCAGCGTATAGGTAGCGTATATCTGGCGTATGTTAACGTGTGTAGAGCGTACCTCTAACGTATGCCTAACGTATAATTCATACGTTCTCATTCGCCGAAAAACTTCTGCATGCAGAAAAATGTTTTTAAGCCTCGGCGTACTACAACTTATACCAGCGTGCTTTTAACGTATACAACTTACACCTAACTTATCCATAGCGTGTTTCAGCGTTGCCGGCGTTTCAGCAAAAATTCTCATACGTTGCCATACGTTACTGCTAAACGTTGTAGTGTGACAAGGCCATTAAATGCGACTGTGCTTGTCGTAAGAGGCGACCAACGGGATCGTAGATCGATGCTCATGATGTCAATCACTGGATTGTCTGGTCCAGACTAGATTATTTACAGCCGTCTTATAGATGGAATATTTCGTGCGGCGTTAAAAAACCGTTACTGTGAAATTTCGTCCTTCGTGTTCTCTGAGACGACATGTGCACGTCACCTGTTGTGAGGTACTCAATGATATGATGTAAGTTCGCCTATGATACCCGTATAAAATACATCTCCATCGAATAACCATTTCTTGTTTGGTTCATTTTTAGTCACCATCAAATACATTGTACACCTTCTTTTGCTCGGCAGTTCAGTTTGTCCCCAGACGAGGAGTGGTCACTGTATTCGTACTCTTCATACATAACTTGGGACCCGTGAAGATCCGGGGTAGAATAGGTCTTCAGCAGCTCGTGCTTGCCGTAAAAGGCGACTATGCTTGTCGTAAGAGGCGACTAAAGGGATCGGGTGGTCAGGCTCGCTGACTTGGTTGATGCATGTCATCGTATCCCAATTGCGTGAATCGATGCTCGTGATGTCAATCACTGGATTGTCTGGTCTAGACTCGATTATTTACAGACCGCCGTCATATAGCTTGAATATTGCAGAGTGCGGCGTTAAACAACAAACATTAACATCTACATAACTTGGGTTGAATTTTTGTTCGAAACAGAATATCTAATCGGACTTTGCTTCAAGACATACAATTGTTTCTCTTATATTTTTTAAGACAACCAGCGAACAAATATGTTTTTGTGACAAGAAACAAAGTCGTCTATAATGTAGTGTAAATATACATCACCTGGATTCATCCCGCAGTAGTTGCAACATGGCGGCGGGCCGCAGCAATGCAGGCAGAACGATACTAGGGAGAACATGACACATTGCAACATTGGACATTTCACATTTAACAGTGACAGCGGTTCTGCTTTACAGGTGACGTCGGATGTGAAGCTACTGTTTTAAATGTAGATTTGAAATATGTTTTGGAATTTGGTTGAATACTTTTCCCCCATTAAGACACACCAGTTTGCCCACCACTGAAACTGAGACAGGTCCAACAGTGGTCCAACACTTGACCAATGCCTGCCCAGCGCTGGTCGAACGCATGATCCAACACTAGTCCAACACTAGAGAAACACTAGACAGCGTTGGTCCAACGCATGATCCAACCCTAGTCCAACGTTAGAGAAACACTAGCCAGCGTTGGTCCAACGCATGATCCAACACTAGTCCAACACTAGAGAAACACTAACCAGCGTTGGTCCAACGCATGATCCAACCCTAGTCCAACGTTAGAGAAACACTAGCCAGCGTTGGTCCAACGCATGATCCAACACAAGTCCAACGTTAAAGAAATACTAGCCAGCGTTGGTCCAACGCATGATCCAACACTAGTCCAACACCAGAATAACACTAGCCAGCGTTGATCCAACGCATGATCAACGCAAGTCCACAGTGGTCCAACATTAGTCCAACACTAGTCCAACACGATTACACTATCCAAGCGCTTATCAAAAACTGACCCAACGTTGTTCCAACATTCGCCATGCACTGGTCAAACACAGGCACGGCAGTTAATTGTTGTCATGACACTAGATTCAATACTGAACCAACATAGCTTCGTTCATGAATCATACGTTGGTGAACATAAACTATAGCCGGTTAGACCCGTTGCCTTTCGAAAATGCGCCGGCTTAAACGACTGAGCCACGCGTGAACCCCATAGCAGAATGAAATGTGTGAGTATGGTTTTACGCCGCTGTAATCATATTGCTTCAATATCACGGCGGGGGGCACCACAAATGGGCTTCACACAGTTGATCCATATGAGAATTCGAACCTGGGCCTCCTGGCGTGGAGAGCGAACGCTTTAACCACTAGGTTACCCCACTGACCTGGCAGAATGGAGATTGTCGCACTATTGTCCACTATTCCAAATACATCTATATATTTTTTTAATATAAATATTTCTTCCGTTATAACGGCGGAGAGGGAGGGGAGCCTAGTATTGAAACAGACCGAATACCCGAAGGAAGAATTTTATCACATTTTAATTGGCTGAAGGAAAAATTTCCCGTTTGAACAAAATCGTCCATATCTCTATCGGGCTTTATTTAAGAACTTAAATTACTAAATGATAACAAAACACTGCTGATTTGTCATTTGTCATTTGTGTCACTTTTGACTTTCGTGCATGACAAAAGAGTGCCATATGTCGACAACACCTCGTGTGCACACCCTACCATAGCTCAACACCTCGTAGAATCACACCACTCACGGCGACAGATCCTGGTAGCAGTAGGACGAATATCAGCCGGACCCACTCTGGCAATAACTCATTGTTAATTGCATTTTCCTTATCTTTATCACCCAACGCTGTTTTCACCGAAGGTGTCTAACTCCAGCCGGAAATATATTTTTCATTATTTTATTTGGATATCGAGTGTGGTGGCAGCTTCAGATTGGCTGATTGTATGGATCGCTTTTGGGACTACTTTCATCTCATTGACTGTAATATATAGATCGTTTTTATTTTAAATGTAATTTTAAAAACCGTCTGCATGGAAGTGTATAACCGAGTTAACTGTTGATTACTTAAGGGGTGTAATATTCTTCTTGCATATTTCACTGTAAAGCATTCACTTTACGGACGTCTGTTAAGTGTGAACTGCGATTCCCCCCAACTCACTGTAAGCCGCAGCATACATTTACGATAAACATGACATAAAAAGGCAGACCGAGAGAAATACAACACTAAAAACATCTGAAAACATCAAATACTTTTTCATGGAAATAATAAATTAACAATTCAGCAACAATAAGAATGGATGCACGAAGAAAATACACTTACATAATTATTTTCAGAATCAGTGGCAATTTATAGCTACCGATATCACGCAGAAACGCACAAAATTCACAAATTACATGTTGTAGTAGACTAACATCTAGTCTCTGAAATGAACATATCGTACTGTACATAAAAAAACAGTTGTTCAGTTATCTTAATAAAAATATAATAAAAAGGAGCCCAGTGACTCTCTTCAATTTCAGATACTGATACTGCAGTGATCTAGACTTGCCAAACATTATAGACTTGCATGGGCTGTATTTGATATATATTTGTATCAGGGTCTGTAAGACAGACTAATGTTGTAGCAGTGTCTCTCGGGGTATTTGTGGTTTTATGCGTCCCGCGTTAGGTTCCGGCTCGTGGTATAAAAGTTCACGGGGGATGCCTAGAAGCACATATATCCCGAGTGATACTGCTATAACGAATTTATCTTGCCGACATGTTTCAATCTAGCATTGTAAAAGAATTAAAAGAAATTGAGAATTGATAGAAAACAGCTGTTCGATTAAGCTGATAATAACTTTTGCGGAGTGACGTGACTTTCATTGACTCGTAAACAACTTGCAGCTGTTGCTTTTTGCGTTATGTACGAAAACTACTAAGGCTCGCATCAATTACTGGCAATCTGTCCTCTCACTAGAGCAATACAATTAGGTTTGTCCCGCTACAGGCTATAACTGTGGGTGCTGTCTTACCTACCCCCTTCTCAACAGTCTTAGAACTGGCTGTCTAGCAAATGGGAGGGAACCTGCAAGAGATTCATTGTCTCGCTCAGAAATCCAAATGCAGCCTGATTTCTTCGTGACGGGGTATAAGGGATTCATTCCCTGGCTCATGTGGGATACGCAGTATTTTATCAAGATCACGTGAACCAATCAAATCTCAACATTCATGCTTCCTAATAAATAAATGTTTAGTATGCTTCCAAAATAGGAGTGACCACCCGTCTTGTAACATGACGGTCGTTTTTTTAAAGGTATATAAAGTTCTGCTGCAAGTTTGGATCGTGTCATGTGATAGTCACGTGCACGTGCACGAAATAGACGTTTCAAAATGGATCCCAACCAGTGCTGGTCGAGCCGAGCCGAGCGGAGCGCGATCAGAATGCACTATTAACGTAAATGTATACTTACTTGGTTTTCGCTTGAACGCGATTCGTCCTGAAAACAATGGACATTAAAGATGATATATTGTTAGGGAGCGTTAACTCTTATCCAACCAAGGTTAATCATATCTGAAATCTCCGAATGCTTCCCCTACAGCATCGTCAATACCTCGAGGGTCGGTATACACTACAGTCCAGGTATTTAGTTTATACAAGTATTGACGGTGCCTTAAGGCAGATTGGAGAACCTAGTGTACACAACCCGTGAAGTATTGACGATGCCCCTACAGCAGATGGGGGAACCTAGTGTACATAACCCGTGAAGTATTGAGGGTGTCCCTACAACAGATAAAGGGACCTAGTGTACACAACCGGTGAAGTATTGACGGTGCCCCTACAGCAGATTGGGGAACCTAGTGTACACAACCCGTGAAGTATTGACGGTGTCCCTACAGCAGATGGGGGAACCTAGTGTACACAACCCGTGAAGTATTGAGGTGTCCCTACAGCAGATGGGGGAACCTAGTGTACACAACCCGTGAAGTATTGAAGGTACCCTGACACCAGAAGGGGGAACCTAGTGTACATAACCCGTGAAGTATTGAGGGTGTCCCTACAACAGATAAAGGGACCTAGTTTACACAACCGGTGAAGTATTGACGGTGCCCCTACAGCAGATTGGGGAACCTAGTGTACACAACCCGTGAAGTATTGACGGTGTCCCTACAGCAGATGGGGGAACCTAGTGTACACAACCCGTGAAGTATTGAGGTGTCCCTACAGCAGATGGGGGAACCTAGTGTACACAACCCGTGAAGTATTGAGGTGTCCCTACAGCAGATGGGGGAACCTAGTGTACACAACCCGTGAAGTATTGACAGTGTCCCTACAGCAGATGGGGGAACCTAGTGTACACAACCCGTGAAGTATTGACGGTGTCCCTACAGCAGATGGGGGAACCTAGTGTACACAACCCGTGAAGTATTGACAGTGTCCCTACAGCAGATGGGGGAACCTAGCGTAGACAACCCGTGAAGTATTGACGGTGCCCCTCAACAGATGAAGGAACCTAGTGTAGACAACCCGTGAAGTATTGACGGTGTCCCTACACCAGATGGGGGAACCTAGTGTACACAACCCGTGAAGTATTGACGGTGCCCCTACAGCAGATGGGGGAACCTAGTGTACACAACCCGTGAAGTATTGAGGTGTCCCTACAGCAGATGGGGGAACCTAGTGTACACAACCCGTGAAGTATTGAAGGTACCCTGACACCAGAAGGGGGAACCTAGTGTACACAACCCGTGAAGTATTGAGGTGTCCCTACAGCAGATGGGGGAACCTAGTGTAGACAACCCGTGAAGTATTGACAGTGTCCCTACAGCAGATGGGGGAACCTAGTGTACACAACCCGTGAAGTATTGACGGTGTCCCTACAGCAGATGGGGGAACCTAGTGTACACAACCCGTGAAGTATTGACAGTGTCCCTACAGCAGATGGGGGAACCTAGTGTAGACAACCCGTGAAGTATTGACGGTGCCCCTCAACAGATGAAGGAACCTAGTGTAGACAACCCGTGAAGTATTGACGGTGTCCCTACACCAGATGGGGGAACCTAGTGTACACAACCCGTGAAGTATTTACGGTGCCCCTACAGCAGATGGGGGAACCTAGTGTACACAACCCGTGAAGTATTCAAGGTACTCTGACACCAGATGGGGGAACCTAGTGTACACAACCCGTGAAGTATTCAAGGTACTCTGACACCAGATGGGGGAACCTAGTGTACACAACCCGTGAAGTATTCAAGGTACTCTGACACCAGATGGGGGAACCTAGTGTACACAACCCGTGAAGTATTGAAGGTACCCTGACACCAGATGGGTAGTGTACACAACCCGTGAAGTATTCAAGGTACCCCGACATGAGATTGGGAACCTACAACAGAACCCACATATCTTGTTTCAACTTGGGAACGGAAGAACACACACGATAGCATCGATCGTTACCTTGTCCATTTCAATGATGTCATAGTTGGTATCTTTCACTCATCAGTGTATTCACGTTTTCAGGTATGTTCATTTTGTTGGGGATGCACTGTTTTTACTTGACACGCCATTTCTATCTGTTTTCTGGCATGTTTGATAATCTCTTAAAAGTCCATTTACGCAGAAAATAATTCAATTGATTTTTTTTCGATATATATTCCCGTCGTATTTTCTTGAGAGTCGAATTTTATTTTTTATTGTTTGATAAATCTCGTGAATGGTGAAAAATTGTGGACGTTTTTAATGTGGTTTAATATATTTTCAAATGTGAAACGATTTTTAGGAAAGGCTGTAAAAGCGAGAACTGTGAAAAGAATTAAATATAATTCAAATTTGTAAAATGCTAATAGGTTTAGAAACACTTCTATTATACAGAAGCATAATATAATTTAGGAATTTCAGAATTATGGAAGCATCATAAAGCAGAAATATTTTTAAAAAATCAATCCGTTAGAAAGGCACTGTTGTGCTGTTTCATTACTCTCTTCAAATATATTCACCAGTCAAAAGCTAAAAAAAAGTGAGCATCTTGTAATCCGATGTTCATAAACTTTTACTTACCTGCTGTAGGAACAATACAGGCGAATAGCAGCATCAACAACGTCGCCGATTTCATCTTGCGTCTGAGCAAATCGCAGATGTTATTGTCTATTTATGACTGAGGCCTCGCCCGGGTCTATTTGTCATATGTTGCAAGTGTTCTATCGATCATTATGCTACATGACAACTTGGTGTAACTTATCAGTGACAGATGTGCAGTTCATGATTTATGGCTCGTCATCTTGTCCTAGCCGCTTGATGTACCGCCGTCTAAGGCCACAATGATTATATTAGTTAAGCAGATCGAATGATGATTCAGGTTTTACGTCGAATTCTTCCACTCCAACCTAAATTCATAATTGTCCTAAATGAAATGAGTGAGTTTTGGTTTTACGCCGCTTTTAGCACTATTCCGGCAATATCACGGCGGGGGACATCAGAAATGGGCTTCACTCATTGTACCCATGTCGGGAATCGAACCCGGGTCTTCGCCGTGACGATCGAACGCTTTAACCACTAGGCTACCCGACCGCCCCTCTAAATGGAATGACACCACTCTAATGCATCCTAACAAAGGTAGTACGGGATGGGGTGGGTAGGTGGGGGATGTGAGTTTTTGGGAGGTGGGTGGTATAAATAAACAATTGAAAAAAATAATTTATTTATAAGATACCAAAATGCAAACCATCTTTGGTAAAAAAGTTAAGGGTCGGGCCGTTTGGTGGGGTCGGTCGAGGATAAGGTGAGTCGAGGAGAGGAGATAAAATGTTGTTTAACGTCGGGTTCAAGGTTATTGCACTTATACTCTGTGTGCGTGTGTGCGTGCGTGCGTGTGTGTGCGTGCGTGCGTGGCTGCTTCTACTACGGACATTATGTCGGTTTTATTGTGCAAGCCCACTCAGATACCGTGCCGCAGTTTATCATGGATACTTCACACAGACTCAGTACATGTGGCCTAATGGTTTATAACCGAAACGAGTTGTTTGTTCTTGCCATCATTCTTGTCGTTGCCCATGTTAAATAGTGTCATTAACTGAGGGGCAAAAAAAAGTATACCGAGTTTGTGTTTTATGTAATTGAAAATTGAAACAACTGTTCATAAATTGGATTATGTCTATCTAAAACCATCTTTTTCCCTGCAACAGTTTGCAAAAAATAATCTGTGGCTGAGTACTTTTGGAGTAATAAATTAAATGCAACCATATGACACCTATCGTGTTGGAGAAGTACATTTATGCCGAAGAGAGCAAATTTATTGTTTTTCAATCAGCAGTTGTGTATTATGACAAAAAGATACTGTTTCAATGTTTTAAATCAAATTTTATTTAAAAAGTAAAACCATGAGGAAATATTCTCTGAGTGACAAGCGCCAGTAGAGTTCATTTTTATTTATATAATATCGCTATTTCAAATGAAAATCAAACATATGAAAAATAAACTGACAGTTTTAGTTTCATTTTCTCCTCACTTACATATGTCTTCTGTTTGTACTTTTTTTATCACAGAATCGACATTTTGAAATAATTTCGTGGTCCAATGCACAGCGCACAGGTCACAAATCAGTTGAGGTTAAACATCGTCGGTCGCGAAAAGTCCTTGGATGGGTAACCACATTCGGCAGATTGTTTTAGGGCTTCGGTCCTGCTTCACACTGAAGCAAATATAACACCTGTGGCGTCTGCTTGGGCAAGTGGCTCTGTTCGAAATGTGCCCCTGTTCACCCAGCAGTGAATGGGTACCCGGTAGGATGAGATGTCAATGTGGTGGTTAACCTCCTAACGCCTAACAGGCAGCTTGGATTTTATACTCCCTAGGGAGATGAGAATGATTGTTGAGTCTAAACGAAACCAAATGTTATAATAATGGAGGTAGAGCAGGTATTCCTATCGCATTCCTCTCATCATACTGCAAACTAGTTTATTGCTTGTGATAATTGTATGAGTGTGACAACACACACGTGAGAGGAACGACGCTGTATCCATTCAATGACAAAGCAAAGACTCACTGCACCAAATTCAGTAACCTTTTACGACAGGCATAGTCGCCTTTTACGGCAAGCATGGGTTGCTGAAGACCTATTCTACCCCGGATCTTCACGGGCCCAGTGATTTGTGGTGTGGTAGTGGTTTACATTAACTTGTGATCTTGTCCCGTGTAGATACTGTCGAAATGTAGTAAGTAGAGGTGTCAAATTACCTGCTGGTGCTGTTATGTCACCATTCCAGGTAATGAAATTAACTAAAATATTTGAATTCTGAAACCTACTTGAGATTGCATACTTAAGCATGCAATTTATTTATGTCATAGAGACATATAGTACAAGGTTCTGTGCAAAATCTAAGGACCGAATACAAGAAACAAGGTCTTCCATACCGTTGTATCACTCTCCTCGTCTTCGCTTGCTCCCATCATTAGGTCTTCCCCGGAAGCTCCATCACCTAAATCATTGTCAGTCTGCGATTAGATACATTTAAAAAACATTCAGTGATACATTTTCGTTATTAATCGAAAGGGAAGGCAAGGTAGATTTCAAAATATATGCTTCATAGCTATAACATCTCTCACACAAGACGTGTTAATGATACAATTTGATAGTGTGGCAAATTGGTGCACTGATAAACTAAGCTGCCACTTCATTGCCATTTTTAAAAAAACCTGCCACAAGCAATACCAGGTAACAATGTAGAAGGTATACCCAACTACGAGCATGCAGTCTCGTATATAATAACGAGATATGTAAATAGTTATTAAAACGTGTCAGGAAGTTGTCACCTACAAGCCCACACCGGTACCTGACGTCACCACCCAACCCCCAGGGTGGGTGTGTGAGTTGGGTTTAACAGTATTCCAGTTATATCGCAGCGTGTTAGCTTAATGTGGGAGGAAAGCCCGAAGTGATGCAGGTCTCAGAACGTTTACCACTTCGGTGAAACCCACGAGCACGGGTATGTTGCTGACAAACCTAGAAACATAATCGGGGCGAACCGGGATTCGAACCCACAATCATAAGTTTTTGACGTGAGTAGATGATACTGGCGGTCAGCCATGTTTGGCTGCATGAAAAATGCGACAGCAGACCAACTTTCGAAAACTGGCTTGCAATTTCCTGAGGTAACAATAACAGACCCCAACCAAAAGATTTCGACTTTATTTTATCAAAGTCATTCACCACAAGCTGGCAACAGTTCTTGGATGCTGGGACAACTTGCAAACATATGAATTCAATTTGTCCTTCTGTAAAAACAAATAGGACAATTCGTCGAAGAAAGAAACGTGAGTCATTATTATATGACTGCACCTTGGACACTGTGGGTTAAAACCGCAGTGTCATTAATAAAGATGTCTCCCCTGTTTGTACACACGGTGTACTGACTTTTAAACCATTTTTACAGTTTTCCTTTTTTGTCTGATCTGGTTATCTTATGGAATTAGTTGTTACTTTTCATAAATGAAATAGTGAGTACTTGCTGTTTTAATATATATATATATAAATACGATCATGAAGCAAATATTTCTTCTCTTCTTTTCCACTACTCAGTTTGCTCTTGTTTAAAAGACCCGTGGAGATTCCGGGGTAGAATAGGTCTTCAGCAACCCATGCTTGCCGTAACAGGCGACTAACGGGATCGGGTGGTCAGGCTCGCTGACTTGGTTGATGCATGCCAACGATCCCAATTGCGTGGATCGATGCTCATGATAACAATCACTGGATTGTCTGGTCCAGATTCGATAATTACAGACCGCCGTTATATATCTCGACTATTGCTGAGTGCGGCGTTAAACAACAAACCAACCAACCAATCTTGTTTAAACAATATTCATGTGTTGGGCGCAAATATGCCTTTAATGTCCCAAGTCGCCGTTAAACCCATATACCATACCATACTTTAACATAGCATACCAAGTGTGTTCGGGTTCTGGTGGGTTCTGTCAGGCTGGCTGCCTTGGCTGGCTGCATTTGGCTGTTGAGTGAAATTATTGCCAGGAGAGTATGGGGGAGAATATCCTCCCTCGTGTACATACACCCTTGAAGTGCATCCTCCCGACTACGCTAGCTCACTCATTCACTCATTATTTGCTAAATAACCAAAACACCTTTGATGACTGCAAGAGGTACACAATGCTGACCATGTTTATTTCATCTGATGATGTTCAGTACAGATACAGTCAGGAGTCTGAGCAGTGCATATTTAGTGTACAGCTTGAGCTGAAAACAAAAAATTAAAGCTAAATATTTAGTTACGTTTCTTGTAAGATCTCGAACTGTAACCATAAGATGGTTTTACAAATGTTTAGGAGTAACGATTATTGTAATGTTAGTGTTATTCTTAAAAAAGTGATAACGATGAAACTCATCAATCAATAAGAACATAAGAAAAGGTAGATGGGGAGGAAGTGGTAGTCAGAAGATGGGGAAGATTGTGGTAGTGGGTAGGTAGGGAGGATGTGGTAGCAGGTAGGTGACGAGGATGTGGTGGTGGGTAGATGAGGGAGATTCTGGTAGCAGGTAGGTGAGGAGGATGTGGTGTGGGTAGATGGGGAGAATGTGGTAGTGGGTAGATGGGGAGGATGTGGTAGCAGGTAGGTGAGGAGGATGTGGTGTGGGTAGATGGGGAGAATGTGGTAGTGGGTAGATGGGGAGGATGTGGTAGCAGGTAGGTGAGGAGGATGTGGTAGCGGGTAGGTGAAGAGGATGTTGTAGCGGGTAGGTGAGGAGGATGTGGTGGTGGGTATATGGGGAGGATGTGGTGGTGGGTAGATGGGGAGGATGTGGTAGCAGGTAGGTGAGGAGGATGTGGTAGTGGGTAGGTGAGGAGCACGTTGTAGTGGGTAGGTGACGAGGATGTGGTAGTGGGTAGGTGAGGAGGATGTGGTAGTGGGTAGGTGAGAAGGATGTGGTAGTGGGTAGGTGAGGTTGATGTGGTAGCAGGTAGGTGAGGAGGATGTGGTAGTGGGTAGGTGAGGAGGATGTGGTAGTGGGTAGGTGACGAGGATGTAGTAGTGGGTAGGTGAGGAGGATGTGGTAGTGGGTAGGTGAGGAGGATGTGGTAGCAGGTAGGTGAGGAAGATGTGGTAGTGGGTTGGTGAGGAGGATGTGGTAGCAGGTAGGTGAGGAGGATGTGGTAGTGGGTAGATGAGGAGGATGTGGTAGTGGGTAGGTGAGGAGGATGTGGTAGTGGGTAGGTGAGGGGGATGTGGTAGTGGGTAGGTGAGGAGGATGTGGTAGTGGGTAGATGAGGAGGATGTGGTAGTGGGTAGGTGAGGGGGATGTGGTAGTGGGTAGATGAGGAGGATGTGGTAGTGGGTAGGTGAGGAGGATGTGGTAGCAGGTAGGTGAGGAGGATGTGGTAGTGGGTAGGTGAGGAGGATGTGGTAGTGGGTAGGTGAGGAGGATGTGGTAGCAGGTAGGTGAGGAAGATGTGGTAGTGGGTAGGTGAGGAGGATGTGGTAGCAGGTAGGTGAGGAGGATGTGGTAGTGGGTACATGAGGAGGATGTGGTAGTGGGTAGGTGAGGAGGATGTGGTAGTGGGTAGGTGAGGGGGATGTGGTAGCAGGTAGGTGAGGAGGATGTGGTAGTGGGTAGGTGAGGAGGATGTGGTAGTGGGTAGGTGAGGAGGATGTGGTAATGGGTAGGTGAGGGGGATGTGGTAGTGGGTAGGTGAGGAGGATGTGGTAGTGGGTAGGTGAGGAGGATGTGGTAGTGGGTAGATGAGGAGGATGTAGTAGTGGGTAGGTGAGGAGGATGTAGTAGTGGGTAGATGAGGAGGATGTGGTAGTGGGTAGGTGAGGAGGATGTAGTAGTGGGTAGGTGAGGAGGATGTGGTAGTGGGTAGGTGAGGAGGATGTGGTAGTGGGTAGGTGAGGATGTGGTAGTGGGTAGGTGAGGAGGATGTGGTAGTGGGTAGATGAGGAGGATGTAGTAGTGGGTAGGTGAGGAGGATGTAGTAGTGGGTAGGTGAGGAGGATGTGGTAGTGGGTAGGTGAGGAGGATGTAGTAGTGGGTAGGTGAGGAGGATGTGGTAGTGGGTAGGTGAGGAGGATGTAGTAGTGGGTAGGTGAGGAGGATGTAGTAGTGGGTAGGTGAGGAGGATGTAGTAGCAGGTAGGTGAGGGGGATGTGGTAGTGGGTAGGTGAGGAGGATGTGGTAATGGGTAGGTGAGGAGGATGTAGTAGTGGGTAGGTGAGGAGGATGTAGTAGTGGGTAGGTGAGGAGGATGTGGTAGTGGGTAGGTGAGGGGGATGTGGTAGTGGGTAGGTGAGGAGGATGTGGTAATGGGTAGGTGAGGAGGATGTAGTAGTGGGTAGGTGAGGAGGATGTAGTAGTGGGTAGGTGAGGAGGATGTGGTAGTGGGTAGGTGAGGAGGATGTAGTAGTGGGTAGGTGAGGAGGATGTAGTAGTGGGTAGGTGAGGAGGATGTGGTAGTGGGTAGGTGAGGGGGATGTGGTAGTGGGTAGGTGAGGAGGATGTAGTAGTGGGTAGGTGAGGAGGATGTAGTAGTGGGTAGGTGAGGGGGATGTGGTAGTGGGTAGGTGAGGAGGATGTAGTAGTGGGTAGGTGAGGAGGATGTGGTAGTGGGTAGGTGAGGAGGATGTGGTAGTGGGTAGGTGAGGAGGATGTGGTAATGGGTAGGTGAGGAGGATGTAGTAGTGGGTAGGTGAGGAGGATGTAGTAGTGGGTAGGTGAGGAGGATGTAGTAGCAGGTAGGTGAGGGGGATGTGGTAGTGGGTAGGTGAGGAGGATGTGGTAATGGGTAGGTGAGGAGGATGTAGTAGTGGGTAGGTGAGGAGGATGTGGTAATGGGTAGGTGAGGAGGATGTGGTAATGGGTAGGTGAGGAGGATGTGGTAGTGGGTAGGTGAGGAGGATGTGGTAATGGGTAGGTGAGGGGGATGTGGTAGTGGGTAGGTGAGGAGGATGTAGTAGTGGGTAGGTGAGGAGGATGTGGTAGTGGGTAGGTGAGGAGGATGTGGTAGTGGGTAGGTGAGGAGGATGTGGTAGTTGGTAGATGAGGAGAATGGGGTTTGGGTGGATGAGGGAGAATATTGTAGTGGGTAGATTTGTGCAAATGATGAGATTGAAGTGGGTAGATTGTGATTGTGGGTACATAGGGAGATTGTGGTATTGGATAGATTGGGAGATTGTGGTAGTGAGTAGATGGGGAGTATGTGGTAGTGGGTAGATAGGGAGGATGTGGTAGTGGGTAGATGGGGAGGATGTGGTAGTGGGTAGATATGGTAGTTGATAGATGTAATAGATGGGGAGGATGTGGTAGTGGGTAGATGTGGTATAGTGGGTAGATGAGGAGAATGTGGTTGTTGGTGGATGAGGGAGATTATTGTAAGTGTAGATTTGTGCAAATGATGAGATTGAAGTGGGTTTGATGGAGATTCAGAAAAAAAGCGCCTTGTTGGAAGGCCTGGCGAAGAAAATATTCGCATAAGCACTCATTGTAATATTTCAGATAAGGTTCCAGCTGGGATGACTTACGGTTTTTCTTAGAATTTGTCCATTCCCTCGGGCTGCTGCAAGGCTTTGGCTCTCTTCCCCAAAAGCGCGTCAGCCAGTAAAGACTGGGAGGACCTCTTCTTCCGACCTAAGGGGAAGAAGAGGTAGAAATAGAACTTTGAACTGTGACGGGATGTGCCACGATTTACAGTAGGTAAATTTAATATAAACCTCCGAAGAAAAGAAAGTATACGCTAAAAATATGGATTTTAAATAGTTTGAAAGATGCATATGAAACAGTTAAAAATTGCTTACATCCATTTTCGGGCTCTGAACAAATGCACGTGCAGAAATGGTATAGCATGTAATTGATCGTTGCCAAAACATCACAGGTAATGAAAAAGCACACAGGATATGCCATGTTTAAACTGCACAACAGAGAGAGAGAGACGGTCGTAGGCATGCGGCAGATAGGTGCCAACCATTCCCAGAGTAAAACCGTACACATGCAACCATCGTGAGGCAGACTGTACTGGAAGCACACAAGACAACACTTGGCAAGGACAATACAATGCTGACAGAGAGTGCTTTTAACTGCTTTTTCCATTACGGTTCAAATCGTTCTCGAGGCGCAGGGGGTAACGGATGGTACTAGGCCGCGACAAGGACGTGCATTCATATGGTGGCAGGGATTTATTTCAACTAACGGACAGGGCTTGTCATCCTCAGTGGCAACCTCACCGTCCGTGGTGTTACCATTTCCTCGCCAATAAAAACAGAAAACAGTCCTTGGCCGCTTGGCCAAAAGATGCAAGGGGCGTCCAGGACTTCTTGGTTGCGCACAACGTCGCCGTTCTTCCAGGGCCATTTCGCTCGTCACACTTAAACCCAATTGAACAATTGTGACTTCATCTGGATCGTCGGATCAGGAGGCGCCCTCATCCACCACAGAACCGTCAACATCTTGAAGCTGCGCGGAGGACGAGTGGCAACGGATTCCCATGGACAATCATCAGGCGGGTGACGACATCGATGAGACGGCGTGCGCTGGTGCTCGTGGTGATATATTGATGATATCTGGTGTCTGTGGACCAACCCAAACTGATCATGACAATACCTGCTTCACTCTTCTCATTACTGTGATAAACGTGAAGATCTGGATTAGAATAGGTCTTCAGCAATCCATGCTTGTTGTAAAAGGCGACTGTGCTTGTCGTAAGAGGCGACCAACGGGATCGTAGATCGATGCTCATGATGTCAATCACTAGATTGTCTGGTCCAGACTAGATTATTTACAGCCGTCTTATAGCTGGAATATTGCAGAGTGCGGCGTTACACCAAACAACCATGACTGTGAAATTTCGTCCCTCGTGTTCTCTGAAACGACATGTGCACGTCACCTGTTGTGGGGTACTCAATGATACAGCAACTCTTCATACAGCAACTTGGTGGGATTATTGTTCAAAGTAGAATATGTATTCGGACTTTGCTTCAAGACATACAATTGTTTCTCTCATAAAAGAAATCCAGCGAACAAATATGTTTTGGTGACGGGAAACAATGTTTAGACAGATAGGGTAATCTGAAGTCGTCAAAAGTGCAGACAAATAACCTCAACACGATTCCCGCGTGTGAGTAAATATGATGGCTAAATAAACAGCACATAAATTCTTACCGCAGTAGTTGCAACATGGCGGCGGTCCACAGCAATGCACGCAGAACAGTCCTGGGGAGAACATTACACATTTCAACATTGGACAGTGACAGCGGTGAACCTACTGTTTTAAATGTTGATTTGAAATATGATTTGGTATTTGGTTGAATACTTTTCCCACATTAAGACACACTACTGAGTTGGCCCAGCACTGAGTCAGTGAGTGAGTTGGGTTTAACGCCGTTTTTAACAGTATTCCATTTATATCACGGCGTGTCAGCTTAATGTGGGAGGAAAGTCCGAAGTGATGCAGGTGCCAGACGTTTACCACTTCGGTGAAACCCACGAGCACGGGTATGGTGCTGACAACCTAGAAGCATAATCGGGGCGAACCGGGATTCGAACCCACAATCATAGGTTTCCGGCGTACCCAAGGGACGCAACTCTGCACAGCGAATCGAGGCACCTTAGGCGACTGGGCTTCTAATGAACCCCATGGTAGAATGAAATGAGTGAGTATGTTTTTTCGCCGCTTTAATCATGTTCCTTCAATGTCACGGCGAGGGCACCACAAATGGGCTTCAAACATTTTATACATGTGACGATTCGAACCTGGGCCTTCAACGTGAAGAGCGAACGCTTTAACAACTAGGTTATCCCTGTGACCTGGTAGAATGGATATTGCAGCATTGTCGCCCTATTCAAAATACATATATATTTTTTAATATAAATATATATTCCGCTATAACGGCTGAGAAGTGGGACAGACTAGTGGTTCAACAGGCCGAATATTTTCCACACGGATACAAGGTGATCAAGCCCTTGATACGGCCAGCCTGATATTGCCGAAGTATTGCTCAAGACGGCATTAAACCATTGTTATTGACTCACTTACCACTTCACAGCTGTCAGTGGCGATGAGGTTGATAGCGTGAGCACTTTACCACGGCCTCTGTGTGTGAGGGGTGCTTATAGGTGTATTCCACCACCATTCACATACCCAGTGTTTGAGTGAGTGAGTCAGTTGGATTTAACGCCGCTTTTAACAGTATTACAGTTATATCACGGCGTGTCAGCTTAATGTGGGAGGAAAGCCCGAAGTGATGCAGGAGTCAGACGTTTACCACTTCGGTGAAACCCACGAGCACGGGTATGGTGCTGACAGACCTAGAAACATAATAGGGGCGAACCGGGATTCGAACCCAAAATCATAGGTTTCTGGCGTGCCCAAGGGACGCAACTCTGCACAGCGAATATGTGGCACAGCGACTGTGCCACCCGTGCCCCCGGTAGAAAGAAGAATTTTGCCACGTATTGATTGCTGAAGGAAAAGCTCGTTTGAACGAAATCGTCCATATCCTCTACCAGACTTTATTTAAGAACTTAAATTACTAAATGATAACAAAACACTGCTGCTTTGTCATTTGTCATTTGTGATTAGGTGCCTCACTCTTGCAATGTGGGTTCGAATCCCGGACTGGACTCAACCCAACAAAGTACTAGAATCTGTACTTTACTCAGAAAGTGTTATCCCAAATATAACATTTGTCACATTTGACCGCTTTCTAAATGGCATAGTGTATTCATATAATATTCTTGTTGCTGATAAAAGCGCAATGAATTCAATTTACGGTCATTCTTTAAGTGTAAACTGCGATTCCTCCAACACACGTCAGATGAGGAGGCAGCAGCATACATTGGGACATAAACAGGTAGACCGAAACAAATACAATTTTAAAAACATTTTGTCGTAGAAATAAAGAAATTAAAAAATACAATTCAGTGTAACAATGAGAATAGATGCACGAAGAAAATAGACTACCATAATTATTTTTAGAATCAGTGACTAATCCTAGTTACCGATATCAGAAACGCACAATAAGATGCAGCAGTATCGCTCGGGGTATTTGTGGTTTTATGCGTCTCGCGTTAGGTTTTTTACCACGATCCGGAACCTAACGGGGCATGCTTAGAAGCACAGATGTCCCGAGTGATATTGCTACAACGAATTGATCTTGCCGACATCTTTTAATCTGTCATTATATGGAATTGAAACGGATTGAAAATTTTGAGAAAACAGCTGTTCGATTTAGCTAATGTTAACTTTTGCTGTGTCACGTGACTTTCATTGACTCGTAAACAACGTGCAGCTGTTGCTTTTTGCGTTATGTACGAAAACTACTAAGTCCCGCATGAAATACTGGCAATCTCTCCGGCCTGTCACGAGAGCAATCCAATTCGGACCGTTCCACTATAGGCCAAACTATGGGCGCTGCCTCACCTATCCCTCTTCTCCACAGTCTTAGAACTGGCTGCCACATGCATCCTGTTTTCTTCGTGACGGGGTATATTCGATTCATTCTATGGCTCACTCAGGCGGGATACGAAGTGTTTTATCAAGATCACGTGAACCAATCAGACCTCAAGGACATGGAGGAAAGTGTAGTTACATACACACCCAGAAAACTTACATACATGCATTGGACTTGGGAAAGACTTTACCTTACGTGAAAAGTATGACGTCATGAAATGAATTTCCCACGCGATAGCACCGGTGGTGCGTTCAAAATAGATGCATCGCCAAAGCGATGAGTAAGTCTTTGTAAACGGAGGATGCTATCTGTGATAAGTTTAATGCAGAATAAGACTATTTCTGTTGAAACCACATCATGAAATAAGTTAGTTATTATAACATATTTATAATGCTTCCTTGTAAATAAATGTTAGTAGTAGGATTTTAATACCTTCTGTGCCTTCCGTGGAAGGCGCCCTATGAATATTCATGAGCCAAGTGTTATGCTAATAGACATGCATGACGTCACAATGAGAACGGAGTCATCATGCATGTTAAGAATGTGAAAAATGCGGCCTTTGTTAAAATGGCTCAGGGGAGGAATACTTTAGGAATGCCAGCTATTTGGAATGTAGTCGGGGTAGATTCCTTCAGATACATACTAGAATGATTGTCAGCAAATGGAATGTCACCTTTTCATGGAAGAACGTGGACATGTGTTAACACCCTTCTCTGCTTAGCGTAGCCTATCTCTCTTCACCTTAAACCAGAACCAATCATTTTAAATGTTAATTATAGACATGATGCCAAAAGGTTATCTAACCAATCAGCTCACTTTTCCCTTTCAACAGCCAATGAATTTATAACTTCTTCTTGATATAATGCATGCGTACATTCGTTTGTCTTTCCGTTTTCAACTGCCGAGTTGAGTTGGGAAAAGGTCTATGTGTGTGTGTGTGTGTGTGTGTGTGTGTGTGTGGTGTGGTGTGGTGTGGTGTGGTGTGTGTGTGTGTGTGTGTGAACGTCTCATCATGGCAACAATGAAAGCAGATAGGTTCGTATTGTTTTAAGTTATCTCCATTCAGTCAACACTACGCTACTGTCATTCATATAGACGACAAAGAATTTAACTGTGCTGAACAATATTACATGTACAGCAAAGCAGTGACATTTGAAGATTGGGACTCAGCCGAGGAGATTTTAAGAAGTTCATCACCTGCAGAGCAGAAACGACAGGGTAAACATGTTAGACAGTTTAACCAATTGAAGTGGGACAGTGTTAGCTGTGATGTGGTGCGAAAAACATCTCTTGCGAAATATCGTCAGTCTGCTTACTTAAAAGACATTCTGATCAACTCGTATCCTAGAATTCTCACAGAGGTTAGTCCTTATGATAGGCGATGGGGTGTTGGACTCTCTCTTCATTGTACTTCAATCGAAATGGAGAGGAGACAATTTATAAGGGAAAATATTAATGGAAGTCAGAGACATTATCATGGCCAAAAAATATCTGATGTATTATACAGAAAAAACACTGAAAAGGCCACCTTTTACACGTGGAAATCTGTGTTGCGAGCAGCCGACCACCTCAACGAAACAGTTGTTGTACAATTCCCCCAATAGTTTCAAGACAGAGACCAATGTGTGCTAGATGCGAAGACCAAGTTCCATGACGACGTGGAAGCAACCAAGCGGATCATCGTCAAGAAAATACGTCCTGAGAAAGTTGTAGCGGATGAAGTGGAGCTGTTTGTGTGATCCAGTATATTGAATCCTTGCTGACATTGTGTTACAGTTTGGAACTCAGTAAAATCATCAAGCGTTTGTCTACTGAATTCTGCTTTGGTTGTATGTTTGACGGAGAAGGAGAACAACTTCACACTTGTCGTGACTTGTCTGAACAAGACAAAGTCAATCAGTTCTTTAACATGGGCATGTCCGAGGTAAATCACGTGATTGAAAAGTGGATTCCACTGGTTCGAGACAACCCCTCTTCAAAACACCTGTCGATATTCACAATATGTCAATATCAATGTACAGATTATGATAATGAACAATTTAAGACAGCTAAATGGTGTGACGAGTTAAAGACGCGTGTTGTAAAAATGCTGCAATTAGAACAAATGTTTGCATGAATAAAATAATCTTCTGATCAGTGTCTGATTGTTTTGTGATTATTGCTTATCATATATTTGTTGATCCATAATGTCTGTACAGACTGAGAAAGAGGAAGCTTAACCATCGTGTTTGGAGGTATTTGAGATGCCACCTTATTTCAAATACCCATTGTATTCAATAAACTGTTAGCATTAATTCATGTGTTTCTGTCATGTATTGAGATATAAACTATTTCATCTGCTTACACATACTCATGTTTTCTAACGACTACAGGCTATAAAACATGGAAAAGAAAACTCAAAATATTTTCAGCGGAAGATGCTGTGAGGGGAGGACGTCTTAAGATTGACATGGCTGAAAAGTCCAGTTATCTGTCCCGAGATATATTTGCAACTAGTGTACGCCCAAACTAAAAAGACAAGCAAATGAAAATGTTAAACAGAATAGAAATAACACAAAGAAGACCAAACAAAGAAAAAGTGACAACCCGAGAACAAGCTACATTTAAAGTAAAATCTATGATGCAATCTGTCCTTCAGAGGATCATGGATCAGATTAAAGACGTAATAATATTGGGGGAAACCATCTGAAAGGCAACAAAGAGTAGGAGGTACCATGCTCTGCATGTAGAAATTAATTTTGAGGTGCCATGCCAACCTCAGACATAAGACAACTGTTCATCTGCCACTACCACTACCAGCACCATCCTTAAGGGTAGACACATCTTATTGAGACCCAGTGTCACAGTAGTCACCATGAGTCAACATCTTGTCCAAAATGTAGGAACACTTTTCCCGATATGATAATATGATGACACGCAGAAGACAGATGCATCAGGCCCTTCACCCTCCTCCTCCTCCTCCTCCTCAACCTCCTCCTCCGCCTCCTCCTCCTCTTCCTCCTCCTCCTCAAGCCCCTCCCCTTCCTCACACTTGGGCCAAGTGGTTGTAGAAAGACTATGTTTGTTTATCAGATACTAGGGCTGCAACGATACAGGAAGGTCGCGTTACGATACGCATCTCGATACTCTGGTCACGATACGATACGTATCTCGATACGCAATGATAAAAAAAACAAGACTTAAAGCATGTCAAGATTGAACCTTTCATGATTTTGGAACAGTCAAAATTATTTTATAATAACAAGACTACTGAAGTTGTTCAGCTTCAAAGTGGAACTTTCTCAAACTTTCGTTCAAAAAAATTCAAAGTTCAAAAACAAGAAAATAATTAATGTACAACTTCAAAGAATTTTGATGCAATGGTCGAAGAAATTGTATCTGAAATTATTGTTTTATCAGGAATAATAAATTTCAATATCGTGTTACCTTAGTTGCAGCTCTTCACACACGATTTCACATAACTTAATAAAAACAATATTAAATGAAATTTTGAATACAATTAATAAAATATATTACAAACACAAGTCCAGATATACAATGAACACGTTTTAATAACAAGATAGTATAATATTGGTATTGAATTGCGTACTTCAGTTCGGATTTGCTGACTGGTATTTCCATTGTTATGTGCTTGCGGTGATCAGCTGATAATGTTTTATGAGATGGGGAAAAACATCTGTCAGTGTAAAACCTGAGCTTATTAAAAATGTAAGTAATGTAAGTTTTTGGGAGCCATGTGATAGAGCGCGCTATAACCAAGTTAGCAGTTTATTGAAAGGCACAATAGCGAGGAAACCCTGTACTTGAGATTTGCGTTCCGTATCGTGGCGTATCGATAAATCGTATATCGTGTCGTGGGTCAAGTATCGCGATGCATCGGAATATCGGTGTATTGTTTCACCCTTATCAGATACTGAAAAGAGGACTCCTCAAACCAATACCTAACAACATCATATGGTGTTACACTGAGTGGCACCCTCTTTATCATAAATACTATTAGTAAAACTGTACCATATGTAACCTTTATCAAAGGCATTCCTTCCAATCTACACGATGAACATTTTTTTATGCCCGGAACAACAACATGATTGTTTTAGATGACTTGATGTCCGAAACAAAAAATGATAAACCCATATCTCAACTGTTTACACGTACCTCCCACAAAAATGTCATTAACGTTCTGTTATTGCAAAACCTGTTTCCTAGAGGTAAAGAGTCACGTGACATTGCTCTGAATCGAACTCTCATGTAACTCTATTCAATTCTCCAGTCAATAGACACCAGGTGAACTTATTTGCCGTACGCATTTATCCTCAAAACTCAGATAACTTCATGTCAGTACATAACGAAGCAGTGCAACGCACTTATGGGAAGCTAACTGTAGACCTAAGACCTTACACTAGTGAAAAGGAACGACTACAACCTAATAATTAACAATGAATCTGAACAAAAAGGAGACAAACCCGTCAACACAACCCGCTTTGACCCGCAACAACAGTGCTGTAAAAGCGCTGATTTTCAACCACGGAGCACTCAGATGTATGGAAAATCTCGCCAACATAACACCACCACATCGGCACGTGAGGAAAACGTCAATACAAGACAGAACTTCAACAGTGCTAATTTTGATGACATAACAAGCGACTCTTCTGACGAAGACACAAGTTCCCACGTCATGGCTACTGCTTGTACCGATTGTGGCGTCTTGGTAGGCAACATGCGAGACCTACAGCATCATATCAGGATGTGGTGCCCCGAGAAGAAATGAAAATCGTTAAGAAAACGTATGACGAGGACAGCAACGTCGACAATGAAGACGTACCTATCCAGAAAGGAGGCAGAGACCAAACTGCACATAACCCAACTGGAAATGAATGGCAAGAAGTCGGCCTACAACGTGTGTGGGCTCGTGTGTATAATATATATCGAGAGGACATGAAACTTAAAGGGCAAAAGTATCGAGAGCGAGGAAAATCAGAGGTGTGGACTAATAACATTTTGAAAAAACATGGGAAGACATGTTTTCCCATCACAAAACGAAAATTTACAAAATGGTGAAACATTTTTTTCCCACGGCTTCGTGCATGGCTGGTCACCACTTCAGTCTAGAGAGTGAGTGAGTATGGTTTTACGCCGCTTTTAGCAATATTCCAGCAATATCACGGCGGGGGACACCAGAAATGGGCTTCACACATTGTACCCATGTCGTGAATCGAACCCGGGTCTTCGGCGCGACGAGCGAACGCTTTAACCACTAGGCTATCCGACCGCCCCTCAGTCTAAAGAGAATGTGTGTCAGATAATCTATTCAGAGTGACATTCCACTTCGCTCAGCCATTCAACATAAAGAGAAAACTTGGAATTTGGGATAAACTATTCAGAGCGACATTCCAATTCATTCAAGTGAAGTGAATAGTTAACTTCGAAACAAGTTTCAAAATGTTAAAACATTTTTTCACCACAGGTGACCCAAGTCTCACAAAGCGGCAGCCAATATTCACGCAAGGATAATGGATATCTGAGGTATTGCTCCCATCTAGGTCAGTCAGTACAAGGAGTGCCCCGTCCATTCATACAGCCGGATGTCGGTCGGGGTCCCAAAATTATTTTCAAAGTACATACTAACGTAATATCTCTAAACAGGGTACTGTAACTTGTGGGTTACCGTAAGGGGGCGGTTATTTCTATAAGACCATTTACGGTGGTATATCACAGTATAAGGTTGAGGCAAGTAAATTGAAGTAAACTTTAACATACTATCAACGAGTCAGACAAGTTCTGAAGTCGTGTGGAATAAGGGATAGTACTCCAAATAGCTGGCATTCCTAAAAAATTCCTTGTCTGGGCCATTTTAACAAAGGTTGCATTCTTCGCATCCTTACCATTCATGCATAATGACTCCGTTCACATTGTGACGTCATGCATGCATGTGTATTAGCATAACACTAGGCTCATGAATATTCATAGGGCATTAGTGATTAGAACTAAATGCCTTTATGTTAGGCTTGGCACAGTATATATTATTACCGCTAATTACCTTCATTCCGTGCGGCTACGTGCTGATTTGCATGGTGCCAACGTCTCTGGCCTAGATTCGCTCTTGGCACGTCCGGTTAAGGAGCGTTTGTTTATATTTTCTATGACCTTTTGTAGCGTGACATCAGCTCACGCAGCACTTGCTCTCCAGCTTTCAACCGTACAACACAAAGTTATATTCCCGCATTCATCTATAGTTTGTTGCACCCACCCACCCACCCTGTTATCCTTAATTCCAAGTTATCCAAGCTTTGCAGTTGTCAATTTGGTGGAACTTTACTGGAGCATAATGTTTGTATATAATGATGTTGTCATGAATAAAATGTTGCGGATGGGCGGGGTGCTGGTGGACTGCATTACAAGTTACATTTGGCGTCTTGGGATACATCCCAAATTATAAATTATTTAGGATAGGGTTGCCCGCTTTACAGCAGGAACCAATTTATCCATTCGGCTTTACAGCAGATGGCTTAGTGTCCGCTTTACAGCGGATGGTCAGCTTGGCAACAATAGTTGCCCTCGCTCATGGTTTGGCAATGGTACTTGCCTGGCAGCGATAGCTGCATAGCAACATGGGTTGATTGGCAACGGTAGTTGCAGGGCAGCGGTTGCTGCAGTTGGGGTTGCTTAACAAGGGTTAGGCTCATTTCTGCAGTCCACCAGTACCTCCACATCCGCGACCATTTCATCCAATAATATCTCTTGTCTTAATTTGAAGTTCCGCTATCATGCATGATGGCGGAGCCTGTCATAATGGAGCCATGTCCTTATATAATTAGATTCCTACTACTAATGTTTTGTTTGCTTCCAAAATAGGAGAGACCTTGAAATATGACGGTCGTTTTTTTAAAGTTATATAATGTTGTGTAGCATGTTTGGATCTTGTCATATGATTGTCACTTGCACTGAGCGTGCACGACACTTGCACTGAGCGTGCACGACACGTGCACGTTTCAAAATGGGTTCCTACCTGTGCCGAGAGTCGAATCGAGCCGAGCGCGATCAGAATGCACTATAAACGGAAATGTATACTTACCTGGTTCTTTCTTGACTCGTCCTGCTGAAAACAATAGACATAAAAGATAATACACAATTGGGTAGGGTTAACCCTTATCCACACAAGATTAATCCTATCTGAAATCTCCGAAGGCTTCCCAAATAGCATCGTAGATATTTCGCGGGTTTGTATACACTACAGTTCAAAGATGGGGGAGTTAGTGTTTACAACTTGTGAATTAATGACAGTAAGGTGTCCCTACAGCAGATGGGGGAACCTAGTGTTCACAACCCTTATAGTATTGAGGGTGTCCCTACAGCAGATGAGGGAACCTAGTGTACACAACCCGTGAAGTATTGACGGTGTCCCTACAGCAGATGAAGGGACTAGTGTACACAACCCGTGAAGTATTGACGGTGCCCCTACAGCAGATGAGGGAACCTAGTGTACACAACCCTTATAGTATTGAGGGTGTCCCTACAGCAGACGAAGGGATCTAGTGTACACAACCCGTGAAGTATTGACAGTGTCCCTACAGCAGATGGGGGAACCTAGTGTACACAACCCGTGAAGTATTGACGGTGTCCCTACAGCCGAGGGGGGAACCTAGTGTACACAACCCGTGAAGTATTGACGGTGTCCCTACAGCAGATGGGGGAACCTAGTGTAGACAACCCGTGAAGTATTGACGGTGCCCCTACAGCAGATGGGGGAACCTAGTGTTCACAACCCGTGAAGTATTGACGGTGTCCCTGCAGCAGATGGGGGAACCTAGTGTACACAACCCGTGAAGTATTGACGGTGCCCCTACACCAGATGGGGGAACCTAGTGTACACAACCCGTGAAGTATTGACGGTGTCCCTGCAGCAGATGGGGGAACCTAGTGTACACAACCCGTGAAGTATTGACGGTGCCCCTACAGCAGATGGGGGAACCTAGTGTACACAACCCGTGAAGTATTGACGGTGTCCCTAAAGCAGATGGGGGAACCTAGTGTACACAACCCGTGAAGTATTGACGGTGTCCCTGCAGCAGATTGGGGAACCTAGTGTACACAACCCGTGAAGTATTGACAGTGTCCCTACAGCAGATGGGGGAACCTAGTGTACACAACCCGTGAAGTATTGACGGTGTCCCTACAGCCGAGGGGGGAACCTAGTGTACACAACCCGTGAAGTATTGACGGTGTCCCTGCAGCAGATGGGGGAACCTAGTGTACACAACCCGTGAAGTATTGACGGTGTCCCTACAGCCGAGGGGGGAACCTAGTGCACACAACTCGTGAGGTTTTGACAGTGTCCTTTAGGTCAGTAATGTCAAAGTTTTGCCTTGGCCAGCTCGCCAAGTAAACATCTATGAAACCACATTGATCGTCAAATTAGAAAACGACTTTACCGTCCCCCTTTTTGTTTATTGATAAATACATGTATATTCGATGGTGAAAATTTTTGGACATTTGGAAACTGATTTAAAATATTTTCAATTATAGAACGGTAATAAAATTGTACATATGATTAAAATTTGTAAAATGCAGATAGAAAAACAATACAATTACAAAGGTCTATACAGAAGCGTCACATAATTTAGCAGTAACAGAAATATGCAATAAAACTTCAATTAGTGAGGAGAGAGCTTCACTTTATGAAATGTTGTACTACATTTCATGACTCCCTTCTTATTCATTCAGCAGTCAAAAGCTTAAGAACGTGGTGATCTCGTAATGTGATGTTGATGAACCTTTGCCTACCTGTTATAGGAACAATACAGGCGAACAGCAGCATCAACAACGTAGCCGATTTCATCTTGCTTCTGAGCAGATCGCCGACGTTACTGACTATGTATGACTGAGGCCTCGCGGACTGAGGCCTCGGGTTTTTATACATTTATGCATTAGGCGTTCTATAGATCATTATGTTTTATGACAACCTGGTTTCAATACTCGGTGACAGGTGTTCATTTCATGATTCATGGCATGTAACCAAAGCCGTCTAAGGCCACAATAAAAAATTAAAAAATTCTCAGCCCTTCTCTTCTCTGGTTAGGTAGATCGAATGATGATTTAAGTCTTAAGCCGACTTCCCTTCCACTCCAACCGAACTTCATAATGCTACTAAATGAAATGACAACGCTCTGAGGCGTCCTATCAATGGCAGTACGAAGTGGATATATTAACAACTATGAACATAGTTATAAAATCCCTGGACCGGATGCAAAAAAAAAATTGTTTGCTAAAATTATTAGCGTCACACGAAGATCCAAATAAAGAATTCATTTGAGCGCTACAGTGCATGGCAGAGTCCTTGTACTTGGTAACATGATCTCATAATTACGGGCAAACACAATGTTCAGACAGTGGTGAATAGCTTGCACGCCTCATAAACTGACATGCATGGGTTGCTCCCTCTTACGTCCGGAATGTGGCTGACAGTTCTCATGACTCATCTTCAATGTTTCGTATTGCAACCCGCCAGAAATAGACAGAAATATCAGTCATCATGTTTTTTACTTTCGAGTGAGTGAGTGAGTGAGTGAGTGAGTTGGGTTTACCGCCTTTAACAGTATTCCAGTTATATCACGGCATGTCAGCTTAATGTGGGAGGAAAGCCAAAAGTGATGCAGGTATCAGACGTTCACCACTTTGGTGAAACCCACGAGCACGGGTATGGTGCTGACAAACCTAGAAACATAATCAGGGCGACCCGGGACTCGAACCCACAATCACAGGTTTCCGGCGTGCCCAAGGGACGCAACTCTGCACAGCAAATCGCGGCGCCTTAGACGACTGGGCCACCCGTGCCCCCTTTTCACTTAAGAGAAAAGTACTCCCCAGGAAACTCATGACCGCATGTCACAAGTGTAAGTGCCCTAGCTATTCCACTGTTTAACGTTTGGCAGCTGTGTTTAAGGCTGGGAGAACAAACAGTAGTATGTAACTAGCGAGTTTCCGAGATAGTCCGGTGACGTCATATTACGCAATATTACGTCACCTCTGATATTCGCTGGTCTGGCTCTGGCGGTTATCTCCCAAAACGCATACAGCCTAGTACCCCTACATTTGGTTGAAACCACAAAGGGATTTAACCTTCTTATAATGGAACAGTCCCAAAGACTAATTAATCCATGAGAGTAAAGGATGAACCAAGTAAAGATAAGCTGGATTAACATTTGGACAGATTGACGGAAACTGAGTAAAAGATTATATTAATTAACTTAAGATTGGTTTGTTTAAACATATTATATTTCTAAAGAAACCTGAATCGGTGAACAAGCAGGTTTGCATATTTTAACACTGTTCCGGGAAATACAGAATTGGTTTAAAACCGAGTAAAGGTTGAACCAAGAATGTACCTAAAAAGTAAGGTGAAATGGGGTTTAACGTCGCGTCCAAGATTATTGCACTTTTATAGCGACGTGCTTGCACGTGTAGGTATGTGTGTGGCTGCTTGTACTAGTCCGGACTGATGCCGATTTATAGTGCTAGTTCACTGAGATACCATGCCGCAGTTTAACATGAATACCCCACTCAGACACAGTATACTGACTCCGAGCCGACCAGTCCTTGTTTTAGCCCCTTAATGCCGAGCGCCAGACAGGGTAACAACAAGTACCATCTTTTAATGTCTTTTGGTATGACGCGGTCGGGCATCGAACTCCGGGCGGACTCTCTACCACGGAGGCGGTCTGAATGTACCTAAAGTATTTAAATAAATCAATTTCAACCAATTGTATTGAGAGTACGTTTGTGATGGTATATAAGCGTTGTCAAAAAATGACTGCATATCTCCAGAATGTTGAGTTTATTTTTTCAATTGTAATTGGATACATTAGTTAGGATTCTTTGTATATTATTTGTTTCTGCTATGTGATCGATGTAAAACGTTAAGCATTGGAACACACAAAACCATGAGTCTAAACTGTTAAGTGATGAAAAGAATCAAGATTAGATGTAGAAAAGTAAAACATTGGTCAAATTAAGTAAATAGTATACTATGCATATTTACCTCAGAACGAAGTACATGAAACCGTCTTTTCCATCGACCAAATGTTCTTTCTGTTGTACCTCTTGTAGCACACAAGCTGTCATTGCATCTCTGCTGAGCAGTGCCTTATGGAGTCGTGTATGGGGTTTGGAGGAAAGGTCTGCAAGGATATCCACTGTCTCCCAATAGAAAGCCATCTAATACTGAAGTGTGCGATATCTCTAAGTGTTCACACAAAGTGGAGGTTCTAAATATGTGGCTATCATGAGTTGATCCCGGCCATTTAGCACACACATTCGTAAATTTACCTACAAATCAAACAAATCATTCAGAAAATTAAGCAATGTTCGTAATGGGTTAATTCTACAGTAAACTACGGTTATAGCAAACACGCTTATAACGAACTGATGGATATAACGAACTTACGTTTTTGGTCCCCGACTATTTGCTGTAGTTATGCTGTATATATGCTTATAACGAACTACGGTTATAACGAACTAAAATTAGTTGTCCCCATGAGTTCGCTATAACCGTAGTTTCCTGTATTTCTATTGTAGGCATATGTAGTATATATTACAAATTTATTTCAGCTATATTTTCTTAAAATTACAGTCTCTTTACACAGTTTAGAGCTGTAAAGAACTTTAAAAACATTACTACGATCCCGTGTTAGGTGTCTAGAATATCCCTTTTGTATTTATATTGAGTAATGAGAGAATTTACGCAAACCATCCATTATTTATCTGATTCCGAATCTTTTTAATGCAGAATTTTATAGACCTTGGAAGGGAAGCTACTCTAATTGCAAAAAGGGACAGTACTCTAATCTCACAAGACGTACCTTCGTGGTCACACACTGCCTGTACGTTGATACTGTGGTATCGTTTCTGATTAACGTAAGCTGGTTCGTCTGTGGTCGGTGCCTGAATACGTATGTGCGTACCATCAATGCAACCTAGGAAACTCGGAAAACCACCAAGGGCGAAAAATCCATCTTGAACCTGACGTATGTAGCACTCTTGTGTTGGCCATTTTATGAATTCGTTCTTTCTTTTAACCAAGGCATCAGTCACATCGACTATGACACATGAAACTGTACTTTTGTCCACCCCCATCGTATCACCAATCACTTGAAGGAAACTACCACTTGCGTAAAAACGGAAAGTTATCATCAGTTGTTGAATAGGTCTTCTGCAACCCATGCTTGCCGTAAAAGGCGACTAACGGGATCGGGTGGTCAGGCTCGCCGACTTGGTTGATGCATGTCATCGATCCCAATTGCGTGGATCGAGGCTCATGATATTAATCACTGGATTGTCTGGTCCAGACTCGATTATTTACAGACTGCCGTCATATAGCTGGAATATTGCTGAGTGCGGTGTTAAACAACAAACAAACCAACCAACCAGTTGTTGATCGACGTTTAGAGCATGGCTACGTTGTGTAGGGCGCTCAAAATCTTCCCTCAGTATTTTGGCGATGTAGTTGATAGATACCCGCCCAAATCTGTACCTATCACGAAGTTCACTGTCTGTGTAGTTCATTAATGCAAAATTAACAGCTCGGAATCGCTTCTGTTGCCTCGCATTAATCTCTGGAACCATGTAAGCGGCACTAGGCCTAACCATGAACGCCATTTTGTTTCAACGACAACCAAGGTGTTAAGTATTTAACGGAGGTCGGGTGGTGTGTTAACTTTGACGGGTGTTTAACCAGTCGTTAAAGATAACCAAGAGAAACAACATAACCATTTGGTAAAATTGAACGGAGAGTTAACAGTGACTTAACGGCTGGTTAAGAGTTAACCGGGTTTCGAACAGCCGGGCCCAAGTGCCTCCCTATTCTATGCTGATGGCTGATAAAGGTTTTAACATTGCAAATGAATGTGCAGACATGTGTCTATCTATACATGTTCCGCCTGGAGGGAAAGGCCCTAGCCAGATGACTTGTGCTTCAGTGCGTAAGACAAAACGGATTGCGAACCTGCATATTTTAGTGGAACAGGTAATTAGGCATTCCGTCTGCTCAAGACTGAGCTTCCTATCACCCTAGTGCTTTACATAGATGACATTGTCACTGTTTGTTGTGCCCTTGTCAACTTAAACCCTCTGGATGCCGAGGTTTTTTTCTGACGCACATTTTCCTAAGATTGGAAAAGTGAAGGTTGTGCGAGAATTGCGCTCACGCGGGACTGGATCTACCTCTGGCTATAAAGTTACGCAGAGGTGGAGAATATTAAATTTCCTATTTGATGGTGTAAATTTAACTGCAAATATTTAAGAAGTCTATTTATATGTCCTGATATGTCTTCTTCTTGTTGTATTGTCAATTTATTGTAAAATATATAAGATAAGTTTGAATGTGTTGGATTTTCTCTCTATCTATAAAGTGGAGGCACGGGTGGCCCAGTCGTCTAAGGTGCCTCAATTTGCCGTGCAGAGTTGGGCACACCAGAAACCTATGATCCTGGGTTCAAATCCTGATTCTCCCTGAGTATGGCTTTAGGTTTGTTGGCACCATTCCAGTGCTCATGGGTTTCACTAAAGTGGTAAAACGACTGAGACCTGCATTACGTAGGACTATCGATCAAAGTGGCGCTAAGGTAATCCTATAACCTTATTTCCTACATGTCCTAGGAGTGGTCGGGTAGCCTAGTGGTTAAAGCGTTCGCTCGTCACGCCGAAGACCCGGGTTCTATTCCCGACATGGGTACAATGTGTGAAGCCCTTTTCTGGTGTCCCCCGCCGTGATATTGCTGGAATATTGCTAAAAGCGGCGTAAAACCATACTCACTCACCCCTACATGTCCTGTGAATCCCTCCTTTCCAATGGTGATAAAAAATAACATTCTAATCACTTCATTTGTTTGGTGTATCTCTACACCCGTACCTGCACAACTTCTTTATTACAATGACTGCGACGTTTAAATTCAGTCATCATTGTCGTATACAAACAAACATGTAAAGTTAATGCAAGTTTAAACAAATCAACATATTGATTATTAAAATATATTGAAAATACTCCTTGACTGATAGTATAGCACTGAGTACAATGCAAACAATGCAATTAATATGAATTCACAATGTCATATTTAATTCACACACTTTGGGCAAAACCAGGAATCATCATCCTGTGGCACATCTACAACACCTACACATCTAAAATGGCACCACATTGTGCAACAACTGCACTTGATGGACTCCTGAAGTCGACTGGATGGCTCGTCGATACACTGCTGTCCACAGGTGAGGTGAAATTGGGTTTAACGTCGCGTCCAAGATAATTGCATTTATATAGCGACGTGCATGTACGTGTTTGTGTGTGTGTGGCTGCTTGTACTAGTCCGGACTGATGCCGATTTATAGTGCTAGCTCACTGAGATACCATGCCGCAGTTTAACATGAATACCCCACTCAGACACAGTATACTGACTCTGGGCCGACCAGTCCTTGTTTTAGCCCCTTTATGTCGAGCGCCAGACAGGGTAACAACAAGTACCATCTTTTAACGTCTTTTGGTATGACGCGGTCGGGGATCGAACCCCGGACCTTCCACTCTGCCACTAGACCACGAAGGCGGTCTTATGAATCAATGACATAACCCAAACTCGGTTAGTGGTTTTTATTTTCAGATATCGCTTACTGAGTTCCACTACAGGACTGGGGGAACCGTTGCGAGAAAATCTGAAAAAGAAATGAGAAAAGTAGAAGGAAAATCCAACTTCAGTTCAAATTATTCAGTCTATCCTGATCTGACGGGCTCAAAGCTTTAAAAACATAGAGCCAGTTTCTTCTGATCAAGTTCCTGAACAGTTGAGGTGAAATGGGGTTTAATGTCGCGTCCAAGATTATTGCACTTATTTAGCGACGTGCTGCACGTGTGTGTCTCTGTGTGTGTTGCTGCTTGTACTAGTCCGGACTGATGCCGATATTTAGTGCTAGCTCACTGAGATACCATGCCGCAGTTTAACATGAATACCCCACTCAGACACAGTATACTGACTCCGAGCCGACCAGTCCTTAATGCCGAGAGCCAGACAGGGTAACAACAAGAACCATCTTTTAACGTCTTTTGGTATGACGCGGCCGGGGATCGAACCCCGAACCTTCCGCTCTACCACTAGACCACGGAGGCAATCAAATTTCCGTAAACGTGTGTGCATGTACTAACGCCAACAATGTCATCAGTGAACTACACGATCCCATCGTCAATAATTCTCAGGTCTGGATTCACTAAGGTCCTCGGAATACTAACGGTTGCTTTCGGTTGAGTCGCTATTTTGAATCAGCGAAAGGGAGAGCTCAGAACAATGGACGCTCAGATTATTACATCAGCAATGTTTTCGCGCAACATGTGCCATAACCTAGGAACAATCTACTCCACACATTGCTTCAATGTCAGGCAACGGAAGGGTTCGCACAACGTTCATGCACGGAGTAGGATTCATTTGACTTCCGTGAGATAACACGGCCTAATGTCATTAGTTGGCTAAAAATAGACACACGTCACCACCACACCACAAAGAGGGAAGTGAAGGTCGTTGAAACCAGAAATTATTCTAATTATTATGCTAAAAATCGAGCAAAAAAACCTCTCAGTATGTTTTATTTTCCATTGACAAAATCATATGTTTGCGATGTTATATCCCCGAAATAAACTGTACTAGCTCTTAGTCAATGTTTCATTGGATTTCTTGTTTCCGTGACCGGCCGTGCCTAAAATTGAGCCAGCCCCTAAAAGCACCGTAAACGATATTTTCAACTCAAATTCATTTTTGCACCCGTCTTGGGAAGGACTCGGGCAGAGTTAAACTCACCTGTAAGTTTGCTGAAGTCCATGCCACAAGTACTACAGCAGGGTGGTGGGCCGCAACACTCTGGGCAGAACTTCACAAGTCCCCCAAGGAGTGGGTTGGTCACGTCACGGCGGACCGTGCTCAATGGCTTGAACAGATCTGCAAACAACCGCCTTTTACTTCATTTAACGCCGTTTTAATTTTCAGGTGAAGGTAGATATTGTGGAGGCTTAGACGCTTGGGTCGTGCCCATTACTTCATTGAAACGTTCAATCTCTTGTAGATCTGGTATATTTCAATATCTCAATAGCTCAATAGCTCAAAAGTACTGACTGGTACCCATCATACAACGTACCTGGATTTATGCCGCAGTAGTTGCAGCAAGGGGGAGGGGCGAGGGGGGGGGGGGGCACCGCAATAGCTCAAACAGTACTGACTGGTACCCATGATACAACGTACCTGGATTAATGCCGCAGTAGTTAATGCAAGGGAGAGCACCGCAATAGCTCAAAGAGTACTGACTGGTACCCATGATACAACGTACCTGGATTCATGCCGCAGTAGTTGCAGCAAGGGGGGGGGGGGGGGGGGCAATAGCTCAAACAGTACTGACTGGTACCCATGATACAACGTACCTGGATTCATGCCGCAGTAGTTAATGCAAGGGAGAGCACCGCAATAGCTCAAACAGTACTAACTGGTACCCATGATACAACGTACCTGGATTCATGCCGCAGTAGTTAATGCAAGGGAGAGCACCGCAATAGCTCAAACAGTACTGACTGGTACCCATGATACAACGTACCTGGATTCATGCCGCAGTAGTTACAGCAAGGGGGGGCACCGCAATAGCTCAAACAGTACTGACTGGTACCCATGATACAACGTACCTGGATTCATGCCGCAGTAGTTACAGCAAGGGGGGGCACCGCAATAGCTCAAACAGTACTGACTGGTACCCATGATACAACGTACCTGGATTCATGCCGCAGTAGTTACAGCAAGGGGGGGCACCGCAATAGCTCAAACAGTACTGACTGGTACCCATGATACAACGTACCTGGATTCATGCCGCAGTAGTTAATGCAAGGGAGAGCACCGCAATAGCTCAAACAGTACTGACTGGTACCCATGATACAACGTACCTGGATTCATGCCGCAGTAGTTACAGCAAGGGGGGGCACCGCAATAGCTCAAACAGTACTGACTGGTACCCATGATACAACGTACCTGGATTCATGCCGCAGTAGTTAATGCAAGGGAGAGCACCGCAATAGCTCAAACAGTACTGACTGGTACCCATGATACAACGTACCTGGATTCATGCCGCAGTAGTTACAGCAAGGGGGGGCACCGCAATAGCTCAAACAGTACTGACTGGTACCCATGATACAACGTACCTGGATTCATGCCGCAGTAGTTGCAGCAAGGGGGGGGGGGGGGCAATAGCTCAAACAGTACTGACTGGTACCCATGATACAACGTACCTGGATTCATGCCGCAGTAGTTAATGCAAGGGAGAGCACCGCAATAGCTCAAACAGTACTGACTGGTACCCATGATACAACGTACCTGGATTCATGCCGCAGTAGTTACAGCAAGGGGGGGCACCGCAATAGCTCAAACAGTACTGACTGGTACCCATGATACAACGTACCTGGATTCATGCCGCAGTAGTTGCAGCAAGGGGGGGGGGGGGGGGGGGCAATAGCTCAAACAGTACTGACTGGTACCCATGATACAACGTACCTGGATTCATGCCGCAGTAGTTAATGCAAGGGAGAGCACCGCAATAGCTCAAACAGTACTGACTGGTACCCATGATACAACGTACCTGGATTCATGCCGCAGTAGTTACAGCAAGGGGGGGCACCGCAATAGCTCAAACAGTACTGACTGGTACCCATGATACAACGTACCTGGATTCATGCCGCAGTAGTTAATGCAAGGGAGAGCACCGCAATAGCTCAAACAGTACTGACTGGTACCCATGATACAACGTACCTGGATTCATGCCGCAGTAGTTACAGCAAGGGGGGGCACCGCAATAGCTCAAACAGTACTGACTGGTACCCATGATACAACGTACCTTGATTCATGCCGCAGTAGTTGCAGCAAGGGGGGGGGCACCGCAATAGCTCAAACAGTACTGACTGGTACCCATGATACAACGTACCTGGATTCATGCCGCAGTAGTTACAGCAAGGGGGGGCACCGCAACATGTCAAACACATCTGGTTTATGTCACCTGTAAAAGTAAAGCTCCAACATAAAAACACCCAAGATAACTGTGGACATAGTAAAAGATGTGAGGCTTTTTAACTTTAATTACTTGTTACAAAAATGAAATTAATATTTTTTCTTGTTCAAAAAAATAGGTCAATGTGAGAAAGGAACCCAAGGACGTGTTTTGCTTTTTCCATCCAACCCACAGTGCTTTTGATGAAATAAATTATCGGCGATCCCAATCCATTCGGCTCTTCCACGCGACAATGGAGACTTGACATGCCCATGATGTCAATCACTGGATTGTCTGCTGCAGCCTCGATTATTTACAGACCGCCTTCATGTAGCTGGAATACTGCTGAGTGCGGTGTTAAACAAACAAACAAAAACAAAACTTGAATTGTTTTGGGGGTCGGTAGTCGAAACGAAGTCAGTCATCTCTTTAAGTATTGGCGCCCAGTCGTCTAAGGCGCCGCGATTCGCTGTGCAGAGTTGCGTCCCTTGGGCACGCCAGAAACCTATGATTGTGGGTTCGAATCCCGGTTCGCCCCATTTATGTTTCTAGGTTTGCCAGCACCATACCCGTGCTCGTGGGTTTCACAAAAGTGGTAAACGTCTGAGACCTGCATCACTTCGGGCTTTCCTACCACATTAAGCTGACACGCTGTGATATAACTGGAATAATGTTAAAAGCGGCGTTAAACCCAACTCACTCACTCACTCACTTTAAGTATTGGCAATCGGTTGAAAAATTGAAGAATTAATTAGACGACAGAAAAAAGGGATTTCCTCTATTAGCCTAGATTCATAAATACGTTATAAGACAAAATATTTGTTTGTTTGTTGTTTAACGCCGCATTCACAGCGGTCTGTAACTAATCGAGTCTAGACATGATAATCTAGTGATTGACATCATGAGCATCAATCTACGCAAAAGGGACACGATGACATGGATTAACAAAGTCAGCGAGCCTGACCACCCGACCCCTTTAGTCGCCTCTTACGATAACCATGGGTTGCTGAAGACAAAGTCAAACCCGCATCTTCACGGGGTCGTACGTGTGAACATTGGTTCTACATGTATGTCTGATGGGGGCACGGGTGGCCCAGTCGTCTAAGGCGCCGTGATTCGCTGTGCAGAGTTGCGTCCCTTGGGCACACCAGAAACCTACGATCGTGGGTTCGAATCCCGGTTCACCCCGATTATGTTTCTAGGTCTGTCAGCACCATACCCGTGATCGTTGGTTCCACCGAAGTGGTAAACGTCTGAGACCTGCATCACTTCAGGCTTTCCTCCCACATTAAGCTGACACGCCGTGATATAGCTGGAATAATGTTAAAAGCGGCGTTAAACCCAACTCACTCACTCTATGTCTGATTTCGGTTTCCGATTGGTTCTATGTCTGATTTCGGTTTCCGATTGGTTCTATGTCTGATTTCGGTTTCCGATTGGTTCTATGTCTGATTTCGGTTTCCGATAGGTCCCCAGCAACCGATGCTGGTCGTATGAGGCGACAGCGTTTCATCGTACCCCTTCAACGTTGATCGGTGCTCATGATATCAATCACTGGTTCGTCTTCTCCAGACCGCCTTGATCCAGCTCACCTTGTTTATTTGTTTGTTTCTTTTTTAACGTCGCACTCAGCAATATTCCAGCTATATGACGGAGGTGTCTTAATAATCGAGTCTGGACCAGACAGTGTAGTGATTGACATCATGAGCATCGATCCACGCAAATGGGACACGATGACATGCATCAGCCAAGTCAGCGAGCCTGAGAACCTTATCCCGTTAGTCGCCCTCACCAAAAGCATAGTCGCCTTTTACGATAAGCATGAGTTGCGGATCGTCACGTTTAGAAATAGCTCAACTAGTGTTGGAGGCGGCGTCAACATTAAACAGAAAAACAAAATCATATGAGCAAGGGCGATAACATAACATAAATGCTACAGCAACGACATCAACGTCTTACCCCGCACACAAACCACGACAGCGACAGTAACGGCAAGCAGTAGCAGCTTCATCCTACGTGTTCTACGTTTTCCTAAACAGTAACAGACTGTCTAAGACAACTGGAGGGCATGGGGTATTTTTAACTGGCTAGGATTACGCTTGATACGGGCTGGTATGCTTCACTGCAGGGCCCAGATCGAGGTTATGCTATAACTCGCCAATCCCAATGAGAGTGGACACATGTTGACAACATATCCATGAAGTCGGACAGACGTGTCAGTACTTTTCGGAAATTAGGACCTAAACTGGGTCTTCAGCGATTTATTATAAGCCTAGAGCCGTGGAGCACGTCTTTCGTTTATACCAACAGGAACTTCATCGATTCCTCAATTCTTTGTTTTCAATCCTTTATATTCTCATGGAACCACCCACGGTTGTACAAAAGCGTGTTTTACAAACATATATATGTTCAACAAAAGTGATGATTCAGACAGTAAGAGTACATTTAAGTATTATTTCTAGATATTGGAAATAAACTTTGACAAATTCTTCATTTCTGCGGGGGCACGGGTGGCCCAGTCGTCTGAGGCGCCGCGATTCGCTGTGCAGAGTTGCGTCCCTTGGGCACGCCGGAAACCTATGATTGTGGGTTCGAATCCCGAATCTGTCAACACCATACCCGTGCTCGTGGGTTTCATCGAAGTGGTAAACGTCTGAGACCTGCATCACTTCGGGCTTTCCTCCCACATTAAGCTGACACGCCGTGATATGACCGGAATACTGTTAAAAGCGGCGTTAAACCAATCTAACTCACTCACTCTTCATTTCTGCTATTTTGGTTTACTCTACCACTAGACCGCCGTCATATAGCTGGAATATTGCTGAGTGCGGCGTTAAACAACAAACCAACCAACAAACCATCTTCACAGCGAATTGCGGTGCTTTAGACGACCTAAGGCCTTCCTTGACCGTAAACATGGGTATATTGGCCGATACACAATCATATCAGAGTAAAAAATAAACATGGCACAGTTTTTCATAATAAAACCGTTTTTATTAAATTATTCAATTGTTACAAATTATTTTAATATAACTATGAAAGTTATGTCGTTGTTCGTCGTAGAAAAGGCGGATTACGACACAATGTTCCACATCCTCAACTGAAGGGGACAAAATTGACATACTCTATTTGTTTAAGAGCAATTCATGAATATTTTATGTCCGTTTCAGTAAATCTTGTCAATTGGGCCACGCGAGTGAATATGGTTTTACGGCGCTCTTGGCAATAATCCAGTAATATCACAACGGGGGACACTGGGCTTCACACTTTGTACTCAGGGGGGAATCAAACCTGGGTCTTCGGCGTGACGAGCGAAAGCCTTAACCACAAGGCCTCCTAACTGCCCCAGTTGTGCTGCGCGACATCAAATTGGTCGTAATTCAAATCCTCAGTTAATTAACTGAGACGTACATGTGTTTTTATCATATGTTTTGATTTTCAATTGAAAGTATCCTAATTTGGCGATGTATTAAAAAAACAGCACTCACAGAATACTTCTACATGGTTTTATTTAAAAAAAATATCATTTCTTTACAAAATGGAGAAAAAAACACATAATACACAACTGCTTGTGGTTAACTTAGACTTCTTGTCTTTGCAAATCAGTAAATGTACTTTTTTCTCGGCACAAATTTTCAACATAGTAGGGGGCATGTGGATGCAAATTCATTTCATACCCCAGTCGTCATTGAACCAATTTATTTTTACACAAAATGAGCAGGAATGGGCGATGATGAAATAGATATAATCAAATATAACTGGGCTTTCAAGTTTCGATTACATAAAAAAATCATTCTAGGCATATTTTCTTTTTCTTCTAAAACGTCTAGGACCTGCATCACTTCGGGCTTTCCTCCCACATTAAGCTGACACGCCGTGATATAACTGGAATACCGTTTAAAGCGGCTTTAAACCCAACTCACTCACTCACTCATTGTTGGGTTACTCCCAAATCGCTTACACGCCAATTCGCCTACGCTTCGATACGCCTACAGGTTTTATGTAGGCGATTGGGCACACCCCTATGTCAAAAATAGACTGTCCAGGCATGTCATTAAAACATTTCACAGTAGATAAGACTACAGAAACTGACTGTTCATACAGCTTTATCTCACAGTAAACAAAATTGTTTTGTGATCTCAGGTCCTCAGACTGTTAACACAGGTTCAATATTCATTACATTCAAACATCTCACTGCACAAAAGATAAAAGAACTGCTTCTGAGTGAGTTTGGTTTTACGCCGCTTTTAGCAATATTCCAGCCATATCACGGCGGGGAACACCATAAATGGGCTTCACACATTGTACCCACGTCGGGATTCGAACCCGGGTCTTCGGCGTGACGCGCGGAAGCTTTAACCATTTGGCTACCCGTTTGGCTGTTCGTTTTACATGTAATGCAATTAAGGTGAGGTGAAATGGGGTTTAACGTCGCGTCCAAGATTTATTACACTTATATAGCGACGTGCATGTGTGGCTGCTTGTACTAGTCCGGATTGATGCCGATTTAGAGTGCTAGCCCACTGAGATACCATGCCGCAGTTTAACATGAATACCCAACTCAGACACAGTTTACTGACTTCGACCAGACCAGTCTTTGTTTTAGCCCCTTAATGCCGAGCGCTAGACAGGGTAACAACAAGTACCATCTTTTAACGCCTTTTGGTATGACGCGGCCGAGGATCGGACACCAAACCTTTTGTACCCTGTAAGAGGGTATGGGACATTCTGAAGCTGTGAAAAGTGCGAGCATGCGAGATCGCGTGAACACGAGATATGGCGAGATATCGCGTTCTCGCAATCTTGTGTTTTTTGTACGTAGTAATATTTTTCGAAAGTAAAAAACGAACGAATGTGACATTTAGACAAGATTAAAATCTCACATTCTCACATTCTTTTGCATATTTAGCTTGTTTCCAAAGGTCGAAATCGCGAGAATGCCTGAACGCAATGCAAGAATGTCCCGTACAGTATTCCATACGATACACCCCGAACACTATGTAAATAACTCTTAAGTACTCGCCGACCTTGTCCATCTACATAAATACAACAAAGTAGGCAAAATAGGGTAAAGAAAGCGAAGTAAAACATATACGTCTTCCCTTAATCGACAATACGTTTTATTAGTTTTGTTTGTTGTTTAACAACACTCAGCGATAATCAAGAAGATGTCGGCGATCTGTAAGTAATGGAATCTGGTCATACAAAACAGAACTAGTGATTGTTATCATGAATACCGGCCCACATCATAGGTACGGTGATATTCGTCAATCAAACCTCCGAGCCTGACCACCCGACCCCTGCAGCCACCCCTTACAAGCGATCTCCTCAGTAGTGAAGTGGGGAGGATATCGTCCTGGAGAGCAGGTAGTAGTAGTAGTACACTACTACTACTACTACTACTACTACTACTACTGCTGCTGCTGCTGCTGCTGCTGCTGCTACTACTACTGTTACTATTGCCGCAATTGCAACAACTACTGCTACCATTGCGGCTGCTGCTACTACTATTGGCGCAATTGCCATTACTACTTTTATAACTACTACTATTGCTGCTGCTACTACTACTACTACTACCACTACTACTACTGCTACTACTACTACTACTATTGCCACATTTACCTCTACTACCACTACCATTACTACTGCTACTACTACTACCACTACTACTTCTGTTATTGCTACTACTACTACTACTACTACTACTACTACTACGACTATTACTACTACTACTGCCACTACTGCTACTACTATTACCACTACTACAGCTACTACTGCAATCACTGGATTGTCTGGTCAAGACTCGACCGCCACCATATAGCTGAAATATTGCTGAGTGCGACATTAAACAACAAGCAAACAAAACTACTACTACTACTACTACTACTACTACTACTACTACTACTACTACTACTACTGCTACAACTATTGCTACAACCACTATTGCGATTGTTGCTACATCTACTACTACTATTGCGGCGGCTGCTACTACTACAACTACTACCAATATTGCGAGTGTTGCTGCAACTACATCTAATACTACTATTGTCGCGACTGCCACTTCTATTACGGCGGCTGCTACTACTGCAATTACTGCTAATGCCGCAACTGCAACAACTACTACGTCCACTATTGCGAGTGTTGCTGCAACTACATCTACTACTACTATTGTCGCGACTGCCACTACTATTACGGCGGCTGCTACTACTACAACTACTACTATTGCCGCAACTGCAACAACTACTACCACTATTTCGAGTGTTGCTGCAACTAAACCTACAACTACTATTGCCACAATTACCACCATTACTACTAATACTACGTTGTTGCTACTACTAAAACTGCTACTTCACCGGCTGCAACTACTACTATTGCCGCTGTTGCTGTTGATACCACCACCACCACCACCGTATACCTATAACCACCAGAACGCACATTAATACATTAAACAGTACAATGCGAGCTGGATATACCGAGATCCGAGAAGGGCCGGCAAATTGTTCTGAATCTAGCGTCTAATAACAAGGTGGAATGAGTGCCATTTAACAACAGAAGTCCTATCCAACTTCATAATGGCGGTTACGAACAACATTTTAAATCGGCTTAACACTAATTCTTACCAAGTATCGGAGCATTCATACATACGATGCCCTGTATATAGCGCTTAATGTTAATCCGTCTTTGTCCAGTCTGATTTATTCCAAATCGCTTCAGATACGTATTTCAACGATTTAGACCCGATCGACCTAATCACAATTGATTGAATGCAGGTATACGGCCGACATGAACCACGCTGATCACCCAGCCCGTTGTTAAGATTTGTGGTTGACTTGGCACACGAAATACGCCACTGACCCCGAATGTAAACGCAGGAAGGACGTGATATTTTGTTATGAACGTGTATTTGTCAAATGATGGGTGTTGAGTTCAAGGAATTCGCTTATCTTCGTCGGATTATGAAGTGTGGATGTGTTGTCGTTGTTAGGTTGCGGGACAATGCTATGGAATGGCTCGTAAACAATCTTCACCAAGTGGATGCGTTACGGAGACATGTTCTGAGCGTGTGTTGACCTATTCAGAATTTGAAGCCTGCAGTACTCCTTTAATAGAAGCCTTATAGGTTGATATAGATTGTTTGTGTGTCTCATTTTTCATTTTTTATCATAATGACGAACTTGTGTTCAACTTTGCAAACCCTTCACCGAAACCTTCTGTCGGATTCGGAATCGGAAATCGACGACGTTGCAATCTCGAAACTACGTTCCCCAATTATCGCCGAGCATCGTCGACGGCATGAGAGCTCCTCAAGTGATGGGAGGAGTTCAACAGATAGGATGTTCATTCCTAAATCACGTGACCGCTTCCGAAGCAGCTCGTGTGACACCAGGGGGCACGCTGGAAAACCGGAGTACATACATTGTAGATGTTGTGGATTATTGAAAAAGGCGAAGGTGTCGTTTTCGGATGACGTCGGCGATGACGACACACCCGAGGAAAAAGAAAATCCAAAAATACCCAGAGGATGTGAAACTAAAATTATACCACGACGGTCCGGATCATGTGATCCGAGTATTAGAAATAGGGATAATTTTCAAGCTGTGATAAAACCCGGACAAACGGTTTCCGACACCGAGTTCTTGGCACGGAGACAGACATCTGCCCTCCCTAGATATGAAGGTAAGACATGCGTTTATATATGGCATCGTGTTATGTGAGTCAGGCTGACCAGTAAGAGGTGACTAACGTAATCGGGTGGTCAGGTTCGCTGACTTGGGTGATGCATGTCATCGTATTCCAGTTGCGTAGATCGATGCTCATGATGTCCACCATTGGATTGTCTGGTCCGAAAAATAAACAGAACGCCTTCTTAAAGCTGGAATATTGCGGCGTTAAAAAACAAACAAACAAACAAATGATGAATGACCGAGTCACATGTAAGTCGACTCTTTCGAAGTAATGGTAAGCAGTTACGTCCGATGTCATTCCTTAAAATTGGAAGTCTGCCATATTCAGTAGTTCAAGATCATCATCATTTAAAAGACATATCTGTCAAACTTGAATAGTGAAAAAACTAAGAAATACAATGGTTAGGTTTCGACTAGGTTAACAGAAAAAAGTGAGTGAGTGAGTATGGTTTTACGCCGCTTTTAGAAATATTCCAGCAATATCACAGCGGGGGACAGCGGAAAATGGGCTTCATTGTACCCATGTGGGGATTCGAACCCGGGTCTTCGGCGTGATGAGCCAACGCTTGAACCACTAGGCTACCCCACCACCCCTAACAGAAATAAAATTTAATATATCCCTTCTGTGTGTGTCATTTGTAGAAGATGAATATCATATTCTGCTTGTACTGTGTGTGGATCCTTTAATAACTTTAGCAAAAGTAACCGCCTGCTAACTACTTTCACACTCACGAAAGTATTGTTTTGTGAGATCTCTATCGTCAGATACTTCATTTATTTAAGTTAAACTTTCCAAGGTTCATTTTTCATAGTCTACTGTTGACAAAAAAGCACTGTTGACCTCATTTTGACACATATTGGTAAAAAAACAATTGTACGTGGGTCAGAGGCGTTAAATACAATAAACTATAGTGATCGTTATTAATAGAGTAACGTATGCGTGGTGTTTACCTTATCTCTACAAGGTAAATACATAAAAATGAATTCATATCTCGCGAATAGTTTACATCGCCCTTAAGGATGTCTTTTGTTTGTATTGAATTTTTTCTAAGATTTTTTTCAAAATCTCAGTGATTTTTATCGAACTTTCCAATCAAGAAAGACGTTAGTGTTCATTCTGTAGCGCTGAGCGCACTCATTATCTTCCGTGTCAAATTACACCTGGGGAATCCCACCCTGTTAACAGTGTATACTAGACAGGAGCCAAGTTAACGGCGCTACTCGTTTGACCAATAATTCCGTACAATTGACAATGTGATGGTTATGATCCTCGGCTGCGCAGCGTCATACGTGTGATATGTTGACTTATAATATGTCGCTTATCTGTTTACAAACTTGGGTTTTTTCATCATTGACTATTTGACTTTGCAATATTTGGTGCAGTTGCTCCTTATAAACATTCCAACGCGAGGCGGTTTCTAATCGAAATAATGATTTTGAAGAGAAACAAATCAAAATGTGTCGTGTTACCAGACAAACAAAACTCAAATTCAACTGGTCTGAGTTTGGTTTAACGCTTCTTTGAACAGTATTCGAGTTATATCAGGACGTGGGAGTAGAACTCGAAGTGATGCGGGACTAAGACGTTTACCACTTTGGTGAAGCCCATGAGTATTGGTGTGGTGCTGACAAGACTAGAAACATAATCAGAGCAAATCTGGGATTCGAACCCACTATCATCGGCTGTATCGACTGCCGTGTTTTGTTTTGTTGGATTGTGTTCCAAACATCACTAATGCCATATAATCATAAACAAAATCATGTCCAGAATTACGGGATCCTTAAAACAGTATCAATTTGATACATTATCTTATGGACCACAATGCGCAGAGCATAATTATGCCCCTTTGCCGTGGCAGGATCCCCTGACCGTGAGATGAAATCCCGATGAAAACACGATTATGATCAGTAATGGTGGTGGTAGTTTTCGCCAAAGTGAGGTGAAATGGGGTTTAACGTCGCCTTCACAATTAATGCACTTAATGACGTTACACGTGTGTGTTAGTGTTAGTGTTAGTGTGTGTGTGTGTGTGAGAGAGAGAGAGAGAGAGAGAGAGAGAGAGAGAGAGAGAGAGAGAGAGAGAGAGAGAGAGAGAGAGATCGTGTCCGCGTCCTTTGAAATTTACTTTAACTCCAATGTGATGTTGACACGTAGGGATATTATTTCATTACTGATCACTCACACCTACGAGTTTGTTTTCCTGCTTCAGATGTTGTCAGTGACGGAGATCGACGATGGCGAGGACGACGACAGACACGTCATCCGGGTCGACCACCTCCAGCACCACAAACGTCCTCACAACGACGTCATAAGCCACAACTGAGCCATGCACATCGTCAACAGGAACCCTCTCCCCTCACCGTTGCCGATGTCATGCCGCAAGTTTTGCAGAAAGAAAGAAATCCCTGCGTCCAAGCCCAACAATACCCTCACGCCCATAATCCTTCAAACGTTGTTCCGGATTCGAGCCTAACATCTAGTCATGGACCTGATGAGCAGGAACCTCCCGCTCACTCCCCGTGTTGGACACAAGATCAGATGGCGAATGAACCCCACAGCGCTAATGACACTGATATTCCCATAGAATTAATGCCAAGCTACATTCCGGAAGAACGATCTAGGAGTCGCAGGCGACCGAATGAGTGTGATCCTGCCATTAACCGATCACATATTGAACGAGGTGTTTCATTTAAAATCGCTGTTGACAATCACGAGAGGCCATCGGATAGACCAAAAGACGTGTTCTTAAAACAGGCACGCGATTACGCAAGTGAAGGTAGCCAATGGTCGTCAAGACCTCCTCGCAAGCCAGGCTTTACAGAACATTCAACGAACCTTACGCGAACAGTACATGAGCAGTCTTCAATAAAGTCAGGATCTTCAGATAGATCACTACAGTGGCAAAGTGTCGCAAAACATCCAAATTCTGTGTATTTGCCGGGGGGGAAGGTGAAGGAAAATACTCATCAACGGACACCTGCTCCAGCTGCAGCATCGCTGCGTCCAACAGAACTCTGCATCATCACCCCATCAAGTGAACACTGGCTGGAGAGAAAAACGCAGGCGTACCGTCCTCATCGAACCCCTTCTCCATCAGCACAGCCTCATGCAACGGAATGCGCCGTTAACCACGGCCAAGAACATAGCCACACAGAAGAACAGTCATTAATTCTTAACACACCGCCAACCAAGAGGTATCACCTGCAACGGACATCGTCTCCAATCAGAGCACAACCCTGTCCAGTAGAACCCATTCCAAGTGTCAGGAATGACCAGTCACTGGAGGCTTCTCTCACCGAGCATCGTCCTCGCACAAGTTCTCTGTCAGCACCATCACGCCCATCACATTTGACAATAAGTAAATCCACATATGAACAATCATTTCAGCCTGAAACCTCTTCAACCCCACTCTGCAGCCGTCCCCCTAAACCCCCTCCAAAGAACTCCCCGGACAAACCTCCAGCGCGTCCACCCAAACCCCTAAAGCTTCAATCTCCCAGCCATAGTGGTTCCCCCGACGGAATATCCTCCACGAATAACGCAAAGCAGCCACATGCCCGTAGTGACGAGCCGCCAGCTCTGCCCCCCCGGGGCAGACCACCCAGACAACCGACTGACAAACCACCGGAAAGACCCCCAAAGTCATGGGTTGGAAGGAAACCCCTACCTATGTCAAGAGAGAGTTCCGACCCACCACCTTTACCCCCTAGGACCCGCCGGGCACAGTCTGTTGATAGTGTGTTCCGGAAAAGGGAGGCAACCCCGGGGATGGGGGAGCAGAGAAGGACTGCATCAGAGGGGGAGAGTCAGAAACTGATCATGGAGGTTCTTGTGTGACTGAACTGGTACAAGGTCATGTACAGGGTTACGGTCAAGGTCATTAACGGCCAAGGTCGCGATTCACACGTTAGGTCACGTTTGACGTGGGATTAACGAACAGGGTCAAGGTCATGTACTCCCACGGCACGAATAAGGTCGTGTCTATGCTTCAAACAACGTGACATATGTGAATATCATGAATAAGGTGACGGTCCAGCTTATTAAGATCAACTATCACAAATGAGGTCATGATTTTGCAGGGTTACGAACATGTAGGATCAGGAGCAGGGTCCTTGACAAAAACATTTCAGATTGGTATAATGCGAAATTGGAAAAAAGAATCACACCTAACACAGTGAGTTGTGTCGGCCGGCGTCTGCATGGTTGTGATCTCAGGAGTGGAGACGTGAAACTAGTCAGGAATTGAAGCTGTGGTGTTATTAACTCGCTGTCTACAGAACGTCACTGCATAGTATTCACTGTGGCCTGTGGCCTGTGGTATGTTGCCTGTGGTATGTGGCCTGTGGTATGTGGTATTGGACAAATCTATGTGAGGCAACTATCTTTTTCACGGGGAATTCGGGCATCGCTGTTAGCTATAGGGTGTTGTAATAGTGAGTGAGTGAGTGGTTTAACGCCGCTTTTAACAGTTTTCGAGTTAAATCGCGGCGTGTCAGCTTAATGTGGGAGGAAAGCCCGAACTGATGCAGGTCTCAGACGTTTACCACTTCGGTGAAACCCACGAGCACGGGTATGGTGCTGACAAACCTAGAAACATAATCGGGGCGAACCGGGATTCAAACCCACAATCATAGGTTTCTGTCGTGCCCAAGGAACGCAACTCTGCACAGCGAATCGCGGCGCCTTAGACGACTGGGCCACCCGTGCCCCACGGTGTTGTAATAAAAACAATATATGTTATTAAGAACATTAGAGGTTTCGTATTGTTTTCATTTCTTACTTCGTTGGTGTTTCGACTATGTGAACCGACCAAAATACATTACACCCAGGACCGCGCCCTGGTCTAGTAGAGCGTCCGCCCGGAGAGCGGAAGGTCCGGGGTTCGATGCCCGACCGCGTCATACCAAAAGACGTTAAAAGATGGTACTTGTTGTTACCCTGTCTGGCGCTCGGCATTAAGGGGCTAAAACAAGGACTGGTCGGCTCGGAGTCAGTATACTGTGTCTGAGTGGGGTATTCATGTTAAACTGCGGCATGGTATCACACACACACACACACACACACACACACACACACACACACACACACACACACACACACGTGCATGCACGTCGCTATATAAGTGCAATAATCATGGAAGCGACGTTAAACCCCATTTCACCTCACCTCATTGCACCCAGTCCTATAAATATACATCAGATCAAGAAGTCCAACAAATATAACAGTTCAAGTCTAACAAATATATTAGTCTAACATTAGACCAATTCCTACCAATATATCGTATACACACTGCGTGTGCTCAGTCGTGAACGATCATTCGTGACCAGCTCGTGTTATTCCGGAACAAGCCGAATAGCGACTCGTGCCCCTCTCGTGGCCATTTTTGCGACCGGGTTCTGTCTAAGCGCAAAGGGGCAAAGCTAAAAGAATTGTCAACTCGTTGGGTATTGATTCACGTATATTTCCCCATATATTATATAATTCCGGATGCAATCTAAAGCAGATCGGGACATGCGGTATTATACAGTATGATTGAATCATAGGTATAATTTTAGATGCAAGACATATGTAAAATCAAAATTATTCCCGAGGGATTCTTTGACCGAAGAACTTGAAGTCATACGCGCATTTTGATTGGTTTGCCGATAGGGGGACGAGTCTTCTTGTAGGTTACGGAAAGGGGCGAGTGGTGATGGATGTTGAACGGTAGAACTACGTTAAAGAGAGAGACATCTGCCTTAAAAACGCCACGACAATGTGAAACACAAAGACAAGTATTCATAGAGTGGTAAGAGAGATGTGTAAGCAACAGGAATCATGACGACGAATCCTGACAGGACATCCAGTAGGCTGTGGTGCCTCCTTCCCCTTCAATCATCCCGCTCAGGATTAGCGCCCACTCATTGCAGACTGGTTCCCTGGGTATGCTGCGCTACAGTGTAGCGCCAGCGCAGCATACCCAGGGAACCAGGCTGCCCCTCATTGAAGTTCCTTCTTACAGGCCTGGAACCCGTTCCACAAAGCGATCTTAGTGCCAAGTTTGTCGTAACTCCCATACTTCATCATAGGCTTACGATCAACGTAGCACTAAGATCGGTTTGTGGAACGGGACCCTGGTCTTATCGATTCTTTGAAGGTTTATTTTGAATTGAATTGATTCATGTCGAGGGGAGATAATCACTGCTTTGTTGCTGTTGTACCCTGACAATTCACACATTTACACATTTATAAAAAAGAACTTATCGTCAAACACAGCAAGGCAAGTCCGACTCAGCTACGTTATATTACGTGCGCAAACGCCACTGAAAGAAGCGGCCTATAAATATATGTATAGCGCATGCCAGTGACTTTCGGTCGGGTGGGTGAATCAATACCAAACCGGTTGACACCCGGTTTACGTCTTGTTGCCATGGTTTCTTGTGTTGTGAATGTAGGTGGATAGGTATGGAATACTGCAAGGGAGTTCTCGCGATCTCGACCTTTGGAATCTGTCGAGAATGCGAGATTTGGCCCAAATCTCGCGTACACAAACATCAATTCTCATCTCTCATCTTTCAGATAAGATATGTTTCTCATCTTTCTTTAGAAGGTTACAAATCTATTAAAGTAAACAATCATTCTCATGTATCACCTGACCTCATTTGGCCACGCCCGAAGAACTCGAAGTATGTGACGGGTTCGAGGCCGTTTACACCACGGCTAGATTCCCAAGCAAATCATATAATATGTTAAATTTAGAAAAACATATTGTGTTTTCAGTGTATAAGGTAGCTGTAGCGTTCTGTTCCAAATTCAGTTCAGCGCCTTCCAATCCACAAGTTCAACAGCTCGATCTACATTGAAAATACAGGAGGTTTATCTCCTTTCTGCCATGACAGAAAACAGCTCTTTAATGTAAAGAAAGATATTGAGTGAGGCGGCATAGGTTGACGCCAGTGTTTTCTGTTGGGCGACCTTTTTAATTAAGGATTCACCGATAATTGAATTTGAACAAATTATGTGGCTGTATGTTTTATTTAAAATCTGTTTTTAAACCAATATACGTATTTACCTTACTCGCATGTATCACACGTATTCAAACTATGTAGCACATCCACTTCGCGATCCAACCCTTGTAGGTTTGATACAATTGTTTGTTTATATTCGGGTGAACGAATTATGGAATGTTGTATACACCTATAGAACCATGGAATACAGTTGAGGGACTACGGTATACAGGTATGAAATTATGGTGTGCAGGTATGAACCCATGGTATACAGGTATGAAACTATGGTATGTATGTATGAACTCGTGGTATACAGGTATGAAATTATGGCATGCAGGTATGAACTCATGGTATACAGGTATGAAACTATGTAATTCAGGTATGAAACTGTGGTATGCAGGTATGAAACTATGGAATTCAGGTATAAAACTGTGGTATGCAGGTATGAAACTATGTAATTCGGGTATGAAACTATGGTATACAGGTATGAAACTATGTAATTCAGGTATGAAACCATGTAATTCAGGTATGAAACTGTGGTATGCAGGTATGAAACTATGTAATTCAGGTATGAAACTGTGGTATGCAGGTATGAAACTATGTAATTCAGGTATGAAACTATGATATTCAGGTATGAAACTTTGGTAGGCAGGTATGAAACTATGTAATTCAGGTATGAAACTTTGGTATGCAGGTATGAAACTATGTAATTCAGGTATGAAACTTTGGTATGCAGGTATGAAACTTTGGTATGCAGGTATGAAACTATGTAATTCAGGTATGAAACTTTGGTATGCAGGTATGAAACTATGTAATTTAGGTATGAAACTATGGTGTGCAGGTATGAAACTATGGTATACAGGTATGGAACTCATGGGATGCAGGTATGAAACTATGTAATTCAGGTATGAAACTATAGTATGCAAGTATGAAACTATGTAATTCAGGTATGAAACTATGGTATACAGGTATGAAACTATGGTATGCAAGTATGAAACTATGTAATTCAGGTATGAAACTATGGTATACAAGTATGAAACTATGTAATTCAGTTATGAAACTATGTAATTCAGGTATGAAACTATGGTATGCAGGTATGAAACTATGGTGTGCAGGTATGAAACTATGTAATTCAGGTATGAAACTATGTAATTCAGGTATGAAACTATGGTATGCAGGTATGAAACTATGTAATTCAGGTATGAAACTATGGTGTGCAGGTATGAAACTATGGTGTGCAGGTATGAAACTTTGGTGTGCAGGTATGAAACTATGGTATACAGGTATGAAACTATGTAATTCAGGTATGAAACTATGGTGTGCAGGGATGAAACTATGTAATTCAGGTATGAAACTATGTAATTCAGGTATGAAACTATGGTATGCAGGTATGAAACTATGTAATTCAGGTATGAAACTATGGTGTGCAGGTATGAAACTATGGTGTGCAGGTATGAAACTATGGTATACAAGTATGAAACTATGTAATTCAGGTATGAAACTATGGTGTGCAGGTATGAAGCTATGGTGTGCAGGTATGAAACTATGGTATACAAGTATGCAAGTATGTAATTCAGGTATGAAACTATGGTTTGTAGGTATGAAACTATGGTGTGCAGGTATGAAACTATGGTATACAAGTATGAAACTATGGTGTGCAGGTATGTAACTATGGTATACAAGTATGAAACTATGTAATTCAGGTATGAAACTATGGTATGCAGGTATGAAACTATGGTGTGCAGGTATGAAACTATGGTGTGCAGGTATGAAACTATGGTATGCAGGTATGAAACTATGGTATACAGGTATGAAACTATGTAATTCAGGTATGAAACTATGGTGTGCAGGTATGAAACAATGGTATGCAGGTATGGAACCACGATATACAGGTATGAAACTATGGCATGCAGGTATTGTACCATTGCGTACAGGTATGGATCCATTGTATATAGATATGGGACAACGGCGCCGACTTACAGATTGTCGAGATGTCGTGTGCACTCCGTGGTTCGTGTGTTGTAATGAAGCAGGGATCTAGAATGTCAAAGTGCTTCATTGCCTGGTCCGATGGATAAGACCCGTGTTATTACACGGGCTTTGTCGTGGATATCAGAGTTCATATGGTGTGTATAACACACTTTCTAATCAGCTTACGATATCAGCGTAAATATGATATGGCTGACATGCACCGATACAACTGGAAGCGAGAGCCAATGGTTAATCAAATTATATATAGAGTCTTCCAAATGCATCATTGTCTAATCAATGCACAGACGTCTAATCAACGCATCAACGACTAATCAATGCATCAATGTCTAACCAATGCATCAACGTCTAATCAACGCATCAACATCTAATCAATGCATCAACGTCTTATCAACACATCAACGTCTAATCAAGGCATCAACGTCTTATCAACACATCAACGTCTAATCAATGCACCAACGTCTACTCAACTCATCAATTTTTAATCATTGCATCAACGTCTAATCAACGTATCAATGTTTAATCAATGCATCAACGTCTAACAAATGCATCAACGTCTAATCAATGCATCAATGTTTAATCAATACATCAATGTTTAATCAACGCATCACTGTCTAGTCAATGCATCAACATCCAATCAACGAATCAACGTCTAATCAATGTTTCAACATCTAATCAACGCATTAACGTCTAATGAATGCTTCAATGTTTAATCGATGCATCAACGTCTAACCAACGCATCAACATCTAATCAACGCATCAACATCTAATCAACGCATCAATGTTTAATCCATGCATCAATGTTAAATCAACGCATCAACGTCTAATCAATATATCAATGTCTAATCAACGCATCAACGTCTAATCAATTCATCAATGTCTAATTACCATATAAAACTAGGGAAATATAGGCATTGTTCGAAGGTATTGTCATTTCTTAAGAAAAGAATGCAACATTACATGCACCTCTTCAGTGTATCATCCTATCGCGACGTTTTCCTTCGCTGGGACCCATTCGTTTAAACAATCTAACTAATCAGAATGGATATTGTTGGTTTGGACATCTTCGTAAAGAATTCGATGTTGAGAGATTGACACAGCGTGTGTAGTTTTCAGCTACACCGCTAAGCTGGCACCGTCATGTTTGACGTTCTCATGGACAAGGAGATGTTCCCGTGGCAGATGCTGACAGGCGTTTAACTTGTTGTAAGAGAATGATAAAAGTGTCATACTTACTCTAAAAACAAAGGAAGCGGAAAAAGAAGATGTGGTTTTAGGGGAGGCAGGGAGATGGGGGTGTTTGTTTCGTTGTTTTATGCCGCAGTCATCAACAGTTTAGCTATATCTCCGCGGCCTGTAAAGGTTGTGCTCGGTAAATCAGTGACTGAATATAAAATATCAACGTATAATCCGTCTCGATTACTCGATTATCCAACGAAACAGTCAAAATAGGGGTGACAGCAAACAACACTTGACATAAGCAGTGAACAGCAGACAATAGTTGAATTAAGCAGTGAACAGCGGACAATAGTTGAATTAAGCAGTGAACAGCGGACAATAGTTGAATTAAGCAGTGAACAGCGGACAATAGTTGAATTAAGCAGTGAACAGCAGACAATAGTTGAATTAAGCAGTGAACAGCGGACAATAGTTGACATAAGCAGTGAACAGCGGACAATAGTTGAATTAAGCAGTGAACAGCGGACAATAGTTGACTTAAGCAGTGAACAGCGGACAATAGTTGACATAAGCAGTGAACAGCAGACAATAGTTGAATTAAGCAGTGAACAGCAGACAATAGTTGACTTAAGCAGTGAACAGCGGACAATAGTTGACTTAAGCAGTAAACAGCAGATGACTGTTGACATCAACAGTAAACATCAGATAACTGTTGATATCAACAGTAAACAGCAGACAACAGTCGACATAATAAGTAAACATCAGACAATATTTGACATCAACAGTAAACATCAGACAACAGTTGACATCAACAGTAAACAGCAGACAACAGTATACATCAACAGTAGACATCGGACAACTGTTGACATAAGCAGTAAACAGCAGACAATAGTTGACATCAAAAGTTAACAGCAGACAATAGTTGACATCAACAGTAAACAGCAGGCAACAGTTGATATGAGAAGTAAACATCAGACAACAGTTGACACCAACAGTAAACAGAGGGCAACAGTTGACATCAAAAGTAAACAGCAGATTACAGTTGACATATGCAGTAAACACCAGACAACAGTATACATCAACAGTAAACAGCTGACAATAGTTGACATCAACAGTAAACATCAGACAACTGTTGACATCAACAGTAAACAGCAGACAACTGTTGACATCAACAGTAAACATCAGACAACAGTTGACATCAACAGTAAACAGCAGACAACAGTATACATCAACAGTAAACAGCAGACAACAGTTGACATCAACAGTAAACAGCAGACAACAGTTGACTTCAACAGTAAACAGCAGACAACTTTTGACAACAGTAAACAGCAGACAACTTTTGACAACAGTAAACAGCAGACAACTGTTGACATCAACAGTAAACATCGGACAACAGTTGACATCAACTGCAACATGTCGGTGGTTGATCACAGGTCTCCGAAGCTTCACTTACTCATGTTACTAGGCTACCAATCCATCCCAGAAATAATGGGTTGCATCTTGAGCATTGCGAACCCAGACTGTTCGTATGACTAGTTAACGTACCAACTGATGGATAACCTACTCACCCTCCCCACCCCACCCACCCACCACCGCACCGCCCCCCACACCCTCCCCACACTAATCAGTCCCCACTATTCCCTCCACTCACGAACTCGCCAGATGGTTTCTATGAAATAGATCAATGTATTCCATGCGGTACTTCACCATGCCCAGAAGAGGAAACCAGGCCATACTACTTCATAACTCCACATAACTCCCCAAAAGATATCAAAGACACGCATAAACATGAATTACACAAAACGTGACACTCAAGGGAAATTATGTTTCATAACACTCCACATTCAAAACAGTAAAGTTTTCAATTAACAACGCCCATGCCAGCAATTTGCATCACGAAGCCATTACATCAATCTAGTTGGGACATACAATATTCACTTCAGGTTCCAATTTCGCCAAAAGGTGGCGCTGTCTCGACTGATGGGGTTGTTTGGCGTCGTCGAGGCACATGCTGGGAGTGTAACCATGGGGACATCTCAGACGCCAATAATGATAATGTTCTTAAGTGAACATTTTGCAGTCAGATATGGCTTCCTATTGCTCAATGAAGGAGATTTGTTGCTGACGTTTTGTGTGGACAATGTCTATACTACAGAGGAATGCGCCAGGTCCGGGCGGCATAGAAGACTGCTGTGTCGGCGTTAACGTAATAGTAGAATCGATATAACGACAACGGCGTCTTTAACAAGTACTCAAAGCGTCGCATTAAGGGGGATTTTATGATAAATGTCGTTGTCGACATGGATGAGGTGTACGGGGGTTAAGGTGATAGGGTTTACACGTCGGCGCTATCCTGCTGCTATTCCTGGAAGACTATTTATCATGGGGCTCTTTATATGGGGATGGGTGTATTGCTGACAATTAGTGTTTGATACTTTGACTATTTGTCAATAGTGGCAAGAGATCCATTAATCTATGAGTATGGTGACACGAGAATGTAATGTCTTGTGAAGTGAGTGGGTGTTCTTTTCACACTGAAATCAGCAATATTACAAGGCATGCTTTGATAATCGAGTTTGCTTAGGCAAATGGTTGTAAGCATGGGCATAAATCCACGCCATCGGGTCACGATGACACAGCATCCATCATTGTAAGCATCCCGGGAAGCGGGTCGAACCAAAATAAGTGAAAAGAGGCAGCAAGGTGACGAAACGGGGACAAGTCGGCTCGGGGTCAGTATACTGTGTCTGATTGGAGTATCTATGTGAAACTGCGGCATGGAATCACAGTGGGCCAGCACTATATAATAGGCATCGGTCCAGACTAGTACAAGCAGCCACACAAACACACACTCTATTGTTGAACCTGTGGAGGAACAGTGACGGCACCCTCTAGCTCTGTGACACGAATTATCACCCCTCAATAGTTCTGTGACACGAATTACCCCCCTCAATAATAGTTCTGTGTCACGAATTACCGACATCCCCCCCCCCCTCCCAAAGCTCTGCTGTGACACGGATTATCCCCCCTCAATAGCTCTTTGACACGAATTATCTCCCTTCAATAGGTCTGTGACAAGAATTATCCCCCCTCAATAGCTCTGTGCTAGAATTATCTCCCCTCAATCAGTATATGAGCTGAACTTCAAGAAATTTCCGTGTGTTCTTTTCTACGTACTTCTGAGATCAAGAAATGACCATTTAGGCATTACCTGTATGTAAATAATGCACAGATGAGTAAACAAAACGCACAAGCATGTTCCTCGACATCTGAGGCAACAATACGGGATAACGATATATCATGGGTTCCCGGCCTTGTCTACCAAATACGCGTTGGGAACAATGACCACAAACACATTTCATCATTTGATTCCGTCATGTGTTGAATTTGTGGGCGCGCTATTTCAAATGTTCTGAAAGTAATGCTAATTTCCCTATTCACTGTTCCCTTATTCGTTTCCATCAGTATATTAAGTTCACTACAAAATGTCCTCACCGGCGCGACCGTAACGCGACGTTCCGCGCCCTGTTCGCGTTCGAGGGAACGTTTGTTTTGAGCAGTAGTGTATTGATAAATAATGCCTTATTATGTTGAATATCTCAAAGGAATTGACCCAGCTGGATTAGGACACACTAATTGATCACCAAAAACTTCGCCGTGCGTAATTGATGACGTGACAGCAGCGCTGCGGGGTAATTGGTCCCGTCAATGGCTAAAACGTCTGTGCTTGGACAGTACTGGAATGTCAGCCCACATGGAATGGTCCATTATTGACGGTTCCCCGCTCGTGACATTCTTCCGGTACCTGTATATGGCGTGGTAACACAGCGACAATTTCACATTCTGGTGAGGTGAGGTGAGGTGAGGTGAGATTGGGTTTAACGTCGCGTCCAAAATTATTGCACTTATATAGCGACGTGCATGCACGTGTGTGTTTGTGTATGTGTCTGCTTGTATTAGTCCGGACTGATGCCGATTTATAGTGCTAGCCCACTGAGATACCATGCCGCTGTTTAACATGAATACCCCACTCAGACACAGAATACTGACTCCGAGCCGACCAGTCCTTGTTTTAGCCCCTTAATGCCGAGCGCCAGACAGCGTAACAACAAGTACCATCTTTTAACGTCTTTTGGTATGACGCGGCCGGGGATCGAACCCCGGACCTTCTGCTTCGGGCGGATGCTCTACCACTAGACCACGGAGGCGGTCTTCACATTCTGGTGATGGGTGGTACGGGATTTTAATTTTAGTAGACAAAATATGTCTTCTCTACCGATCACTGTGTCAAGACTGCCTACATTGCTAGCATGCCTAAACACCATACAGAACAGTTTACTTTGAGTATACAGGGGAGAGAGAATTTTGTTGGACAGTAAGCGAAATCAGACATAAACTGCCGGGCAAAAGTTGGTTGGTTGGTTTGTTGTTTAACGCCGCACTCAGCAATATTCCAGCTATATGACGCTATCTGTAAATAATCGAGTCTGGACCAGACAATCCAGTGATTAATATCATGAGCATCGATCCACGCAATTGGGATCGATGACATGCATCAACCAAGTCAGCGAGCCTGACCACCCGATCCCGTTAGTCGCCTTTTACGACAAGCATAGTCACCTTTTCCGGCAAGCATAGTCACCTTTTACGGCAAGCATGGGTTGCTGAAGACCTATTCTACCCCGAAATCTTCACGGGTCGCCGGGCAAAAGAAAGTATACACCCATGTTTGATGACGGCTGAACATGAAACAAACAAGAAATGGTTCATCGATGTATTTGACACGGGTATCATAGTTGTATTTTGGACCTTACGTTTGCGATGTTTCGGCGACTGTTTTCAGACTTTTACGTTTTGATAACGTTTGACTGTTTTTGGTCAAATCCAACTTTCCCCACATGATCCAAACCTGTATACCAATCCTATGAATGTGAACTCGGCCATAAACCTAAAGACGACAACATTACAGTTATGGATTTTAGAGGGTTTTTTTAATAAAACACCAAATGGGATGATTTATGGGGACTTATGACGTTTTCCAATACATGTAGTATCATATTAGATTTAAATTTAAAAATGATTATAAATTTAAACATACATGAGTGAGTGAGTGAGTATGGTTTTACGCCGAATTTAGCCATATTCCAGCAATATCACGGCGGGGGACACCAGAAATGGGCTTCACACATTGTACCCATGTCGGGAATCGAACCCGGGTCTTCGACGTGACGAGCGAATGCTTTAACCACAAAACATGCATGGTAAGCTCATTCCTCAGAATCATCACAAAGTCAAAGACATTAAACAATGTCGTATTCTGTATGTTTTATCCTCGGGTTTCAAATGTATAATTATTTAATTTTTTTGTTTGAAGTTTACACAATAATCACAATATTGACGTTCATTAGTGTATAAGCGAAACAATTTGACGTTCATACGTTTTTCACGAGGCCGCGTTCTTGAAATGACGTCAATACTGACATACTACACATTCCTGGGAAAACCCCTGGGTATTCCCTAGCACGAATACATACAGTCATACAGAAGCGTTCTTTCTGATCATTTAGGACCTTTAGTCTTGAACTCAGCGTTTTAGTATACATTGAGAAACGTCAGAGATGTTTGACTGCACGATCGTTCACGAATACCCTCTCATCGACCCATCCTTGTGGACAAAACGAAGAAATGCACAGTCATCCAAACTATGGTGGCATCGACTCGATCCGTGTCTAGGCTGACAGTGACTGTCTACAGCAATCTATGAGTTTACCTTAGTGTCTGTTTGACATATCTTTAATCACCTTTCAATGATTGGCCAATTGATCAATGATGACTAACACATGTAACCGCCATAGGTTCATTAGCAACTCCCGAAATCTCGTTTATCGTGTCGGCCATTTTGACGTCTTGTACTTGATGTAAATGTGTCGCTGTGACTGACTTTCTGAGGTACTAACCTAATGGTGATATTATTTGAATACATGTGTTGCGTAAGATGTTTCTGAAGAGCAAGTTTTGCATCAATATGCATATGTCACCTCTCTTTTTGAGGAACTATTTTATTCCGCGATATAGCTGGTTGTTGTATGGATGTCAGTGTAAAATGAAGTCACACGTACTAAATAAAAGTGTGTATAGATCTTGGCCTACATCCTTTGAGGAAAGGAATTGTGATAAACTATTATAATAATTGACTTTCACTTTGTCGCAAGGTCTGAAAGTCATGATACAGTTTGGCCCTTACACTATGAAGGTTCATACTCCAATGAACTCACACAAAGTGAAAGACAATTCTTAACTTATCATATCTTCTTTGGTCCTTTCATCGGGACAACTACGTATAGGAAGTGACGTCACCAGGTACATCTCTCTTATCGGGAATTTCACTGTGAATTTCTCACCCTCATGAGTGCAATTTGACTTGACGGCTGTTTTAATGTCGTGTGATTTGAATGTGTATACTCCTCAGGGAGGTGAGAATGAAAGCTGAGTGCACACTGATCCTTTGACCGGGTTAATGATAATGTAGAGCCAATAGTATTCACTTGATGAATGGGATTTTGTGCATTATTAGTGAGTGAGTTGGGTTTAACGCCGCTTTTAACATTATTCCAGTTATATCATGGCGTGTCAGCTTTATGTGGGAGGAAAGCCCGAGGTGATGCAGGTCTCAGACGTTTACCACTTCGGTGAAACCCACGAGAACGGGTATGGTGCTGACAAACCTAGAAACATAATCGGGGCGAACCGGGATTCGAACCCACAATCATAGGTTTCTGGCGTGTCCAAGGGACGCAACTCTGCACAGCGAATCCCGGCGCCTTAGACGACTGGGCCACCCGTGCCCCCTGGTGCATTATTAAAGGACTTATTATTTTTAGTTGGTCTCACAACAAAGCTACCGTAATGAATGGCTCCAGGTTGAATAGACTAGGGATAGAACACACTGGACTTCGAATAAGCATTCCTTTTGGATTTCTACGGTATTTCTAAAGTTTCGACAATGAACGTCAGTATTGGACTAAATCCTGCATTACAGTAATCAATGTTTTACAGGCATATTACAGTTATAAATGAATTAGTATAGCTTTACGCCTTAACATTCCAGCAATATCACGCGGGGGACACCAGAAATGGGCTTCACACATTGTACCCATGTTGGGAATCGAATCCGGGTCTTCGGCGTGACGAGCGAACGCTTTAACGATTAAGCTACCGCATCGCTCCAGACATGGTGATGAAATAAACATGGGTGTTCTAACACATACATACGGAGTGAGTCTGCATGATGATTATCCGACGGAAGTAAAGAAATACAAACAATGCTCTGTTATGTTAAACGATCGTGAAATCAACCCTGGAATAATTTTCAGGGCCCCGTTCCACAAAGCGAACTTAGCGCTAAGGTGATCGTAACTGCCATACTTTAACACTGGCTTACGATCATCGTCGAGCTAAGATCACTTTGTGGAACGGGGTCCTGGTAAGGCACGACGACTGCGTCAATATTGGACAAGGACATTGAAATCGAATATAATTCTATATTTGAACGTGAATTGCATTTTGCCATGAAAACATGTTTTCTGCCAGATATTTAATTAATGTCAATAATAATAATACAGACACTTTCGGAAGAATGACACCGAATACGGACTGGCGTAATCTGACGTTTAACGATCTCTGCAACACGCTCGGGCGTGTCTTGAAGCCAGTGAGGAACACGGACGATATTGACTGTGATCACTTCAATTCCACTTTAATCTCAACCATAGTGCGTTTACAGTGGCTCCTAACTGACAATACCCCCATGACCTTGTTGTCCTCGTGGGTCCTGTATTTTCGCTGCCAGTGATTTTAACTCTGTAGCATTGATGTCTGTTTGCATAATATTATAAACGATACATATATACAAGTGCAAATTTCACCTTTTCACCTCACCTCACCTCACCTCAGGGGGGCACGGATGGCCCAGTCGTCTAAGGCGCCGGGATTCGCTGTGCAGAGTTGCGTCCCCTGGACACGCCAGAAACCTATGATTGTGGGTTCGACTCCCGGTTCACCCCGATTATGTTTCTAGGTTTGTCAGCACCATACCCGTTCTCGTGGGTTTCACCGAAGTGATAAACGTCTGAGACCTCCATCACTTCGGGCTTTCCTCCCACATTAAGCTGACACGCCGTGATATAACTGGAATAATGTTAAAAGCGGCGTTAAACCCAACTCACTCACTCACCTCACCTCACGCTACATCTGGAATAACATTTTGACCAAGCCTGATATACGGTTTGGTGGAATATCTTTTTGCCCGGTAGTGTATACTAATTTAACACAACATACGCCAAGCAATGTCTATGACTCTCCAAGCCAGGAACTTAGGATCAGCATACATAGACTCGCTACGTTAATGAAGTGTGTTGTTTTTTTCTACAACAAAGCCACGATTACCACACAATAGCTCGAGAGTCAATTTCCGACAATATGATTTGTCAAGTTATGAGCCATATTTGGTGATGGAGTATTAGTGTGATCATCTGACGTGTTTTTATTTGATCTAAATTGTCTGTGTCTTGGGGAAATGGTAAATTGTATCTTCAGCGAGAGGAGATTTTTTTTCTTATTGCATCAAGAGGAAGATGAGCGACTGAACGATACGAACAGATGGAGATGTCGGCGACAGGGTTGTCATGGTAGCAGTGAGATGAGATGAAATTGGATTGAACGTGTGTGTGTGTGTGTGTGTGTGTGTGTGTGTGTGTGTGTGTCGCTGCTAGTACTACTCCGGACTGATGCCGATTTATAGTGCTAGCCCACGGAGATACCATGCCGCAGTTTTAACATGTATACCCCACTCAGACACAGTATACTAACTCCGAGACGACCAGTCCTTGTTTTAGCCCCTTAATGCCGAGCGCCAGACAGGGTAACAACAAGTACCATCCTTTGACGTCTTTTGGTATTACGCGGCCGGCAATCGAACCCCGGACCTTCTGCTCTCCGGGCCGACGCTGTACCGCGGAGGCGGTCTGGTAGTAGTGGATGCAATGGTGGTTGAAAGGATCGACATCTGGAACCTGTTAAACAAAGCGATCTTAGTGCTAAGTCGGTCGTAACTCCCATTCTTTATCATAGGCTTACGATCAACGTAGCTATAAGATCGCTTTGTGGAACGGGGCCCTGGCCTAATTGGTACCGTTTGCCAAATAATGGCCGTTAGAAATATACGCTGTTGTGGGCCAAACTGATGACGTGGGTTTGTCATTATGAGGTCACAGGCGCCTTAACGTGTCATGTGGAGCTGCGTCCCTTGGATGTGTCAGGATCCAATGATTGTGAGTTCGATTGGCAATGTGTATGTGAGTTTCACCAAACGGGAAAACGTCTAAACCCTGCATCACGTGCTTTCCTCCCGTGTGAAGCTTGCACGCCGTGATGTAACTGAAATTCTCTTCAAATCACCCACACGTTTAACACTAACGCAAGGCTGCAATGCCCCCGTAGTCCCCAAGCGCTCACAATTTCGAAACAGATCAACTTGACACAGACATAGAGTCTGCACCTACAACGGTAAGGACACAAACGTCGGCTAATTACCAAAGTGGATGGTGGCGTAACTAAATAAAACCCTTGATGGAGTTTCCATGAACGACAGCCACCATACACCTCAACACTTACGTCTACATTTCCAATCACATTCCAAATATTTATAAAAAGTCACATTCGTTTCGGACGACAGATTCCGTAATTTTGAAAACCCAAGGTTCAGCACGCGGCAGACGAATCACTAGTCATACGGAGACCATTTCTGTATGCGGATTGCGTCGATTTTAAGGTCCCATCTGTCAACACTGATTTGTCTGGCGGACTTACAGTAACAATACACCTGAAACATGATTGCAAATGAATGGAAGGCCGGACCCAGCTGTTGGCTGAACATGGCAGACCACTAATACTACTGTTTTAGCGAGTAATCAGTATACAAGCAAATTATTTACCTGAATTAAGTCCCCAACGGTTGAAGTGGTGTCAGTTTGATGCAACTGGCATTTTTTTTTTCCATTGCAATGAATCATATTTTACTATATAACAATATTCCAGCTATATGACGGCGGTCTGTAAATAATCGGGTCTGGATCAGACAATCCAGTGATTGATATCATGAGCATCGATCCACGCAAGTGGGATGCATCAACCAAGTCAGCGAGCCTGACCACCCGATCCCGTTAGTCGCCTCTTACGACAAGCATAGTCGCCTTTTACGGCAAGCATGGGTTCCTGAAGACCTATTCTACCCCGGATCTTCACGGGTTAATTATACACAGGCCGCCGTCGTATGACAAGAGCGAGTGAGTGGGTGAGTTGGGTTTAACGCCGCTTTTAACAGTATTCGAGTTATATCACGGCGTGTCAGCTTAATGTGGGAGGAAAGCCCGAAGCGATGCAGGTCTCAGACGTTTATCACTTCGGTTAAACCCACGAGCACGGGTATGGTGCTGAAAAACCTAGAAACATAATCGGGGCGAACCGGGATTCGAACCCACAATCATAGGTTTCTGGCGTGCCCAAGGGACGCAACTCTTCACAGCGAATCGCGCGGCGACTTATACGACTGAGCCACCCGTGTTCCCTGACAAGAGTATTGCTGGGTGCGTCGTAAGGCAACAAACAAACACTCATTTTTTATAAAAAATGTGTGAGTGTCATATGCTACCGGCAGACATTTTCATCACTATTTGGCCGTTTCGGCATGTAATAGAGTCTGATAATTCTTTGGCGTTGACTTTTGGAATTATGTGTGTTGGGTGTGGGTAGCCCAGTAGTCTAAGACATGCATTTCGCTGTGCAATGTATTACCATAGTCGTACCAGAACTCGCAAATGTCCTTGGTATTCGAGAAACGTCTACAAAATGCGAGACTTTGCGCGCCCTTCCACGTTAGAGGCAGCCATTGAGCGATACGCAATGGTTGGAAGACTCGTCGCGACTCATGTCACCATCACGGCTGGAATAGTGCTGAAAGCGGCGTCAAGGAGACGTTTGGGTGGCCTAGGTGGTTACAGCGTTGGCTCGTCACAAAGAAGACCTTGGTTCCATTTCTAAAGTTCCACAAATGGCACAATGTGTCAGCTGTGATATGGCTGGAATATTACTAAAACCGTTATAAAACACTACTCATCCAACAGTAGTTAGGATGTTTTTCGACGGAATTTGTTTTGGGTTTTTTTGTCAGTAAGCGCTTCAAGACAAACATTTCTGTTATGGAACGCGCATGGGCTACTGAGGTCCTATTCTACCCATGTAGCATCCCGACTCTCTGTCAAATGTCTACCATCCAATCAATACAATTAACGGTGCTTCGGTTTTACTCATCCAATATGTCGTAAAATACACTTTACGTTGTGTGACAGAAGGAATGTCGTAAAATACTGCTTCACGGTGTGTGACAGAAGGAATGTCGTAAAATACTACTGCACGTTGTGTGACAGAAGGAACGTCGTAAAATACTGCTTCACGGTGTGTGACAGAGGGAATGTCGTAAAATACTTCTTCACGTTGTGTGACAGAAGGAATGTCGTAAAATACTGCTCCACGTTGTGTGACAGAAGGAATGTCATAAAATACTGCTTCACGGTATGGGACAGAAGGATTGTCTTAAAATACTGCTTCACGTTGTGTGACAGAAGGAATGTCGTAAAATACTGCTTCACGGTGTGTGACAGAAGGAATGTCGTAAAATACTGCTTAACGGTGTGGGACAGAAGGAATGTCGTAAAATACTGTTTCACGTTGTGTGACAGAAGGAATGTCGTAAAATACTGCTTCACGGTGTGTGACAGAAGGAATGTCGTAAAATACTGCTTCACGGTGTGTGACAGAAGGAATGTCGTAAAATACTGCTTCACGTTGTGTGACAGAAGGAATGTCGTAAAATAATGCTTGACGTTGTGTGCCAGAAGTAATGTCGTAAAATACTGCTTCGCGATGTGTGACAGAAGGAATGTTGTAAAATACTGCTTTACGTTGTGTGACAGAAGGAATGTCTTAAAATACTGCTTCACGTTGTGTAACAGAAGGAATGTCGTAAAATACTACTGCACGTTGTGTGACAGAAGGAATGCCGTAAAATACTACTTTACGTTGTGTGACAGAAGGAATGTCGAAAAATACTACTTCACGTTGTGTGACAGACGGAATGTCGTAAAATACTACTTCACGTTGTGTGACAGAAGGAACACCAAATCCCAACCCCCCCCCCCCCCCCCCCCCCCCCCCCCCCCCCCCCCCAACACACACACACACACACACCCTCCTAACCCCACTCCTGTCCCACGTATTCCAATTGTAGAGTGAGTTTCGTGTAGTTTAGTTGATAATGACTTCAGCCCTGTCACGTCGGTGAGCACGAGGTTGTGTGGTGTACTTTATCTCACTTTACGCTGTAGGAGGCCTATCGATTTTCAGAGGGGATCTCTATGGCTTCTGTTATCACAGAGCCTCTAATCCTCGAATCTCTTGTAGTAAACTATATTATATGTTGTGTATGAGAACCATCACGGCATGGGTCCAGGGCTGGTACAAGTGACGGCTACTTGGAATCGTTCAAGTGGAGAAAATATATAAGGAGTCTTGTCCTCATGACATTTACGGGGATTGGAGTGTAGTTGATTTATATATATTCTGATTTTAAAAATGTTAGGATTTAATACATTTCCAGTTAGGTCTCGTTCCACAAAGCAATCGTAACATTAAGTTGATCGTAACTTCAACATGGACTTCGAATGTGACCGGTTTATACGTGCACCTGATGTCGTCTGGTTATCCGGGCCTGCGCAAAACTAAACCAAGGATAACCGGAAGTCATGTGGTTGATAAAGGGAGATAAACTCGGAAATGTGACTCAGTTGTTGATATGTTCGCTCACTACGCATATAATCTGGGTTCGAGTTTCTTTTTCAATATAAAGCTGCCATCATGATATTTATTACCAACAGGGACATCAACCTTTATTACAGGTCGTACGATTCAGATTATGTTTATTAATCACTATCAAATTGTGATGATACCGGGACAGTTCGCGAAAAAGTGAGCGTACCCTGCCCCACCAGACACCCGTCACAAACACATGTAAAGGCAAGTCAACTGTTCACCTGAAAAAACACAGGAACACATGGTACAAGTCAAAATTCGGGAATTGCATCGGACATCACTCATGCGTCTAATTTGGAAATGTCATCCACATGTCTACAAGAAAATAAACTATGGTCACGTGTTGGAACCTAGATTCCTTGAATATGTTTCTGGATTCGTCAGCACCATACACGTGTTCGTGGGTTTGACACAAATGGTAAACATCTGTAGTACTTCGGGATTTCCTCCTTTATCTACCTGACACGCTGTGATATAATTGAAATAAACTGAGGGGCAACTGAAAGAGTTTGCTTTTATGTAATTGAAAATTGAAAAAACAACTTTTGTTCAATTTGATTTTGTCTATGAAACAATCACTCATTTGGAAAATGTAGCCTGTGGATTGATAATTTTGCGTGAAAATATATAGGTTCAATGAAGACTGGGGTAAGAAATGAATTTGCAACAATATGCCGCCAACCATGTTTTAAATGTGTGCCGAAAAAAACAATTTTGTTTGGTTTTCAAAGATAAGATGTCTAAGATACCCATCAACAGTTGTGTATTATGCGAAAAAGATTTTAAGATTTAAAGTTTTAAATCAAATTATATTTTAAAATAAGAACCATATAGAAGTATTCTTTGATTGGTAACTAAGCGCTTTAAATTCATTTTTTTATATAAATCGTTAACGTCCGATATTTTTAATTGATATACGTCTATATTCGCTATGTGTCTTCATTCTACACTCCGGCGCAGTGAAGGTGAGGTGAGGTGAGGTGAGGTGAGGTGAGGTGAGGTGAAATTGGGTTTAACGTCGCGTCCAAGATTATTGCACTTATATAGCGACGTGCATGCACGTGTATGTGTGTGTGTGTCTGCTTGTACTAGTCCGGACTGATGCCGATTTATAGTGCTAGCTCACTAAGATACCATGCCGCAGTTTAACATGAATACCCCACTCAGACACAGTATACTGACTCCGAGCCGACCAGTCCTTGTTTTAGCCCCTTAATGCCGAGCGCCAGACAGGGTAACACTAAGTACCATTTTTTAACGTCTTTTGGTATGACGCGGCCCGGGATCGAACCCCGGACCTTCCGCTCTCCGGGCGGACGCTCTACCACAAGACTACAGAGGCGGTCCGCAGTGAAGAGAGCATTACAAGACTGACCACGTGGAAGGACACACGCCGAACTAGTGATGACTTAGCATTACTAAAATGAACACGTTGAAGGTCAGTGTCTTCATTCATGACTAACTTTGGTACTGAAAAGATTACGGAAACATGCGAGTGGTGACGAATGCCTTCGGGTAGACCCGGAATGAACGAATGAAGCCGAAGCAGTTCTGCGTGAACTATAATTAGTAACACGATTACTGAGTCTATAAAAACACATGCTTGTAATATAGACGGAATCGTGCAATGAACTTTGCTTTAAGAAGAGATTTGTAATGATTATGGGAATATTTTTGGCGGTTTTTATCCAGACAGTACAAGAATCCGCTTCACACCTGGTTTCACACCTGGTGTTAGCGACTTAGCGATGGTGACGTTAATTCAACTTACTAATGACGCACTTCCTATCAGTTTGTGCCTCGTCATTTACAGATGGTGGGTCTCTCGAGGGTAATGACGGCTGCTAACCTCACGACGTGACCACTCGACTTAAGAAGATAACTTCGACCCCTTGATTCAATCTCGGATACCGGGCGTATGTTTATTATCAAATGTAAGATTTCTATTAGTTTTTCTCGTGTGCCATGTAATTATAGTGGCAAAAATAGTTTTGCCTTGGTAGTTTCAACGTCAGATCACGCGATGTATGATCATAATCATGCTCAGTCAGGGCGACTATTTACACCGAATCAGCCCCAACTTAGCATTATATCCCTACCATCTGCCCTGACTCTAACTTTCCATTTGTACGTCTATGAGCTGGATGATTGCTTCACATATTTGGGGTCAATATGTTACAATTACCAGCCCTGAACCGGTATATTTGCGATACATTTTACTCATCCCCGGCCTCAGTCTCTGACAGCATCGTTCGATTTTTCGTTTTGGTGATGAATGTGTATTTAATTTTAGGAGGTTTATCACAAATTTCTTGACAAATCACTGGCTGGTGACGTCGTCGAAGACGTCTATAGACGCCATTATACCATCGTGGTTGCCGCTCAGTCAGACCTGTTTTCAAGAAAATACAAACCACGCGCCCACATGTGTCTACGAACGTCAGACAGTCGATATGTATCACCACACTTCGACTTTAATTAAAAAACACATGTAATGCTTTTGGGGTATTGCTCTTGCTTTGCACTGAAGTGTTTTTACCAATATATCAGCATGATTTCATAATTATTACAATAGTTGTCAGATAATAATTTAGAATTGATATTCATAAGAATATGAATGTCATTATCTTTGACGATAACTCGCTCGGAATATTTTCCTAAGTTTTTAGCTTATTCACACTAACGTCTTTCTTATAAAAAGAAGTTTACGAATGTTCTGTTAAACTCGTTATTTGACACATGATATCGATTTGAAAATCCAGAAACAATCTGGAGTTGACAAGTTTGTTCAATGTCGTCATGGGCATTTGTCCAATGACGTATTTGTGGCATCACACACATACCGAATTCTGTATTTTTACTCGTCCGCTGAGAATACCACCATTTTATAACAATAAGCTGGTATTACACATTGTTTGACACCAAAGCTCGTGCTTGAGAACAGCCAGAACTAGTTTAACTTACAAATATTGAAAACTCGCAATATCGCTGGGCTTATTCAATGACATTTCGTGTAGAGATGATAGATCACTGAGAGGTGCTTTTGCTCGTCAGATACCAGAACTATTCACTCGTTCATAAAATTGGTATTACACAGGAGCTCGTTAAGTATTCTCTGTTTCTACAGTAAATAGATACTGAGCATCCCTGTTGTTCACTGTTAATGTTAAAACGAATAATACACCGAGTCTTTATTCCGCCTCCGTCGTCAGTGCTTCCAGATAATCACATTGTCATTTGACAGACGTACATTTGGAAACCCACACTGACGCAGCCCTTCTATAAAGGACGTAACCTAGAGAAAGCTATGTATGTCAGCTGCAACGTAAGATACCTAGAGAAAGGTATGTATGTCAGCTGCAACGTAAGATACAATCACTGTTTTTTATCAGAGGACAGTGTGTGTCTTCCTCATAAAAAAGTGTATCTTTTTGGCTACATCGATTTCCTTGAAACAACATGGCTGTGCATACTGTGGTTTACAAATGAAGTCTTGTCTTAAATATGTACCACTTTTTGCATAACGGGCAGTGTGGTTCACTCGTGGTTTATTTAAAGCGTTCGCTTGTCACGCCAAAGTGAGTGAGTGAGTATGGTTTTTACGCCGCTTTTAGCAATAATCTAACCGAAAGCGACAGCCGGAGAATCCAAATGTTAAAACTCATCAAAATACCATTTAACACCCGCAAATCTGAAAACACATGTATTGACATTGAAATATACAAACGTTATCTAATTGTCCGGAGCGATCTGGAATGCTATGACGTCACGATAAATAGATGCCATTGGATAATTCGGTACATATTTTTCCATGCCGAAGATCGATTTGTTTTCAAATATTTTCAACCAATCATACTGCAGCACACACGTTTTATAGCACCACTTCGAGTGAAGTGAAATGTCTCATTCAAGATTATTACGCTTATATAGTGACAAAAGTAATAATTAATCTTGATAAGTTTAAGTTTTTAGGCAGATGTATTGTGTGTGTTTTTAAAGATAATATAAATGTTGATGATAAAATTAAAACTCTTTCACAAGATTTTGATGGAATTTGTTTCTGAACTTTCTTAATGTGACTGTTGTCATTAGTATGGCCTGGAAGCAAAATTACGTGTTTGCCCTTTAGAAAATGTGATGAAATTACAGTGAAATACCCTGACTTAATTAAAGTAGGCTTTGTTTGATAACGACGTTGTACCATCTATTAATGTCGTCATTATATTAACAAATATATCGTTAAAAGAAATGTCTCGTTAGGGCTTAATAAGCACATGAGGTAATGAAGCTTTGATACAACCAAGGTGTAGTTGGTTAAATTTGTTGATGGATATGGTTATATTGTTTGTTTTTTAAATATATTATATTTGGCACGAGATTACTCCTAAACCTATATTAATGTTTTCACAAAGTAAAATGTACATTTATGAAAATATAACGCCATCATTTTGGACAACGGTGTGAGTTTGTTATATTGTAAAAAGTAATTTGCTTTTCATCAGAGTATTTGGAAATAACTCGGTTGGTCAGTCAGAGGTATCAAATATTGTTATTGGTCAGTCAGAGGTCAACGGTATCAAATTAAAATATCTACCTGTAATTGAAGGAGCCGATTTGGCGGGCCCATCACCGTGGAAGCTAATATTCAAAGAAAAGGATACGTCTCCCTTAGTCATTGTCGGTAGGCATTTAAAGTAATTACTTGCACATATACAGGTTATAAATTTAACATTTGAAACCTCTCGCTGCACGTTCCGTTCCAAATTCAAATTAGCGCGGTTAAATCTGCAGTTTCCCTAGCCCTACATTGAAAACACAGCATGTTTATATTCCAAATATTTGGATCCACGGTACGTCACGTTTTGCCTCGTTTAATTGAATACCAGTTTTTTTTAACTGCTACAAAACAGTCTGACGTCTAATGTCATTCATCAGGTTTTTTAAAAATCACGGGTCAAACTGAAATTAAATGTTTTCATGCCATCGATTTATTCAAATTATTCACATTTGGTGACATTAATGAAATCAGAGACCATGTAAATCTATTTATGGTGTCTGATGAAATACCATTCACAATTTGTCCAATACATCCAGTTTACCATGATCGACAAACACACTCATCAGTTGTACTCTGTTGCGAAGGGGGCATGGGGGGCCCAGTCGTCTAAGGCGCCGCGATTCGCTGTGCAGAGTTGCGTCCCTTGGGCATGCCAGAAACCTATGATTGTGGGTTCGAATCCCGGTTCGCCCAGATTATGTTTCTAGGTTTGTCAGCACCATACCCGTGCTCGTGGGTTTCACCGAAGTGGTAAACGTCTGAGACCTGCATCACTTCGGGCTTTCCTCCCACAAAAAGCTGAAACGCCGCGATATAACGGGAATACTGTTAAAAGCAGCGTTAAACCCAACTCACTCACTCACTCTGTTGCGAATGAGTCGTTGTAAACTGTTAACATATTGATGTATGGCCTCGGATTGGATATCATTATTTCATTTCCATCAAAGTGACTCCCGAAGCTGTGCTTGGTGAATTCTTTGAGAAGGGCCCTGAGTGAGTGAGCTTTACCCATGAACATGGGATGAACCCTGGATTCGAACGAACGCGTATAGGGTCCACTTGCACAAAGCGATCTTAGCGCTAAGACTATTGTAAGCCTATGTTAAAGTATGGGAGTTACGATCATCTTAGCGCTAAGATCGCTTTGTGCAAGTGAGCCTAGGTTTCTAGATGCACCTAAGACGCCCATAAGATTCAGTTATTATCACGTGAAACACTCCCTTTGACCATCGGAAATGTATTGAATTATCCGTACTTCGAGATAACCAGTGTGCCGATGAACTGTCTTACCAGGCCACAATGCTACATCATCGTAAACACTATTACGTGATACAAAAGACTCGTGGTCGTTGTTTATCAGAAAATAAAACACGGCAGGCCACTGCGCCCCTCGTGGTTTATTCTCCATGCACTATGGCGTATTGCACTATAAACAACTCCCATTGGTCGTTTATTTCTTAGGGGCGGTCGGGTAGCCTAGTGGTTAAAGCGTTCGCTCGTCACGCAGAAGACCCGGGTTCGATTCCCGACATGGGTACAATGTGTGAAGCCCATTTCTGGTGTCCCCCGCCGTGATATTGCTGGAATATTGCTAAAAGCGGCGTAAAACCATACTCACTCACTCGTTTATTTCTTAATTAAAAGTGTTCGAAACAATGTGGTTGTCGAAGTGATTGTTGAATGTTTGATTCCATCATCCATCGGCGCTAACTCAACAAGCTATTAAGTGATTAATTGGAGAGGCAAGTAGCTTTATTTCTCATTGATTGATGTTATGTCGCATACCAATGTCCCACATGGTAAAATTAAACACATGGTTATGTTGTGATCAATCATCGTCTTTTGGTTTCTTCGCAAGGACACCAAGAAACACATGCACAGCTGGTGAGCGAGAGTTGGGTTAAGTTGAGCCGCTTTGAACAGTATTTAAAGTTTCAACTTTCAGGTGAGGTGAGGTGAAATTGGGTTTAACGTCGCGTCCAAGATTATTGCACTAATATAGCGACGTGCATGCATGTACGTGTGTGTGTGGCTGCTTGTACGGACTGATGCCGATTTATAGTGCTAGCTCACTGAGATACCATGCCGCAGTTTAACATGAATACCCCACTCAGACACAGTATACTGACTCCGAGCCGACCAGTCCTTGTTTTAGCCCCTTAATGCCGAGCGCCAGACAGGGTAACACCAAGTACCATCTTTTAACGTCTTTTGGTATGACGCGGTCGGGGATCGAACCCCGGACCTTCCGCTCTCCGGGTGGACGCTCTACCACTAGACCACGGAGGCGGTCCTTTCCACTTTCAGGAGAGAACTATAGTTAGTATTAATGAGAACGTACAATGAATTGCAGTGCCTGATTTAAACCAACGATCTGCAGTTGCTAATAGCCCTTCTTAGAGAGTGAGAAAGTTGGGTTGAACATTAATGTTTTATGATAACACGGCGTGTTAACTTAATGTGACAGGAAAGCCCGAAGCGATGCAGGTTTTAGACATTTACCATGCACGTGAAACCCACGTGTACGGGTATGGTGCCTAAAACCCAGAAACTTAATCTCGGCGAATCAGTATTCGATCCAACAATCATATGTTCCTGGTATGCCTAAGGGACACAACTCTGCAAAGCGTATATCCGGCACCTTAGAAGTGCCAGTCGTCCCGCAGTGGGTAAAGACAAGTACCACCAGTCTCTACACAAGACTCTACTGCTGAGAATTCCGTATAGTCACCTATAGTGGGAGTGTGGGCTGGACTGAAAGCCGCTTAAACGGTATTTTAGTCGTATGTTGAAATATCACTATGTAAGAGAAGAGCAGGTTTGTATAACCCACAAGCACGAATATGACTGACATATCCCACAAACAGCAGATTCGGGCTGTACAGAATCATACTTTTGAGTAGGCGTGACATACATAGCGAAAATCTCCCACTTTGTAGATGTTTTAAATTCCAGAATACCTTATGCCTTTCGCCATTGGGAAGTTCATATTGTTTACAACCAATGTTGCTATTGTGTCGGTGTAATGGTCGAAGTATAGTCGCCAGGATTGTGTTCAACTTCCGTTAGCGCTAGCTGATTGATCGCCAGGAAAGTGGGGTAGCCTAGTGGTCGTACGTTCGCTCGTTACGCCGAGACCCGGGTTCGACTCCTCACATCATGGGACACAGCGTGTGAAGCCAGGCCTTAAGTTGCCTCCTGCTATGATATGAACAATATTTCAACGAGGAACACATCAGCAAATGTTTGACCCCGTTGTAAAGGTGATACATTTGAGACTGCACGAGTCATTCTGAAAAATACACCTTCAAACAATCGTGTTCAGAGTCAAAGAGAGAGTCAGAACAATTGCCCAAGCTCCAGCTTCACCAGCTCGTGCAGCTGACGACACCCCGAGTAGTATTTCCAGCGGCCGCAGAATGGTGGGTTTGTCACTCCGATTAATTCTCTGCTTTGATTTCGCTTTCTTCAGTTCTGGTAGGAGTACAATGTCCTCGCACTTCTGCGTCCTTTTGTTCAACATCTTCCCCCTCTTACACACACAGATATAGCTCCTTTCTGTGTTCTGGCACATCATCCCCTTGTCACAAACCACTTTCCCCGTATAGCACTCGTCAATGTCAACACACATCTTGAAGCGAGAGTTCCACGTGAAGCCCTTCCGGTCATTGCTACAGTCACAGGTGATGTTGAACCTGTTTCGTGTCAGACTCTCAAAGTTTGAATTCTGACCCGGTGTCCAAGAGCACTTCTTGTTTTTGAGGGAGCGACACGGATTTCCGTTATCATGCCATTGTTTAAAGAAGGTGACAACGTTGCCCTGACTCTGGCGTCCAAAACAAGGATTTGGACAATAATAGATTTGGGAGCACTGATACTCAACGTCATCCTTCCTCCAGTCGTTTACATGCACGCCCGATTTCCTTGCCTCCCTCGTCTTCTCAAACCCATCCAGGCATTTTCCTGGCATGTGTATCGTCCTCATCATAGCATTGCGTTGCAGAGTGTACATACACAAGAAATAGCTCGCCGTTGTTCTGTATTGAAACAAGTCCAGCTTGTTATAGAAGGGAAGGTAGATGTTGGATCCGGGTTTTCTTTTAGCGTTAAATTTCTCTACTTTGGAATGAATTTCCTGAAGACATCTGAACGCCCCTAGTCGACAGGCTTTTGAGGCAACGTCATGTAACCGCCGTAGTCGTGGAATAGGGAAGTGGCGGAAATAGGATCTTTCTTCCAAGAGTTCTCTCCCTTTGTACCTCGAATCCTTGGCGAGGTATTTATGAGCGGCCATGAAGAGTCCAACTTTCTTCAAGACTGGACTGTATTCTTTGAGCGCTTCGTCGAATTCGGCATCTCTTACTGCTCGGTGTCGAGTCAATATCGACGCTAGATGATCGTACTTCGTGACGTTCAAACACTCAGCCTGGAGGTTATACACTAAAGAAATGAGAAGTATGGAGAAACATATCCTCATGCGCATTTCAAATATTGTAAAGCCTACTAGGCATCAAAAGGCTATTCACGCCTTCAGCCACGCTACCATACTATAACACGCCTAACGTTATTCTATGACGTCATAACAAATATGACGTCATTCTGACGTCACAAAAAGGTTCGCGCAAACATGACTCGGCTCACTCCCAAAAACGATCTCGGCCAACACTGGCATGACTTTCGTATTGTCCTAGTTCGCACTAGAAGAAGAAGGGGGAGGAGGAGGAGGAGAAGAAGAAGAATTGTAATTGTACGAACACCCTCTACAAAGTCTATAGCATCAAGTAATACATGAAAATATATATGTAAAACATTAAGCAATATAGAATATATTGAAGTATCATACAGTTTTGAAATAATTTATGGTGTATTCAGGAGGAAGGGTAAGCCTGTCTTTTCATAAACAATTGAGATGTATATATTTTAGATGATAGTAGAATATTTGAATGTACGATTTACTATAATTATTAACCTTTTCAACGAGACTGTTGTTGCACTCCTTTGTGTGAATTATTAATATATGGTGCAGGTGCCCGAATGTCTCATTATTATTCTGCTTGTTCCTGAAAATGCTCTTTCAGTGGCTAATAAGCTCGGGGTTTATAAAAAAATATGGAGATGAGTTGGTTTTTTGCTTTTTGTCCAATGTGTCAACTTCAAAGGTCAAAATCGCCCCTTTCCTAAACCTGCCAGACCCGTGAAGATAGGGGTAGAATAGGTCTTCAGCAACCCATACTTGCCGTAAAAGGCGACTGTGCTTGTAGTAATAGGCGACTAACGGGATCGGGTGGTCAGGCTCGCTGACTTGGTTGATGCATGTCATTGATCCCAACTGCGTGGATCGATGCTCATGATATTAATCACTGGATTGTCTGGTCCAGACTCGATTTTTTACAGACCACCGTCATATAGCTGGAATATTGCTGAGTGCGGCGTTAAACTACAAACAAGCAAACCAACTATCGAGGGTGGGGAACTGCATCTGTCTTTCCGTGTTGTATAGGGGTTAGTATAACACAAAGTGTGCTTCATCCTCATCCTCACCAGATGTGCATTATTTACAATAGATTTCTTCTGTATCTTTCTTCTGATTTTATTTTTATTTTATTTTTTTGGTACCACCTCTCTCGATTTCCAACAGATGACAACTGTGTCCTACCCCTGTCATAGCGTGCCGGTGCTGGTTGTGGGAAACACAAAAGAGGTCGGTTATCTGTCGAAAGTATCCCCGATAAAACCCAGAAAACGTAACTTGTGATGGTGAACAGAACTTACTTGATTACATGGTCTAGCTTCCAGGAATAGCAATTCAAAATTTGATTTCAGTTTTTTTGAAAGCGGTAGAGCTTTACATTACACATCACAGCCTGTTAACAACACAACACAACGAAGATGGCTGTTGAAATTGTTTGCGCTTTGAATTCTTTTCAAATCAATGCGTAAACTTAATTTCTGTTCAGCACAGCATGACAGCACGGTTTTACAGCGAATTCCAAGATCTTCCCAGCGATAGCCCGTCCACAGCAAGGGGCGGTCGGGTAGCCTAGTGGTTAGAGCGTTCGCTCGTCACGCCGATGACCCGGGTTCGATTCCCGACATGGGGACAATGTGTGAAGCCCATTTCTGGTGTCCCCCGCCGTGATATTGCTGGGATATTGCTAAAGGCGGCGTAAATCCATACTCACTCATTCCCGTTCACAGCAAGCTCCTCACAGCGACAGCCCGTTCAGAGCTCTTCACTGAGATAGG